>NW_004524682.1:71570-84263 GCF_000260255.1 Octodon degus
CTATCTACCTGACCCCTATATCTCAGTCACTCCTCCCTCATTGTGAGGACAAATACCCGCCCGACACGCAAAATGAAGGAAGGAAAGGTTTATTTAGCTCACAGTTGCTGCAGGTTTCAGTCCACACTCAGCTGGCTCAGAGGCAGAGTGGTGCATGGCAGAGAGCAGCCTTTCCTGGTGACAGAAGAGAAGAGAGAAAAATGGAGGAGTAGCAGCAACAGTGGTAACAGAGAGAAAGAGTCTCTTTCTCGTTCGCTTGCTCGCTTTTTTTTCTGTGTCTTAGGGAAGGGTCTACAGGGTGTTCAGGGTCTCACTACTAGCTCAGACTCGTAATGATTCTCCTATTTACAGCCTCTCAAGAGCTGCGATGACAGGCATGCGGCACCATACCCAGTCTCAATGGCCATCTCAGCATGCCCTAGGGGTGGGGTCGACGTGGCAGGCCGGGGCATTGAATGCCCAGCTCCTATGCCTGCTTGCAGGCGCTTTAATCCACTGAGCTATTTGGCCTGCCCTTCTGTCTCACTTATGTTACATTCAGGATATCCATCCCAGACTGGGTATAGCACTCACACCCATAATCCCAGGCTTGATCATGAATTAATCTCAAACTCTAGTAAGTCCCTGACCCATGACTGTATGAGGCTTTAGGGGGACAATTAGTCCCAATCGTAACAATTGTCATTCTCAAATAAGATAATTGATAGGACATTTAAGCTTACTGTGTTTGGTTTTTTTCTCTTTTTTTTTTTTTTTTTTCTGGTACCAGGGATTGAACTCAGGACCCTACACTTACCAGGCAAGCACTTATTCTACTGAGCTATCTCCCTGCCCCATGTTTGGTTTATTTCACTTACCACTAAGATTTCAAGGTGCATCCATTTTCCTAAATATGACTCATATACTCTGGTTTTTCTTCAGATCACACAAATCTTTTACCTTTTACTAAATAAGATTCACAGTTACCTTTCTTTAGAGCAGAGTAGTACTCCACTGTGTAAAAATGCCACATATTCTTTACTCATTTATCTGTTAATGGGCATATGGGTTGTTACTAAGGTTTAGCAACTACAAACTGTGCTGCTACATACCTGGGAATCCACATATCATTGTAATATGCCTTTCACTCTTTGAAAAAGACACACAGTAGGGGAATACTTGGGTTACAGGAGGTTCTATTTTCAGGTTTTTTGAAGAATTGCTAACTGTGGAAATCACACATTATCTGGTCACTTCCAATTTGCCATGGTGAATTAATCTCTGGATTCCAGAAAAAATTATTTAAATCATAGCCAGCTTCGTTGCATCCTCAGAATTCACAGTCATTTCCTCCTCACTAACTCCAATAGGAAGGCTCACTCCCAAGGACTGATGTCATAGAATTGAATAATCTTAGTATCCAAACAGAAGTGATATATGGACTAAACAAGAACTCATCCAAAAGTAGCTCCGACTGTTTTCTGAACATGACACATGCCTGTTTAAGCTACCCAGGATTTCTATGAGTTACACAGCATTAACATGATCACTTTATACAAAAAGAAAATGAGGCTCAGAGGTGTTAGGTTGAACAGCTATTAAGTTACACAATTACATTTTGAGGCAAACAGTGTGACTCAGAAAATTCTAAACCACTATGTTAAATCAAGATAGATAACAGAAGTCTAAACCACAAGTGAAACTCATTTCCAAGCTTAAGAATTCATTACAAAGCACCAGAGTTTTAGTGTATATGCTTCAGTGATACCCTGGAGACCTCACCAAAATGATCAACACTTTCCTTAGGTTTTTAATGAATAGTTCAATTCTAGAGGTTGTTTTTAAAACTTGTAAAATAATGAACACATTGGTGTCCCTGTAAATGTTTCACTGGCTCTCAGGGACAAAGGTCCTTTCAGTGTTTCCTGGTTTCCCTGCTGTAGTGGGTCTCACGATTGAGGGTGTCAAGAGATATGGCATGAATACAGAGTTAGAAACAGGCCACTGGAACCACTGCACAATGCCTGTAAATTCCATTTGCACTGTAGAACCTGGCAGTGAGTGTCCAGTACATGCTGTTCTCAAAATATGTTTGATTTTACAATTCTGAACACCTTAACTCTAAAGTTAAATTAGTGGCTATTTCTAAAATTTAACCATTGATGATGTCAACATTGTCCAGCCAGTGCACTATAGACAATAGAGGGTAGAAATTTAGCACTTTGGTGAATGCATCTTGGGAATAGAAATGAGCATGAAGAACTGATTTTGTGCTGGCATTTGGATCCAAGCACTACGCTATCGTGTTCTAGAAGTCAAGTTTAGACAGTTTCAAGGCTCAGCAGCTTAATTTCTGCATCACAATCCAATGGACACAAGCAGGAACACTCATAGATCAGTAACATTTATGTTGCCTAAAGTGGACCATTTAACCCAACTTAGAAAGCAGCGTTTTCTCTCTTGCATGATGCACAAATCAGCTTATTCTGTGACCTTTTTCTGATGCTATGTGTAGACAATGCTCTTGTTGCTAAGCTTATGTGTTATTGTCAGTTAATTTTTCTTCTGAGTTTTAAATGGATGCTGGTACAAAATTTAGCTTATAGACAGTCTTGTAATCTTATCTCTCATTTAACTCTGAATTCTCTGGGGTTTGTTTTATTTTGTTTTGTGTTTTTTTATTTTTTTTTTGTTTGTTTGTTTTTTATGTATTTGGGACAGGGTCTCACTACACAGCTCAGACTGTAGTGATCCTCCTGTGTTCAGTCTCCCCAGTGCTGGGATTACAGGTGTACACCACCATACCTGCATTTTAATCTGAAAATTAAAATGCACTTTTACCTAAAACCCTAGTGAGATTCTCTTTTGAAATTAAGAGAGTATGGTCTCAATGGGCATCTTAGTGAGCCTAGGGGGAGGGTCGGTGACACATGTGGTACCGGAGATCAAACCCTGGTCCCTGTGCTTGCCTAAGCAGGTGCCAGGTCCTCTGAGCTATCTTGTAGACCCTTCTCTGTACTTTTTTGGTGCCACTTCACCACATTTGCAACCTTTATGTGTCTACTGTGGTGTGCCTTTCACTTAGTTTGTAAAACACAAGTTTTCAGAAATGGACTGTATGAATCTGAAAGAACAAGCAGGGATCAAAGAATAATTATATCAAACTATAGATATAAACAATGGAGATGTCACAGGAAGCTAAAAGAAGGAAAATAGAAAACAACAAAAGTTATTTCTGAGATATGTATAACCAACATGGAAAAGTTTCAATGTACTTTCTTTTTTTATTTATTTTTAAAGACAATACAAAGTAATATTAAAACAGGAAAATTACAAATGATATAGAACATCACTAAACAAAATAATATAAATTTAACAGTATTTGTTGCATTACATAGGGCTGTCTTCAAATCAGTTATGCATATTATCAGATATTTGCATGCAAAATTGGAAGAAGAAAGAAAAAATATGTGAGAAAGTAACAAGAGAAAAACAGGAAAAAGAATTGAAAAAAAGAATGGCAAATTAAGGATTAACCACTCCCTTCCATAGACCATCAGAAAACCACAGTGCAGTTGTCCAAACCATCCTGCTTACATGTGCAGATACATCTCTCTTTCCCATACCCTGTCATGTCCTTCTCCTCAACTCAGCAATTTCTTCCTTTTGAACAGATTCATTCCCTTTTTCCAGTAACTGATGTACTCATCAGATTTTATTTTCTCTTTCAGAGAAAATATTTTCTTTCTCACACTAAGGAGATAACACTATGTTTGTACATGCAGGTTTTTTTTTTTCACTTCAAAGTATGTTCTCTTGGGCTCGGGAGATAGCTCAGCTGTCTAAGAGCCTGTCTGGCAAGTGCAAGGACCTGGGTTTGATCCCCCATACCACATACCATGCCAACCCGAAGAAACCCGGGTAGCTTGTTCTGGCCACCAAAACCTGGTATGGTGGCAGATGCCTATAATCCCAGTGCTGAGAAGGCTGAGATAGGAGGATCACTACAAGTCCTAACTGCACAGAGAGACCCTATGCCAAATAAACCATAATATTTATTTTTTAAAATAAGAGTATGGTCTCTAGTTGCATCCATTTGCCAATAAAAGCCTTAAGTTTATCCTTTTTTTATAGCTGAACACTACGCCATTGTGAAAATGTTTCTTTTTGTTTGTATATTTGTTTTTTGGTACTGAGGATCAAACTCAGGACCTTGCACTTGCCAGGCAGGCGCTTATGCCACTGAGCTATCTCCCTGGCTTCAATATACTTCCTTCTGAGTAAAAATAAAAGAAGCTCTAAAGTTAACTGTTGGCATGAAAGCATGCATAAGGTTAAATAAGAGAAAAATCTGAGAATTAAAATGCAATTTTACCTAAAACCCTAGTGAGATTCTCTTTTGAAATCAATAGCTACCAACATAAATTAAAATAATTTAGGTGTATTGGTAATAAATGGAAAACAAATCCCACATTCATTTTCAAGTTGCTTGAATGTTATATATAAAATTAAGCACCAAAAAGAATCAATAGAGTCTATCTGTCTGACCCACTCAGTATAATAAATCATAGATTAGTTTCAATGTGTTCGAACTTTCCTGTCATTCAGAAGAAGGCCCTTTTCTGTTCAAGGACCACTCACTTGAATAGAGCTGTTGGTCTGCCTAACACCCAATTTCTTAAAGTCATCTGAAGGATGGGATTATTTTATTCAACTTCTAAGCAACTAATATCAGCCTGTGACAACAGCTGTGTAGTGAATTGTGTTGCTTCAGAAACTAATTGCCTTATTCAGAATAATTGCCTTATTCTTGGATATTTTACCTTAAGCCTTTTGGATCTCTTGAAAATGATTCATTTATTGAGAAAATAGCTCACCTGCTCAATTTATTTATGTATATTAGGCAAAATAAAATGGTCGTTTTCACAGGCACCTCATCATGGCTTGTGACAAACAGAAAAAACCTTCTAAATGTTGTGATCAAGTAACTCCAAGATACACACAAATGGAAATTCAAATAGAGTAAAACCAGCTTTAAATCATAATTAATGAATTATAGTCTGTGGGCAGCATCCATTATGAATTGCTACCTGATAGCTGGTATAGAGTTAGCATATAAAAATGGATAAATTGCAATTTAAACTAAAATGCTCAATGATATATTTATTTTCCCCGTGAAAATTAAATTCACATTCCCACTATGCATCTATCAAGTTTTGATAAGAGATAATTTATGCTGTTTTTTCTGAAACGCCTACCACTAACACAGTTGAAACTTTTCAGTGCTCCCTTTTTTCTTCCTAGCAAAACTAGATGGAGTTCTGAAGCTAGCTGTAGGCGTAGAAATGAACAAGTTTAAATAAGAAGGAAATCTGAGAATTGAAATGAATTTTATTTAAATCCCTTGTGAGCTTCCCTTTTCAGGCATCAATTTCACAGAAATTCCTCAGGTCAGCTGGGCTGCATCTCTGCACTCCATCATCTTATGGTGATAGCTTCATAAACTAGTTATTAGGTGACATAAAGAATGCTATAAAGTCTTATAACAAGGTGTTCAGTTATGTTAAACATATCCATTTCAAATGACCACATTAATATGATATATAATTCCAGTTTCCTTGTAGGCTTCTTATTGAATAAGTAACACAGTCATTTTCTAAAAAAGATAAGAACTTTGGTCCATATTGATAGAATCTAACATTTCCCTTCAGCTCCCATTGAGCCCATAAGCCTAAAATGTGAGATGAGAAATTATTTTTATCTACTTTTGAAGACTGCCTGTTGCTCGTACATTTTCTTTTATAGAGAATGGTCTTAATTGTTCTACTAGTCAATGTAAATATACTTACATGTTTTGATAACTGATTTTTGAAAGTAGTTGTCATATCTTCATGACCTCAAACCAAACCAAATTGAACTTTTGTGATAAGTTGATATTATCACACATATTTTAAGGAATATGAAAATATCATTGACCGCCAAAAGGAATAAGCTTTTCTGTGGAATGCACCTGTGGGTAGTTTTGTTCAAGCTTTCATCTGCCATTAGATACTAGCACAGATGACAAATCCTATGGTTGAGTAATAATATCCCAAATACACTTTATTTTGCCTGCAAAATATGTATTTTCTTCTAGGAAAACAGTCATAATAGCAAAAGAGCAAATTTCTGTCTTGTGAATTTGTGATCTTTACATAATTTTATTTTTGGCTTTTGTCAAAGAAAAGGAAGAACTACAAAAGTTCCTCTTAACTCTTTGATTTTAATGTTAACTGAATTTTTGCTTTACTATAAAAAGTGTAAGATGATATGTTTAGGTATTTAGAAGCCAATAATCTAATTTTACATTTTCTAAAGGACATACGGTGCTATAACATTTACTGTTCTTAATCTCAAATTAAATTCAGTCTCTCTTATCAAGAAAAGATCAAAAGAAAGGAAAGAAGGAAATCAGTGATGGAAAAAGGAAGAAGGGAGAGTGAGAGGAAGCTAAAGAGCTACAGAGGGAGAGAAGGAGGAAGAGAGAAAGAGGGACAGAGGCAGAGGGAAAGAGACAGAGACACAAAGGCAGCCTGGAACCCAAGGAATGGAGAGAAGAGAAGCCACAAAGGAGGCTGGAAAAGAAAGAACAGAAAATAAGGCATGAGCGCTCTGAACTTTTATGCTTAACTTTAATTTTAATACCACTGAGATATGTCTTCCATGGGAACATGTGTATACCTTTTAAAATCTGATCGGCTGGTTATGAGACATTTTGAATTGTCATTTGGCAGTTTGTCATAAACCTAATCAACTACCATATGTCTCCACAATTGCACTCCTGGGCATTTATCCGAGGCAAATGAAAACTTACGGTTAACACTAAAACCTTTGCACAAATGTTTAAAGCAGCTTTATCTGTAATAGGTAAAAACTGGAAACAGCCCTCAGATACCTCAATGGGTCAACAACCTATAGCAAATCCATAGCATAGAAAGCTACACAGTGAGCAATAAAATGCAATGAACTCTTGAAGTATTTCATAGCCTTCAAGAATTTTTATAGAATTACATTGAGTGAATAAACCATTATCAGAAGGTTACATGTTGCATGATTTCACTTATAGAAACTTCTCGCAATGACAAAATTATAGTCAGGCAGAGAGATTAGCAACTATAGTAGGACGAGAGGGGTGAGTGGGAGGAACTTGTGATGCTGTAAAGGGGTCACACTAGGAAGGACCCATCAGGTGAGGTACCCTTCCTTGGTCCTGCTCCTATCAGGGCCAATATCCTGCTATGACATTGTTCTATAGTTTTTCAAGGTGTTATCACTAGGGGAAATTATGCAAGAAGGGCAAATGATCTTCCTGCATTATGCACATAAACCTAAAATTATCTCAAAAATGTTAAAAAGTAGCCATTTTTTAGAAGTCTGTTGAATGTCAGTTTAGAGACTCCAAGCTTTTGCAGCCTGCCTCTGTTGAAATGCAACAGAGTTTTGAGCTTCTACGGTAAGACTCAGGAAGAATTTTGGTACAGTTTAATGGCCTTCTGAGTGAGTATGATTTCGAGTAGAATATATATCAGAACTCCTTTTGGCATAACAAAGAAATACACATGTGATTGGTGGGGAAATCCAGAATACTGTTTTTATTATCTCATTGAGAAATACAGTGCATTGTTACCATTTTTTAAATAATCACCTACCTGCACTGTAAGTCCTTTAGCATAGTTTTCATTTTTCCTCATTCACTATCATGTTTTACACCTATTTTTCTGTGCCAGCATTATATACGGTTAGAGAGATTTTTTTTCCAAACTAACAGGCAAAAAATCATAGATAAGGAAGTAATTTATACTCAATGAAAGATTTACGCTTCTTGGCAGATTTAGCTACCAGGTGTTAGGCTTTCAAGTAATTTTTGAGTCATATTTAGCCATTCAAAAACACATTTCAAATGTAAAATTTTAACATTAGCAAATGGTTTCATCTTTTACAGAAAAACTAAGAATAAAGGTATGCATTCTTAGATGTTTGATTTATTTCTATTAATTTAACACTAATATTAAACCAGACCAATCATTAACTACATATCTTGTCAATCCTTAAGGAATTTCTGACCCTGGTTATGAATCTAAGGTTCATGCTGAAGTCTTGAGACACTTTAAAATGCCAAATGTTATAGATTACAGAGATTTATATCTATTAATTTTCTTCAGCCACAAAAGTTAAAATATTTATGATTTCTATAGTATTTGCCTAAACTATTCAGCATAATAGTTATCTTAATTCTGACAATATTTTAGAACTCAACAGGTTTTCATTCTCTATAAACTCTAGCTCCTTTTCCCATTTTCTAGAAGAGCATGGTTCTTTAAAAATTCTGATCTCTGTTGAAAGGTGGTCCCAAAAATCCTTTGGCAGCATCCTTAGTTACTACGTTAGGTTTTTCAGCCATTCAGTACACATGAGCTCACAGGAGCTTCCACTTTGGAAACAAAATATTGTGTTTGCTGGTCACCCAGGCTTTCTCCATTCTAAACAGATTTATGCAAGTCTTAAAAATTGAGCTGGCGAAGGTTTAATGAAGAGATACTGCACAGAAAAATCAGTGTGTCTTTGCATGTACAAAGAAATGCGTGAGGAGCTATGAACCAAAAGAAGAAAGTGGTTGGTGCAATAGCCTCTCATGTGAGTGTCTAGGATGGTTTTCGAAACGCATCCTTTCTTTTGAGGTCATATTGTGCAATAAATAAACAATCGTGGGGTCGGCCTGATAGCTCAGCAGACTGAAGGACCTGCTTAGGCAGAACACAGTAGCCGGGGTTCTATCCCTGGAGTGCCCTGCCAGCCCCACCCATGGGGACAAGCTGAAAAGGCGATTGAGACTGGGTGTGGTGGCACGCACCTGTAATCCCAGCGCTTGGAAGGCTGAAAACAGGAGAATCACTATGAGTCCGATGTAACTAATGAGACTCAATAGACCCTGAAGATCCTGTCCTATATATAGAAAAAGAAAAGAGAACAATCACTCCTCACATCTTTCTCTGAGCCAAATAACTAATTTCATTATGTAATCACTTCTTACCTGACTCTTAGAAGAAAGAAAATCTATGTAGCACTGTTTCCCCTTGCATTTGGAGTTTTCTTTTTTTTTTTAAGCCATGACCATTTAATTGAGATCACAAAACTTGAGATGTACACCTAACATATAACCTTCTTCTACTATTTAACTGCAAGTAAAGTTTCCTTTCAGAGCATCATTGCTGACCATCATTATTAAACCTTGTCAGCCAAGAGTATCGCTACCTAGAAGATCACATTGAACAGGAATGTATTCATACCAACAGCCTAATGTCTTCAAAGGTATTTAGGGCTGGTGGCTGTGTTTATTTTTTAAGCACTCTTACCCATCCTACGTAGACATATCTTCAATTGAAGTTATTTAAACACAGCTATTTTACTCTCTTTATTTTCACAATTTCTGCTATGTATGATACTAACATCTCTTTTGGAAAAGCATTGATGAGATATAATATCTCACTGTAACGGTACTTGTGAGAATAAATGGCTATAGGAGCTACGCAATTGTGTGTGTGTGTGTGTGTGTGTGTGTGTGTAGAAAAAGAGAGAGAATCAGCAGAAGAGACATAAATAAAATGAAGAGGAAAAGAAAAATACTTCATACATATTACACAATTAGAAATAATAACATCTGTGTCATCCTGTGTATATGTAATACATATATTTAATTAATTATACTGAATTGACAGGAAAATGGAATATGCTTTAAAAGGCAGCTTGATGTTGTAAAACAGAAAGGCCCCATGGTGGTGAGCTAAGTACCCTGAAACAATAAAGGGTGGAAGAATCGAATGCAAGCAGATGTCATCCACCTGGAACTCGCTTCCTTGCGACCACTTGTGCTATAACCCACGGTGCCTTCCTGGAAGGACAAGTGGGGGAGGTGCGCAACAAAAACTTCCAAGAGAAAAAAAAGGAAAAAGAGCCCCAGTCGCTCCACTTGCCCACACCGAGGGGAACGCAATCGAGGTGGATGATGAAAAGTGAGCCTCACCCTCTTTCTGGTCCTCAATCCCACACAGCTAATCCCTGTGACCTTTAGGAGAGCCGAAGGCACAAAATGACCTCAATAATCAAAAGCACAATTAGAGTGAAGAGAGCAAAACCGTGACTGTGGTTAGAAATGAAGACAATGAAGACACTGTCGAGGACATTTGTCCCTTTAGCGGCTGAGTGCACGCGGCCTGAGGAGCTGCTCTAAGGGCTGCAGCCAAGCGCCGCCCCCCCCCCCAAGGGAAGCCCAGGGAGGGCAGGCGAGGAGCAGCGCGCTACCGCTAGACCCGGGGCTGACCTCCTGCCGGAGGCTGCGACTTCTCTCCCAAAAAAGCAATGAGCACCCCTCCTGTTTCTGCGTAGGAGACAAACAGCAGAGGGCGAAGACTATTGAACATCGTTGATGCGAAAGGAAGTAATTTTAGTCTAATAGTGGAGAAAGCCTTTGATTTGTTTTCCAAGAAATAAGATACAGCAAATTATTTTCTGTGAGCACAAAGCAATCCGACAGCTGGGCCAGCCAACTCCGTCCTTAAGTCGTGCACCCCGCGGGGGGCACGCTCGGGAATGGGCGCCCTCCTGAAGGGCTCAGTGAGGCAGTCCCCTAATCGGACTAGACATGAACACCACGGAGGAGGTCAGAAAAAGCTATTCGCTGTTATAATTAATGCAAATGAGATCACTTTTAAAATAATCATTTAATAATTAAAAAGCAGTCTTCAATATCTGGCCCCCCTAAAATGAGACAAGACATGCTCTTTTCTAAAGGAAACACAACTTGAAAAAATGAAAATTTTAAAATCCATTTTTCCTCTTGAAATTTGATAGACACCTTACTCATTTTTTTTTTCCAATACAAATTCCAAGCTGGCACACTAAACTAGAAACGGAGTGTATCATTTCTTATTTCAGGAGGTACATATTGAAGGATTTTTAAAAATTATTAAATAGTTTTTTGGTGCTTTTTGTTTTGTTTTGTATTTTTAGGAAAGGATCTAGAGGGTGTTCAGGGTCTCACTACTAGATCAGACTCATAGTGATTCGTCTGTTTACAGCCTCCCAAGAGTTGGGATTACAGGTGCAGACTACCACGCCCAGTCTCAATTTCCATCTTAGAGGGCCCTGGGGTGGGGCCAGCGTGGCAGGCCCAGGATCAAATCCCCGGCCAGGAGCCTGCTTGCAGGTGCTTTAATCCGCTAAGCTATTTGGCCAGCCTTAAATAATTATTTTAAAAGCGATTCTAATTTGTATTAATTTAAAAAGCAAATAGCATTTGCTTTCTTCCTCCTGGATGGTCAGGCCATGATCAGAACTTTACAAATCCTTAAAAAGAATACAAGAAGATCTCTAAAGTATCGCTGAATATGATGACCTGTCAGAATGCTCCCGTGAGACATTGGGACTCCACTTCTAGTAGAAGAAGCAGCTAAGCCAGTAAATTAATAAATAAAGTAATTTGCCCAGAATCAGAGGATTAGCTGGTGACTCCTAAGCATTACTTATGTGATCACCTAAACAAAGGAAATATGAACTTGTCTTACCTTTTATTTGGGAAACTTACTGTTAACTTTATTTATAATGGTCATGTATGATCAAAAAAAAAAAAAAAAAAAAATCGTACATTTTCCCGCGGCAATTCCCAAACGCTAAATAAATAAGACGGCATTTTGATTGAACTCAGAAGGCATTCAATCTTACTTGAATATCACTGAACTTGGTACCCAGCAGTGTTGGTGCGGAAACGGCAATAAAGCTACGTAGCATTGCAGGAGCGAGGAGCGCTGGTTGCACCACAAGGTTGTTCCATTTTTATTCAGACTATCAGATGCAATCCTCACCCTTGAGCCCCAGATTTCTACTTCCACAAAAGAACAATAATCCAGTTTCTTCTTCTTGAGTTCTCATCACCATTTTACTGGTATAAAAGCAGCACACTGTTAATTTAGATATTACTACTAGGCCATTTCTGTGCCTTAAAATGCAAGATGTGTTTGTTCATACTACAAGGGCAGCTGGGACACCACCTGTTAGCTAAATTCAAGCACCACTTAATTAGCCTGTGTTGAAGCTACCTTATGCTTTGACTGGAAGGGAATGGAAGGGGAGCAGATGCTGAGCACAAAGCAAGAAAGGCCCTTGAATATCAGGGCAAAGTGGGCGGAGAGAAGAACAAAAAAGTCAACAGAAGGACAGAGCCAGAAACTCAAGTAAAACGGACCGGAAATTAACTCCTTTACAGATGAAACTCGAGGCAGCAAGTCTCTGCAGATTTTTAAGTTCCATCCCACCAACGTATCTGTCACAGCTAATGTAACTAGGGATTTAACCTGAGGATTTCGAACACAGACAGAGCCCAACTAGACAACTGGATTAGGTTCTAATTATTTAAAGGGTAGTCTCAGTGTTTTTGCTTAAAGAGATATGGAAACAAACGGCTTCAAAGTGATGAGCATTTCACTGTCAGTAAGACGATTTCCATGGAGAAGGCACTCTGTCTTGTTTTGTCAAATTAAGTTGAATCTAAATGAGTTAAAAGCTTCCTCCACGGCATTTGTACTTTTGGGAGCCACAGCAGATATCCATTAGCACATTTTCTTTTCGAACATTTCTTTGGGATACTTCATGTCAGTAGAAGTATGACTACACTTGTATTCC
>NW_004524682.1:84683-87552 GCF_000260255.1 Octodon degus
CAGTAACATTCTCACTAGAGTTAAGTAAAACAAGATTCAATTTCTTAGAATCTATATTTGAGACTCTGAGAGGAGAAAGATAATGTTGTTTGTTCAGAGATACTATGTGCCAGGGTTCAATTACCAGCATGCGGTGCCGGCCCTGCCCCTGGGGCAGGCTGAGACACAGACTGAGACTGGGCATGGTGGCATGTGCCTGTAATCCCAGTGCTTGGGAGGCTGAAAACAGGAGAATCACTCCGAGTCCCCTCTGTGTAGTAAGACCCTGGAGACCCTGTGCTAAATACATAAAGAAAAGAAGTACTACCTGCCACCATGCAATTATCAGTTAGATTCATAATAACCACAATATTTTAGTTAAAAGAGTAAATAACAGTGTACCAATAAGAAAATAGTGTATATCTATTCACTGAGAAATGTTACATTCATCTCAAACTCCTGACTCTGGCAAAATCACATCTTCATGGTTCTTCCATTCATTCAGGAACTTGTTACCAGTTGACCTCTTTGTTCTTGGACACTGGGCTAGAGCTAGGCCTAAGAATGTAGGGCATGCCCTTTTCAAAGAGCTCTTCAGTTTATGCCAAAAGATGACTCTCTGTCTTTGAAGAATAATTCTTCAAAAATAATTGTCAGAAAAGAATCTGAATTTGACTTGATTGTACTTAGTGAGTAGTTAATCCCCAAAGCAAAATATTTTACAGCACTATGTACAAACCCCTATTCTCTGTAACCCCACTGCAACAATATTTCACTGAGTACTTGCTTCAGCATCACCATCCACCTTGCGTGTGAGAGGAGAGAAAGTGGAGCAGCCCTGGTGATACGATTAACAGAGCTGGGAAATAGATTTGTGAAATAATCCAATTTTATTGCTCAGTGACTGGAAAGGAATCGCTAGCCTGGTGTCCCATTGTTTGTATGGTATTGAAATTCCATCTAGCTCCAAGAATCAGATTGATGAATGAAGAGGTCGTGGGATACAGCAATAAGAGTACTGCCTTAGAGTCACAAATCATTTGGAATCAAATTTCAAATCCATCGTTACTAGTTGCATAATTGAGGCCAGAGAACTTCTCTGAGCATCAGTCTCCACATTGCAAATCTGAGATCATGGATGAGAATCACGATGATGCTGGTGACAGGGGCCAGGACCATGATGGGCCTCTAATGTTACATAGGACAGAGAGGCCAACACATCATATTAAATAAATTTAGAAATCACATGAATATTATTTGTGGCTATATTCAGCACATCTTCTACTTCTTGTCCTATATCATCTTTGATTCACTCAGTTATCTCATCGCCTCAACCAGAAAACAAGGGAAAGCAGTCATGTGAGGTTTGAGATCATTGTATGAAGCCTGTTCTTTTCTTTAACAACACTGACAGCTCAAGCCACAGCTTAAAACTAATAGTTCTATTTTCCTGAGTCAGCCAAGTAACTTCCTCTTTGAATTAACTGAAGAAATACCATATTGCTAAATTTGTTGTGTAAATACATATTAGGTTAATTTTTGTTTTGGGTTTCTGTTATTTGCATTTTCTAACAAGTCTTATCTGCATGGATGATTATAACCACAGGTCTTCCATTTTTGAAAGAAATAAGGAGAGGCTAGGCAGATAGCTTAATGGTCTAAGCACTTGCCTGGCAAGCATAAAAACCTGGATTCAATTCCCAGCACCACATGGTGTGCCAGCCAAGGGGCAGAGGTGCCGCCAATGTCAGGCACGGTGGAGCATGCCTGTAATTGGAGCACTGAGGAAGCTGAGACAGGAGGATCACTGTAAGTCCAAGTTGTATAGCGAGATGCTATACCAAATAAATGAAAGATTAAAAGAAAAAAATACAAACAAGAAAGCAACGTTAGCTTTTTCTTATAACATTAAAATTAGAGACATTTGAATCATATTATTTTCTGTTGCTGAATTACAGGTTTGAAAAAGTTGAATCAACATGTATTAGCATGATTTTTACGCTGGATCTTAGCCAAAAGGCTGAGAAGAGATGCATTAGCATGATTTTTAAAAGCCATATTTATTATAATTAGTGTCATATAGCCAGCAATGTCTACAAAAGTCTATCAGTGAATTCTAAACTTTGTCTTCTCCGAAAACCTTCTAAGCAGGCCCATGGAAAAGCAACTTACCCAGGCTCTTGTACGGCTTCTCCTTCTCAGTCCCACTTCAAAAGAATGGGACAAATCATTGTATACTTTCAGTAATAATTTTCACCAGACCTGCCTAAAGGAAAAGTTTGAATTTTATTTTTTCCAAAGAAAATTATTTTTATTGATACATTTTAGGTATACCTAATGATCGTATTCTTCATAAAAATTGTACCTCTTTGTGATACAACCCGACTCTTTTTTTCCCTTCCCTCTGTCTCCCCTTCAACTCCTCTTCCCCTCCTTGTTTTCCAAAGCTTTGCTTCCATTTTCTTTTCTCATTTTTCCCATTGCCTTTCCTTCTTTCCTCTTCTTAACCTTCTTTTTGTTCTCATTTGAACCTTTTCTTCCTATTTTACAGTATCTGTTAGACATTTTGGAATTCAAGTTTAATTTGATCTTGTAGAATTCTTTAAAGATTTAAAGCCTCACATAGTCATTGGACTTAATTTCATAATTCATTTCCTTGGTTTCTAATTAAATGTTCTCAGTACTCCATTTAAAGGACCTATTCCCTGCATTTCTCTTGATTAGTAGGAAAGAATCAATGAAAATTGATCCAATTTGTAGAACACAATTCTCATATTGATAGTAGTTTATATTCATTTGCTTTTCTGTAATCTTTTATTAATGGTCATCTTCCAAATGTCAATTAATGCCAAAGCTCTGCAGGTGATAATGCAAATCTATAAAGAAACCA
>NW_004524682.1:87652-88453 GCF_000260255.1 Octodon degus
AAAGCCCTAATATTTTGAGCTGAGAATTACAAACCTAATTGAAATCTAAAATAATAAGTAAATCAGGCTTTTCTTGTAGGCCTTGTGGTTCCCTGCCACAACTCCAGTGACCATGATCCAACGGACAGCATATTTGTCGCAGCACTTACAAATGCTAGCACACATATGAGTTTTTGTACTAAAACTATATTTGAAGCATATCATAATTGAAAGAAAAGCATAACTACTTACATGTCTGCCACACACTGTATAGAAGCTGGCTTACCCCACTCAGTCTTCATCCACCTTCCTTTAAACTGTTTTAATATTTTATTTATTTATGTATTTATTTATTTATTTATTTATTTATTTTAGGGAAGGGTCTACAGGGTGCTCAGGGTCTCACTACTAAATCAGAATCATAGTGATCCACCTGTATACAGCCTCCCAAGAGCTGGGATTACAGGCGTGCACCACCACGCCCAGTCTCAATTGCCATCTCAGCACACTCCAGGTGTGGAACCGGCATGGCAGGCCTGGGGGTTGAACCCCAGGCCTCTGTGCCTGCTTGCAGGCACTTTAATCCACTGAGCTATTTGGCCGGTCTTCCTCTTAGTGTTGTAAATAATACAGGATGATTGATAATATGAAGGCATGTTTGCTTTTTTTTTTTTCTCAATCATTTAAAAGTGATTTGTTTTTTACCTTTATTCGCACACGTTTCCAGTACATGGTAAATACTCTCACTGTAGGGAGTTCACTTCTGTCCATATTGCACTTCAACTCTTTTCTCCCCACCTCTCCCTTCACCCTTTTTAATTT
>NW_004524682.1:88893-101256 GCF_000260255.1 Octodon degus
AAAAAAAAAAAAAAAGTGTATCTCACCTCTGCAGTTAGAAAATAGTACCCAGACTGGCTGATAGCTACCACTATCTCATATGCGGCATCCCAACCCTTTTTCATCTAATAAATTGATGTTGAGGAGTTGCCAGTCAGAAGACACAAGTTTTTAATTAGATAAGAAAAATAAGTCCAAGAGATCTACTATAAAATTGTATGTGTACATTCCTGATAATCTCTGAGGTAGACTGCAACTGGAGCTCCACAAGAAATATTGGATATACAAAGCAGTGCACATATTAACTAGCTAAATAGAGAAGTTGCAAAATATATATGTATTTCAAAACATTATATTCTATATGATAAATATAGACAATTTTCTGTCAGCTGAAAAAAATGTATGAAAGCCCAAATATTTAATTAGTTGTTACCTTTTAAAATAAAATTTACTTGAACACATAATTCCATTGTAGAAGAAACTACAAGTCTCAATTCCATTTTAGTTTTTGAAGTATCAAATGTTCAAAAGACCTTTACATGTTAGCCCACTCATATATTAAATATATTACATAATGTAATTAATACATTTTGTAAAGCACTTTATATGTACTATATACATATATAATCTTTTTACACTTTTTAAACCTCCTGTTGATTGATTTATTGATTGATTGGAAGATTTGGTACAGGATCTTGATACACAGCTCAGACTCCTAGAGATCCTTCTGTCTCAGCCTCCCCAGCATTGGGATTACAGGTGCATACTGTCACACCCAGTTTCATTGGCCAGCAGGCGGAGCCCAGGATCTCTGGGCTGGCAGGGTATGTAGTACCAAGGATCGAACCTGGGACCTTGTGCTTGCCGGGTAGGCACTTAGATCACTGAGCTACCTCCCTTGTCCCATGTATAATCTTATATATCGTAAGTTTAAACATGACATACAACTATCTTTCCAAAAAATAGCTACACAGCAAGTCTTTTTATTAGCATGTATCTGTGATACAGATTGCATGTATTCAACATATTACAGCAAAATATTTATAAACAGTAAGCCTGACGAGCACAGTTTAGCTTTTAGATGCCAAAATTTCTAATATTTTTTAATGTATTTAGTACAGGGTCTACAGGGTCTCACTAAGAAGATCTGACTCATAGTGATCCTCCTGCTTTCAGCCTCCCAAGCACTGGGATTTCACGTGCATTCCACCATGCCCAGTCTCAACTGCCCTCTCTGGGCCCTGGAGGCAGGGCCAGCATGGCAAGCTGGGGACTGAACCCTGGCCGCTGCGCTCTGCCTAAGCAGGCGCTTTAGTCCACTGAGCTATCTGCCAGCCCTAGATACCAATATTTAATGGAATTGGAGAACATTTTTTCTATTTGTGAAAAATGTGTTACACAAACAGGGAATACTGTGAAAGTTATCAGCTGAAGAGGAAACTGAGGAGTTCCCCGGCAGTAAGCGAGGTGCTGGAGCCCACGCGCAAGGCAGCAGCAGCAGCGGAGGCGACATCGGGCTGCTGGCACAGCGCTCAGCTGAGCAGTGTGAAAGCCGCACCATCCCACTAAAAACACATGAAGCACCAGCCCAGATGAAGGTGTCTACAGAGCTGATGCTGGAAAGAAAGGGGTGAAGTTGGGGGCTCTGGGGAACAAGCATTTAAGGACGTTGTATTTAGGAAACAGACTTCAAATGTCTGAGTTCCACATATCCTCATAGCTTCAAGTTAGACATAATGCATGAAAGAATCTAAAAACACCATTTTTCATGAAACATAAACAAGACTTAACCAAAATAGAGCTTAGCTGTAAACTTATAATTTGCTCTTCTGTAAAGCAGAAAGAAATGTAGCTAAAGGGTGGCTAACTTCGTAATAATCTATATACCTGGTGGAAGACTGGAATACAGTCACCTGGTGGAAGACTGGAATACAGTCCATCTGACATATTCTTTTATTTTCTTTTTGAGGCAGGGTCTTGCTATGTAGTACAAGTTGGCCTTGAACTCACTATTTAGCCTAAGCTGACATCAAACTCACAGTAATCCTTTTGCCTCAGTCTCCCAAATCCTGAGAATACAGTTGTTCACCACTATGCCTAGATTTTATCTAACATATTTCAAACCTTTAATCTGTATGTTTTATAATCCAACAATTCCTTTTTATATGCTACAAAATGCCTTATATGATTTTATGTTTGCAAAGAAGAGTGTCCACTACAGTTGAGTTCATTTACATCAATTTGTTTTTGTCCCCTCAGTATGATGTGATACTAGTGTAAACAAAATAAATATTTATATTTTCCCGTCAGTTCAGATTTAGGACCTGAAATATGAGCAAAAGCCACATTCTTGTTCGTTGTCTCTTGTGCTTTCATTTATTATATCAGGTTCATTGTAAGCTGGGTAGGTATATAAATGAAGAGTGCCTAGCTATGAGGAATTTAGGATCTAATAAGGACAATTGACCTATAAAAGCCTACACTGTTGTGGCTAAGGCCTTTGTGTATAGAATGGTGACATTTTATCAATTGAGGAGCACGGACTTCAGTTTAGGCTTGCATGAACCTAGAATCCTAACGCGGATGCAAGGTGATGCTCCAAATATGGTAAGTCAGAATAATCTCTCCCTTCATTGTCTGAGAGTTCATGTCTTGAATAATCAGTACTATTTAACAAAAAAATTAATTGGTTTTTTTTTTTGGACTTCCTGACTTATTCTTCCAGTTCACCTACATTGAGACAAGTAGGCTTCTCAAGTCATCGTTATATTAAGAGTGGAAGGAGGAGAAAAAAATAGTGAAATTAGTAAAGATGGGCTCTTTTTCTTTCTTTAGGTTCTACATGTGATTAGTTAAAGGCAGCGCTGGCTGGACAGATTGTACTTTGTAGATATGGTAAAATTCATTGATTAAAGCGAAGTCTATTCTTTCCTGAGCCTAGAGAGAGGCCAGAAGCCTGGTAGGGAAACACATTTATGAACCATTTAGGGTAAGTTATAGCCAGGTGAACAATCTTAAATAGATTTAAGCATCTCATTTCAAATAATAGTAAATCCACCTCCCTAATCCCCTTTTCTTTAATATAAATATCCATCTCCTTAGCAAAGACTGATTTTTTTAAAGTGCCCAAATGTGAACTCAGATTATTACACTACTGTGTAAATAATCAAAGTTAGTTCGTGTTGTAGATTCTGATTAATTTTTATTGTATATCTAACAGTGATTAGAAATCTATGTCTACCTTAAATACACTGTGCCTTCATCAGTTTATTGGGACTTACCTTGAAAGTTTACCTCTGTTTTAAAAATAATGCATAAAATAAAATGACCTTAACAAGTTGCATTATTTTTTAAAACAAAGAGTCAGGGGTTGCAAAGAGTTAGGGGTTGTGCTCTTTTTTAAAACCTTTTTAACACACTTCCACAAGGAATGTTTATCCCTGTCTACCTCTTTTATTGAGTTAGCCTCATGAGCAAAGTTCTTTAGTTTGTGGTTGAGTGTTGTAACTCGTATTTGCTTCAAATTACACGAAGGGCTTGCTTCCTATTCTCTTTAATGACTGGATTGAAACTCTGACCTAAATAGCTCTGACCTGATACATACAAGAATTCATTAATCTGCAGGAGGGAGAAAGACAACACTTGGACTGCTTTGCCATTTCCAGAGTCAATTTGGAGCACAAGCAGGACAAAGCCAGCACTACAAAGGCAAGGATGAATAGAGCAAGGGGGGGCTTGCTTACGCTGCCTTTGTCCATGGATCTGAACCCCTCACCCCTTTTTCCCACCTTAGTCACATCAAGTTCATTAGACAATCCGTGCAGTAAGCGGGGGCGGGGGGGGTCAGAGTGGATGACTATGCTGCAAATGGAAGCCGCACGCAGCCACGCTGGACTTTCTGCTCCTTTTAAAAAATTCCCAAGTCATCCCTCTGTAGCAGTCTTTGAGATAAAATGTGTTGACCTAGTTAAAAATAAGTGAAGACCCACAATTAATGATGCCTATGGTGTTCCCAGAGGGAAGCTTTACCTGCACGAACTCTGTCTCTATATTTGTAAGTGATATACTTTCTTCCCGGTGAAAACAGCTGGGCTTCTTTACTATTCAGACTGCGCATCCGCTGCTGATGCTGTTTAAAGCGCTGAAACCCCACAGAACATTGCATGCAGCTTAGGTCCCCTGTGCCTCCACGTTGTTGGATGTAAGAGGTACAAAAGTGACCTTTTGTGTCTGTGCCATCTCAGCTTCCCAGCGACAGACACTGTCCATGCGGACATCTACCTGCCACACACACACAGGGATGTGACACGGAGAGCAACCGACACTGAGCCGCGGTGTGAGTGTGCACACGAGGCCTCGGCTTTCGGGTCGTGGAGCCTGAGTGCTGTATTTATCCTTTTCTCTAAAAGTCCACATGGCAAAATGAGTTTGCAAAATTTGAGCAGCCTAAACATAGTATATTTATTTGAGAGGGAAAAAAAAAAAAAAAAAAAAAGAATGAAACCACTTATATGGATGAGTTTAACATCAACTCTCAGGCAATTTGGAGTGCTTTTAAATAGTCAAAGCAAAATAGCCTAAGTTGGGTGTTGTTTGATTCCTACACTGCTGGTGGCAAATATTGCTTGGCCCTTTAAGTTGGGAAATTGCCTCCTGAGAGAAGTCCTATCGCACCACTTTCTTTGCTATTTCTCGGGCAAGTAGGACATTTGTATCTTCCTCCCCCTTCTTTGGTAAGACCCTATTCTCCCCTTTCCCTCCCCCTCTTAGATGAGGTACAGTCCCTGGAGCCCGTAATTGCCAGGAGATAAAGCGATGATGGGAGTGATCACAGTCAATAGCTTTGATTAACAATAAGGTAGAAAATTAGCAAGGCGAGCACTCAGCCACCCTGCCCTCTCCCCTCCATATGCTCCCTCCGTCCTGGTCCTGCAGCAGCGGCGGCCGGCCCGCCGAGGGCAGTCAGAGCCCTCAGCCTGCTTTGAAGCGCAGCAAAGGTGCAGGCACGGCCGAGAATTAGGGAAATTAAGGGGAAGAAGGAGAAACTGTGAACCATGACGCTGAGACCCTTCCAGGGCTCAGTGTGCCGCCGGAGGGGCAGGGGTGACGTGTGCTGTGTGCTGTCCTTGTGTGTCTTTTTGTCACGTGTGGATTTACTTGTGTCTGAACGTGCTGTGCTGGAAATGGCAACTCCTGTTACTACCGTGACCCCATCAGCAGCTCTGGTGTTGTTTCCGACAGACCCTGAAGACCTAGAGAGGGGGAGCAAGGACAACGGGACGCCAATCCCCACCTCTGATAATGATGACAATTCGCTGGGCTACACAGGTAGAGTGCTTCTTTCCCAAATACTAACTTTCTCCTCCAACGCCTCCATCCACCATCAGCCACCTGTGCAGAATTTCTAACCACCCCGCCTCCCGGTGATCCACCACCACCATTTCTCTTTCTCATTTTTCCGGACTTCATTCTGTACCTGGGAGGCTGCACTGCAAAGTAAGCACAGAAATTTCACAGGAGCCCCCCGTGGATTCTTGCTGTGTATTTTTGGTATAAAGGAAGTTTATCAATAGGAATCTTTGATGAGATATGTAGAATGATACAGTTTTGAGAGATTAAACATTTGAGTAAATTGCTGGACGAAAGAAATAAGAAAGCACCTGCAAGTAATTTGGTTGTAAAATTATCTATACTTTTTTTTTCTGAATCACTAGTTGTTACTCATAAGTAGAAGAAAGCAAACTCTTAACAAAAATGGTGTAATTCATAATTATCAACTCATACCTCAGGATTTTGTTTGCATGACTTATTTATCTTATCCACCATCCCTTTCTGAAAAAAATCCATGTGTACATCATCATAAAAATAATAAATGAAGGTATTAGAAATAATTCATATATAAATGTCTAAGTAACATCGGCCTGAAATATACAAATGTTTACTGCAGAATTTTTAATTATGGTTCTAAATATAATGGCATAAGTTACAGACCTAACTTTGAGTCGTGTCACTGACAGTAGACAAGCATAAAGAACAAAAGGTATAAGTCTGCTGGGTCAGCTAATGATGTTAACAGTGGCCCTTGCAGAACAACAGCTAGTTATTACATCCACTGTGCTAGTCCTGGTTAGCACAGTTCTCTGTAGATTTGGCTAGGTTTGGAGCTATGTGTGTGTTTCGTGGTGTGGTTGGAGTGAGAAATTATGGAGGTTGCTCAGTGTTATTACATAGTAGAAATGACAATGTTAAAGAGTTATTCAGCAGACACACTCAGAAAATAATAAATTGATGTGTTAGAAGACTTCTGTCTTCCAAGAGCTATTACTCTCCTCCTAAATTTATTATAATTTTGGCTTTCAAATGCTTGGGATAAATACTAAAATTATGAGTACTTTATGAACAATTTTTCCTACTCCTGTATGCATTCTATTCTTTCTTCTCTTTATCTTTCAACATAAGAATGTTAGTTAAAAGATCAAAAAATTAAAGTTTATTGGATGATGAGTAAGTATGAGAGTTTTACAGAAACTTTGCTACACAAGAGATGTTAATGTCATTATTCTATGCATACCAAAATAGCTCCTATTTATAAAAGAAAAAAATTAAAGTGGTTTTCTTGCTGAGATATCTTCATAACTCATGGTATCTTACTTCTATTCCCTTGTGCTCAGTGAGTCTAAAGAAAATGTATTGTTTAGATGCACTAATAGGGTTTTCTATTTGTCTTTGATGAATTTCCTAAAAATTATGTATAACTGATGCATGAATCATGTCAAGCATTGAATTAAAAGAGCTTAAATAATGTATTTAAGACTAAGTGGTCCATTTAAATGTATTAATTTTTATTTGTCTTTCTCTGTGGTTTAATTAGCAGTCAGATTTCTGATGTTCAACATACTATTAAATGAATTAATGTAAGGTAATAAACTTATAATGTTATATTTATTTCAGCAAAAAAAAAAAAAAACAATTAAAGCAACGTAACCCATTACAGAGTGAATAGAAAACAGTATTCAGAATAAGCTCATCTGTGAAACTGTAACTCTTTTAAAATCTTGTACATTTTGTTTCAGTAAACCCTTGATTTTTTAGGAACCTCTTGTCTACTCTGTGAGTTACACCTATGACTTGTGCCTCTTTCATTTATGACTTGATTGTGTTTCACTCATTAATACCTGCAGTGGAGGTGACAGAAAAAGTAGAGGATGTTACGGCTGCTTAATAATCTTATGAAAAATCTCAGATGACTCTAAGGTTGAAAAGTTCCAAATATTCCTTCAAATTACCTACAGGTCGGCTTCCCTTTGTGTACACACGTGCACATATGTGAAGGTAAAGTCCCCGTACTAAGAGGTGGCAATGTCTTTACATTAGAAGGAAAGGAGATAGCCTATTTGTCCAGGACATTTGTACATGCTAAATGTAAACTATCCATAGTTTAGGACATCTAGAATTCAATAACCGTGGATATAGCAGCAACAGCATTGCAAGAAACAGAACATACTTATCTTGCAACATAAAATGTGTAAAACAAATATCAAATAAGTCACAGATGTGAGTCAGTTACAAGACAAATTTCCATGAAAGTTAACAAGCAAATATAGCAGGCAATGTCTGCGGAACCTTTTCATACAATACATAAAAATGGCTGTGAAATTATTAGATGTTTTTTATAGCGTGTTGCTTCAGTTCATAGAGACAGCATGTGAAACTTTCTCCTCATGGCATTTAATGTATTTTTTTTTTCAAAAAAGGATCCACAGTTTTTGGAAAATATTTTTGAGATCATGAAATGAGTCCAAAATCATATCACCAAGTCACTAATATTCAAATCTGTCTCCCCCTTTTGGATACTAAAAAGTATCATTCCCACTGCAAGCTAGTACGTCAGCATAACACCTGCCCTCATGCCTGAATCATTGGGGACTATTATTCCCAAACTGTCTCTTCCTGGAATCCATAGATCTCATGGCACACATGTGCACTTATGTCTCTTATTAATGACCGAGGCAACAAATGATAATCTCTTAGAATAGTTGCTGCTTATATCATATATCATTTTTTATCTAAATTGCATAAATGATTTACCTAAACGATTCCAAAATTGTTAATACAGTTTCAGGAAAGAAACATATTGATTCCCTTTCCCTTTATTATCTCTAAATACAGTACTATAAAGCCATATAAGGTTTTAAAATATTTTAGTTTCATGCTTACTAATCAATAAATGCAAAGGTGGCAGTGTGGTGTGTTATTAAAGTGGGCTTGTGCATTATTTATAGTGAAGTGGCCCATTTCCTGTTTAACCAAGCATGGCATAAATATTAGGGGTTATTTAACAGTTCACAGACTGTAGCCTTTGTCACAGAACAAGTGAAATGAGGTTTCAAATCAACACTTTATTGGGTCAGACACAGCCCAAAGAGATTGAATATGTAATAATCAATGATTTGTAAAGGAGCTTCTGAAAAACCATATTGCTTATTGACTACTGAGAGTGCACATGGTGTTTTACAAACATGAAAAAATAAAATAGGTAAGAATAATTTTCTGAAAATCGCTTATCTTCCATGAGAGATTTAACTAACCCATGTGAAAGATTTAGTTAATTATGCAATTTTTAAAAGTTATGGATAGGTAATAAGGAATTAATTATATTCTAGTAATGTTAAAATCAAAAGAATCTGTAACTAGGAAATAAATCCAACTTTATCTGTACTTTTTATGTATCAAAGTAGTGTATAAATTTAACTTGTACTGTCAAAATTTATGTTTGCTGCCATTTCAACATATAAAAGATAATTTTCCCCATATGTGCTATTCTAAGTATTAGCCTCCTGCATTTATAATAGCATATTGAATGAAAATTTTAAAATATTAAAAAGTGATGGCCAGGGATATGGCTCAGCAGCACAGGCCTGTCTGGCAAGCATGAGATCTTGAGCTCAATTCTCAGTACAAAACAAAACAAAACAAAACAAAACAAAACAAAACAAAACAAAACAAAACAAAAAAGTGAAATTATCCGAGCCATGTCAGCATCAATTGTTCTGCAAGGAAGCCATGGAATTAGATAGAAGTGGGTACTACAACTGCTTGTGGGACTATAAGAGGTTATGCTGTGGTAACAAGCAAAAGCAAAACACAGGGTAAAGGTGTCTTTAATTTAGGCTTCTCTTGTTGGAGGTTCCATGCTCAGCACAGTCAGTCAAATTCCCTAGCCTAAGAGACGGCCATACTGACACGAGTCTCCATGACCTTAGCAGCAAGAGCATCACGAATTGGCCTTAAAGCTTCTGCACAGAGTGAAGTCTCTTCTTTTATTTATCTAAATAACATCACCCTGTGCTCATTCCTAAATTCAGCAGGATAGGGAATTACAATCCTACCATAGCTCTCAGAGGAGGAAGAATGAGAAAGACTTGGAAGGCAACACTGATCAGTATAGACTAAGAATGTACAAAGGAAGACATTTTTCATTGATTCAGAACACATACCACTTTTGAAAGAAAAAATTTTAATGTCACACAGCACCTAGATTGTGGCACAACTGAACATTCAGTTGATGATTCCACTGATAGAGCTGCCTACATCACATCCTTCTGCCTGTGCTTGCATGAAAATAATTTGGGTTCAGCTTCAGTCTTGTAGATGATAACCTGAGATAGAGCAAAGTCTTTAATTAATGCAGAGGTGATGCAAAAGCATGTGAGTAGGAAAGAATTTCCACTCACAGAGCATCCATTCTGTGAGGGCATAAATCACTTCTCTCTACTCCATGATAGAAAAAAAAAAAAAAAAAAAAAGCTCAATGTAATTATCCAAGCTGCCTGGATAGACAAGGTAATCTAGTACACCATGTTGATGCCTCAGTATTATTCCACATTCTAGGTAGACCAGCTTCTCAGCAATATTAGGGACCATTCCTTTTTTTTTTTTTTTTTTTTTTGGTGGAACCTGGGATTGAAATCAGGTCCTTGAGCTTGCCAAGGAAGCACTTATTCCACTGAGCCATCTCCCAGGCCCCGACCATTCCATTTTTAAAGATATTATATATGAATCCCACACCTGCATCATTGCTATCCTGGGTAAACTGTTCATGAACCAGCTTTGCAAGCAGCAGAGTGGTGGAGGAAGAAACTGAATGACCTCTAACTTGCATGCCACCTGTTTCCTAAAGGCCTCCCATGCAATACAAATTCATGCGTAAGTGTTCACCCAGGCTGTTACAATCCATTTCTTGGAGTCTCTTCAGAAGATCCATCTCATATCTCTTGGACAGATTTTCTTGTATATATTCTTCAAAATGTTCTATTCTAAAGTTCCAGTATTCAACACTTTAGCCGTTATCCTTGAATCAATCTAGATCTTTCAAGAAAAGCAGGAAAACAATTGTACCTCTTAATGTTCTTCCCATAATAAGGTTCTATTTTTTGGTTGTCCTTCATGCTCCACTTTTGTGCTTTCAGTATGTACTTGATTCTGATCTTACTCCTCTTTGGAATTCTGATTGAAGTTATCATACTTCTGCACATACCTAACTTGAGGCGCTGAATGATCAAAAAACACCCGGGTCTTAGTGGTTGCATAATTTGGGGGGAATTTGAGGGCTCTCTTGGTTGGAGTTACAATCATTCCTAATTACAAGTTGAAAGACAGAAACAGGATTTCAAAAGACATGACTTCAAAAAAAAGGTCATTGCTTTATCTAAATCCCTAGGGATGAGTGTTGTGACTCAGCTATAAAAATTGTCCAGAATCACCATGCTGTCCCACCGCAACACAATTTCGTGATGTGAATATCCCAAATAGATCCCAAAAAGCCAAAAAGCAGTTTTATTGTTTTGTGTCAATAATACAGCCTTCTCTTTGTTTGAGTCATATTTGAAAGTGACAGCACTATGGGTCAGGTACTAAAAAAGGAAGACATAGCCTACCTATATTTTTCCTCTAAAATCTAAAGATTTTGCTCTAAAATGTGCGTCAAGGTGCAGCTACCTGTCCATCATAAGGGAGAAAATATCCCAACATGACCAGGCTCCACGGAAGTAATGGCAAAGGTACACGGAGCTCTCAGTGCCATGAGGCTTTCCACCTTTTCCTGAGATGCTTATGCCATTACAAAGTATGGTCAGTAACTGCTACTTACTGATCACTAAAATCTGTGAGCGTGATTTTACCAGTCAAGTGGATCAAGAGGATGACTCAGGAGCAGATGATCAGGATCCCAGGGGAATAATGGCAAAAAGAGTTGCTATAAGCCTTAGGTTAGAGAGTGAATGTGTACATGTGTGCTTGCAGCATGAAAGATAGACTATTCTAAGACTTGGCACTGACCCTTGAGAAAAGGATGTATTTTCTAGAACAGTAGCTACACTTAGTGGGTCAGTCTCAGTTGATTTGTCTCTAGCAGAAAGATAATATCTAAAAAAAAGTCTTTAGTGTTTAAATCTCCACCTGATTTTGTAATAAGTAATCATTTTCACTCTGTGTCATAAATCTTCTCATAGACCACAGGTGTAAATTTAATAGGAGCTAGGCAAACATATTCACTGTGTGTTTCAGCCTTTTATGTTAGCACTAATTGGCTCATGTTTTCATGGATACAGGTTATGTCTTTTTTTACTTAGTATAAAGTGGAGATGGGCATTTTGGTTGTTTCCAAGCATTGGCTGTCACAAATTGTGCTGCTATAAACATAGACACACATATAATCACTATAATATGATGTTTTCAGTTCTTTTTGGAAAATTCCCATAAGGGTGATAGCTGGATTGAGTGGGATTTCCAGTCCTAGTTTTTTGAGAAGTCTTTACACTGATTTCCATAATGGTTACACCAGTCTACATTCCCACCAGCAGTGGAAAAGGGTTCCTTTTTCCCCACAACCTCTCAAACATTTGTTATTGGTTGATTTCTGTATGATAGCCATTCTTCCTGGGGTGAAATGGCATCTCAGTGTTGTTTTAATTTGCATTTCATGAATGGCTAGTGATGTGGAGCATTTTTTTATATATTTATTTGTTTCCTGTATTTCTTTCTATGATAAGTATGTGTTTATCTCAGATGCCCATTTTTGGATTGGGTCTTTAAATTTGGGGACCTGAATGTTTTTTACTTCTTTATAAATTCTAGATAGGCCTTTGTCTGAGTGCTTATTAGTCAAGATTTTTCCAAATTTGTGGGTTGCCTTTTCACTCTGTTGGTAATTTCTTTTGATGTGCAAAAACTTTTCAATAAGAGGAAATCCCATTTGTTAATTCTTTTAAGTATTTCCCGTGCAGTTTGATTTTTTGTTCATGAACTCTTTGCCTACCCTTATATCTTCAAGATTTCAACCTACTTATTTACCAAGAGAATTTAGTGTTTCTGTTTTAATGTTTA
>NW_004524682.1:102131-106525 GCF_000260255.1 Octodon degus
AAAAAAAACAGTTTGGAGAAACTAAGTATTTTTACAGAAATTTCTGATTCAACAACTCTTTCAAGAATAGTCAAGAAGTTGGGTGGGTATTGTGGCAAATGCCTCTAATCTCAGGACTCTGAGAGTCTAAGTCAAGAGAGCCAAAAATTCAAGCCCAGGTTAAAAATCTTAGCATTTAGCAATAACTTGTCTAAAGAAAAAATTAAAAATAGGAAATAGGATTAGGGTTTAGTCCAGTGCAAATGTCTTGGGTACAAAAACACATACACACACACACACACACACACACACACACACATACACACACACACTGTAAAATGATCATAAAATAGGTTTTTCAGGAACACCAGGACATGTGAGTAAGGCAACACAGTAATTATGTGAGTTATGTGTATCGTTAAGTACTAGCAGTTTCAATAGCTTGTGTTACTCTTTCTTCAAATCGTAGTACCTAAATAAGGTAATATTACTTTGTTCTTTTTACAGCTACCATTTCCTCCTCCCTTTGCTCATAGGTCACCACTAAGCCATGTGTTGGGTGAAGACTCGTAATCCGGTAGTTGGCTAAAGGCCTATGACCTCTCTGTACATTCATAAAGTCAGGCCTTTGTTTATCACTTCACTTCTTTTTAATTGGATTATGGAAAATGACAGCTATTCCAGTCCTATGGAGCCATGACCATGTATCAGCACACAATTTCCTCAAAAGGTTATTACCTGTAATAAAAACTGTGTTCACTTTGTCTCTGACTTAACTGGTACCATTCGCCTTGAGCATTCCATGATCCTGTCAGCCACACTGAAAATTAGCAACTGATTTCAGAAACAGTGCTTCCTATTTGCATCCCTAGACTATGGAGAAAAAGCTCTATATTATTTAGAAAAGCTCAGAAATGATCCTCTGGAGTTTTAGTACTACAACTGTTTTGTTAGAAGAAAGTTTCCAATGCCTTAAAAAGACAGTTTGAGGATTGGTAAGTGTTTCACACATGATCGCTTAACTTCAGTGATTCAGTCTTCTACTTGATGACTGCTTGGTGGAAATAGAATGCCACCTATGCCACTTTCTAATAGCCATAGTTCTAAACAAAGTTAAAATAAATAAATAAATTGTTTTCAACATATATATTTTGTTTAAACTGATATAGCCACATGTTAAATGTAATCAGAATAAAAGGTATGCTTGAGACTTTCTTTTATTGAATTATTTTACACATAAAAATTCTTAATTTAGACTGTTAGCCACATGTCACATGCTCTGTTTCCACATGAATTTTCTCTTTCTTTCTTTTTTTTTTTTAATGTGCCAAAGAATTTCTGGCATCTAAACTGTGTTTACTGCAAATGTCATTTGAATTTAAGTTTCAGTTGATATGAAGACCACAGGTAAAACAGTTCCAGCCGCTTAACTGCCTCCTTGCCTGCCAGTTGGTGTGGAAGTCCATCATATTAGTTCAGCTACTTTAAGAACATTTTTCTTCTTTCCTGGTCTAGAACATTTAGAATAATATATCATTTATGTTCTCTAAATATCTGTTAATTGAATTATTAAAGTCTGGTAAGGTTTATCTTCCTGGGTTGTGTTTCATGGTTTTGACATATTGGGAATTAAATCTCATCTTTGCCCTAAAAGCAATACAATGAGGGTGTGAAGTGACTGAATGTTTTGGAACATGACCTCCAAGTATCCAGGAAGGCAGGCCCATCTTCACACAAGGGAAAGAAGGGCTCATTTTCTGTTAAGGCAGAATTAGTGGGTTTTGAGGATGAAGAGGTACATGTGCTTAAAATTATCTGTACCTTTCTGCATGATTTCACTTCAACCTTACTTCAGGGCCCTACATATTCCCCTACCAATGATGTAGACTTCCACATAACAGAGCAAAAAGTCACCTTTTATTTTAATATATAAACACTAAGCCCTACACTAGTGGTGTTGAGTTGATTTTGCCAGATTTTCAGCAGAATGGCCCTAGAACTACAAGACAAAAGAGATGCTCTGTGTTTCTGATTGTCCCTAAGCCAAGCCCTTGAAACTTAGGTGAATCATTTCTGTAAGTAATTCTGCACCATCGTAATCAAGTAGCCTATCCATACAGACTTTGTTGGCTTTAGCAATCTCATACTAGTCTATTCCAGAAAGCAGTCAGTCTGCTAAAGCCTTGCCTGATTTGGTTCATTGCAGGTGACAGGAGAGAATACAGGTGGCACTGCCAGGTCACTTCCAGGTCAGGTTCATTATCAGACTCCATTCAGAAGTCACTCACTTCAAATCCAGCAAGTGAAAGAACCCATCTGCCTTGTGGCGAGCTGCTATTCCAAAACTGTTATCAGAAAAGGTTACAGCAACCAGCAATGACTCCAGATATTATTATAAGAAAAAAGCTATTGATAACAGTGATGCATCATGTATTTGAAAAAGCTGGAAGAAGGAATTCTAAATATTTTCGCCATAAATATATGTATAGTAAATATATTAGAAGATAGATACTTTATCCTGATTTAAACACTAAACAATATACATCATAAATGTATCCAAACAAAGTCACTGATGGGCATAGAAACTAGGCCTATCAAAAAAAAAAAAAAAACACCCTCAGACTCAGTTAACTGAAATATTCCATCAGAAATGTCATCATGTCTCAGTCACTCAAAATACTGCATATTAAAATACATGATGAAAATAAAAAGCCAGTAAGTCTAAAGTTGAAAAGTTAGTCAATGAAGTAGTAACTATTATTTATGAAAGTTTAAAATGTACCCAAGTCACATTAAATGTAAAATTTATATAAAATACCATATAAATATTGATTAATTGGTATCCTCTCATGAATCCTGACAACCCCTTCCCAAAGTAAGCTTTATTGTCCTCATTTTTGACATAAGGAAACTAAGAGAGCAATTATAGCAATTTTCTTGATTGGATACACTTTTATCCTGGGATGCAAGCCCCTATTCTTGCTGAATTGGAAGTCCCTATTCCCAGTGTCTCTGACACACTGTTACATCTTAGTAATATAGACCCTATTCTTAGTTACTTCCCCAACCAAGAAAGGAGTTTTCCAGAGTGAGCTTCATGTATTATTAATAACTGCAAAGTCAGCATGTATAAGCTTTCAAATTACCACAGTTATCCAATTAACCCAGGGCTACTTATATAGCCCTTAGTTCTTCTTTTCAGGAACCAACTAATGAATTTCAGCATAAATGATTACACAAGTGGGAAACAAAGGTCATGCAAAAAATGGAACGCTTCATAGCAACTGTTACATAAAGGGCTTTTGATTTCCACCACATCAATTTTAAAGATTGAAGTCTCAGTCAATCTTAACTCTCCTAGTACTCTATCCGTAGTAGTAAAGCTTTAAAAATTCACAATAGTGATGTCAGCTCTCTACGTATAATAATTTAAAGTTATCTATTAATTTAAAATTGTGAGTGATTAGGACAACATATATAGTAAAATCATAAAAACATTTATGATTTGCACCATCTTCAGGATGTTCCTTTTCTCTGGAAAAGTAGAAGTCCAAAGGATTAGGAACAAGCTATGGCAATCATAGTGATAATTTTTTTTAAATTTAAAAATGCAGCACATTAAAAATACATAATTTTCCTGCTAAAAGTCTGTAATATAAATCTGGAAAAGTTGATAAATGTGTATGTGATAAGTAAATTTCTATTATTTTGTATAGGCTTCTACATATGTAAAATGTGTAATAACATGACATTATAGTTTTAAGAAATGAATACTAGTTCTTAAGAATTATTGCAGCTCTATCAGGGTCCAAATCATATGTCTGATGCTATCATCTGATTATTAAAATTGTTATGTAATTGAAGTTTCAATAACTGTTGAATTAACAGTGTTATTAAAATAAAATGAAAAAGAAAAGAACTTTTGCAAACACGTAAATCATATTAAATATGTTTAGGTATCTTGCGATTTTAATTTTCAGGTCAAACATGACCTTATTTTTAAAAATCTAATCCAGAAGCAAATGCCTGTAACTGATTTTTCCATTTTAAAGTGAAATGTACATTATGATGCACCTTAGCAATATGAATTTGAAGAGTTCTGTAAAAGTCTATATTACCCAATACTTCAAAATGTATACAGCAGTATGGTCTTTATGAGTATATATAGATTTGTCTCCTTTCAAATGCAATTGAAATATTTTCAGTTTAAAAAGAACTGGTGGAGACACATGAAATCCTTTCATAAAGACCTGCACAGAACTAAATTACCATTTCTAGAATAAGGGTTTGCAACTAAAAGCCTCATTAGGGCAGCTTATCTGAAGATAATCTGTCAGACTATTCACTCTATCATTTAATCAAGACGTTGCTCTCCAATAAGCAGAGGTAGCACATTTGATGTACCCCAGCCTTCA
>NW_004524682.1:107640-108720 GCF_000260255.1 Octodon degus
ATCATATTACTGCGAACTAAAGATTCAAAATCTAAAATTTCTTGGAATACTAGAAATATGTCATTTACTTAAGCAACCAAAGAATATCAAGCAATTTCTAAAACTTGCATTAAAAATTTTGCTGATTACATAAGTAATCACTCTCAACATGTTATCCGGAAAATAAAGCATAAATAAAGTTATTAACATGCCATATTTTAATACCAAAGTAGTTCAAATCACTTCCTATAATCATAATGCCAAAGTCTACCTGAGAATTCACAGGAAAAATAGGCATATGCCATGTTTCAATGAAATAAAGAAAGCAGAATTTTATTTCTTTAATAAAACTGCAACTTAGGTAAAGAAACTGTGTTCAATAGGCTATAGTTTATTTGCCAAATTTTCTCAATCCCACAATGAAATTCTTTAATACAATTTATCTGTTAAAACATTGCAGGATAACGGGAAATCCATTGCTTATATATAACAGCAGTATTACTGAAAAAAATGTGGGAGTAAAAATTATCTAAATATTCTTTGCTGGTACAAAACCTATTTTATATAAATAAGCAAAACAAAACTATGAAAATATTACAAGAACTGGGCGTGGTGGCACACGCTATAATTCCAGCATTCAGGAGGCTGAAGCAGGAGGATACCTTGAGTTCAAGGCCAGCCTGGGCTGCATAAGTGAGTTCAAAGTCAGCCTGAACTGCATAGTGAGACCCCGTCTCATCAGCTACAAAAGCTATCTATCATATCTTTTACATTTTATTTATTCTTTCAGGTTCTTACACTACGGAGACAGTGCCATGTTTACACATGTAATTCAGATTTATTTCACTTATGAGTGTGATCTCTAGTTGCAACCATTTACCTATAAAAGTCTCAAATTTTTCTTTATACCTGAGTAATACTCCATTGTATAAAAACACCACAAGTTTTTTATTCATTCCTCAGGTGATGGGCATTTGGGTTGTTTCCAGGATTTAGCTATGACAAATTGGTCTGCTATAAACATGGGTGCACATCTATTGCTGTAGTATAATGCTTTCAGTTCTTCTGGAAAAACACTCAAGGAGAAAAGAAATAAAAAAG
>NW_004524682.1:109781-121494 GCF_000260255.1 Octodon degus
TTAAATGATATTATTTATACTGGCTTCAGATTAATGAAGGAGTTGAAGTCTACCTTAAAAATGATTCTTTCAATGGAGAGAAATATTACATGTGAGTAGTAGACACGTGAGGGAAAAATATTGATAGCAGTAACTTTGTTAGTATCTGTAGTCTTTTTACAGAAATGTTCTTACTGCTTTGGACAATTAGGTGATGAATGAGAGAATAATGACTTATATTCTGTTCTTCCTGTATTATCAAACATATCAATTCTGTCACCTTGCATTCAATTACTTTGATTTTTAAAAATAATCTGTATATATTTTTCTGCTTTGAATATGATGAATATTTTGATTACATACCATACCATTCATACCAGTACCAAATTAAAATTATAGTACATATAATTTAAAATTAGGATTTAGCACTTCCTTAAGACTTTATATTTTGCAAAATGATTTATTCTTCAAATAGTGAATGCACCAGACACAGTCAATTGCTGATTTAATTTCTTATGATACACGAGTAAAATGGTAAGCAAAACCTGATTCTTTTGCAGGTCTGAGGCCACACCATCAAAATCGATTTGTCTTTCTCAGGCAATATTGTGTACTGAAGAAAAACTATTTGAAGCAATTAATATTCATTTAAAGTGTTGATAATTCAATGAAACGCTGAGAAGGTGACAACACAATAATAAAAATGAGCTGTACTGGTGGATTCTAATAAAAAATATGCAGCTTTATGTCTCCCATAGGGAGCGCATAAAAGGAAAATATGGTAAATCTTTGATCCACAGGCTTTTAGAGAACTCTTAACTAGCTAAATGTAGACAATGTCTTTTCATTCATATGACAAATTCGTTCTTAAAATAGCAAAATAGTTCTTTCACAGGAAATTAGAACCGCCTGTTTTCAGTTGCGTTACTTTTAAGCAAGGAATCCTGGTATCTGAGCAGCTATTGTTACAACTCTAAATGGATTAACTTTCCCATGATAATCAAGGACTTTGCATATATACACTACCTTACTTCAAATTTAACTGAAGCAAAGCAGTTAGGAATGAAAATTCAAATTAAGACGTTTAAACCTCCCTAGCAAACTCTAGGGGAAAGTCAACCTACAGAATAGCATGTTTCGGGCCTGCCAAATAGCTCAGTGGATTAAAGAGCCTGCAAGCAGGTACAGGGGCCAGGGATTCAATCCCTGGGCCTGCTGCACCAGCTTCACCCCCGGGGCACACTGAGATGGCAATTGAGACTGGGCATGTTCCTGTATTCCCAGCTCTTGGGAGGTTGTAAACAGGCGCATCATTACTAGTCCGATCTAGTAGAGAGACCCTGAACACCCTGTAGACCCTTCCCTAAAATACAAAAAGAAAGAAAGAAAGAAAGAAAGAAAGAAAGAAAGAAAGAAAGAAAGAAAGAAAGAAAGAAAGAAAGAAAAGCATATTTCTCTGGGCTGTGTACTCAGTAGGGGCTCCTGCAAGACCAGCTGGTGGCCTAACCAACACTGTGCTAAAATGGGTTGGCATCTTTCAGATAAGGGAATGTAGCTTTGGGTGACATTTTTCTCACTGCATGCATATGATATTAAGGCTTCCATCTTTCATGATCCTTACTTTCAACTTTGAAAAAAAAGTTAACTGTATCAATACTAGTGGAAACTTAGGAAGTATCCCTCCTTTCTCAGTTGCTACTAATTATAGGAATGGAACTCATGAGGGAACACATATGTAAACTACTAGTTGAACCTCAGAACGTTTACCGTTTTCCTCGCCTAAAGATTGACTTGATTTTCCATGCTTCACCAACTTACTCAGCAAGCTGGTGGTGCCACTCTACAATCCCACCGTCCATTCATGAGTTTGTTAGCCTAAAACATGCACAGTCACCTCATGTCACTTACTTTTCTTTTTTTTTTTTCAATCAGTCATCAATAAATAGGGATATTACTTTGTTTGCATAATTATTTCTTATTCCTTGTCTTGGTTACTTTTCTCCTTATGGAGACAGAATACCGGACACCCAAAACTGAAGGAATGAATAATTATTGTACCTCACAGTGTGTAGTTTTTCTATTAGTTTGATAGGTACAATAATTTCAAGTCAGAGCTGGTAGTTTCCCTGCATTGCCAAGGAGAAACAGTTCATGGTAGGTAGAAGCCAGCCAAGCAGGAAAGTAGTGAAGTAGCAGCGAGCAACGAGCAGCAGCCTACGCTCTGTCTCATATTCTGTGCAAGCCACTTGCCCTTACAAAGGGCAGCACCCAGCCCCAGATGGGCCTTCCAATTTCCACACACAGAACTATGCCAAACCTGTCAGTGGACTAATTTAGTAATCACGCCCGCTTCACTCCATAATCAGGCACTCAATCCCAGCATCACACACTGCAAATACAGCCACCTCTCAGAAGCCCCATCTGCGAGCATGTGAGGCATTGGAGCCGCGTCCAGACCCAAGGTATAGCATTCTTCTTCTACAAGATCCCTGGTTATATGTACCGTTCATCTTTGCCATGTGGGCATTGCTCCGTTGGATTCTCTGGAATTCTGTGCTGGTTTTTACTACTATAAATATTATTTTCTGTAGTTGCTTGCTTTTTATATTTCTCCATAACTTGAAAAAAAAAACTTTCATCTGTGTATGCAAATCATTACACTATATTTTATGCTGCGATTTCGCTTTTAAATTGGTCACAAATAGCCTCCTATATTTTTTCTATTAGTTTGATAGGCTTGCTTTTCACATTTGAGGTTTTAAAACATTTAAACTTTTCACATGATATTTTGTTTTTCTTCATACAAATAAGTTTCTTTTGATAATCTACCAAAATTATCTGCTTTTTTCTCCAGTGGTAGTGGCTGTTCATAGATCATATTCCAGTGTGCCTCTCAGCTCTCTGTTCTGTTGTACTCATCTGCGCATGTGCTTTTGTTCAAATGATAACTCTCGCCTATATGGAAGTGTAGTAGTCCTTCAAATAAGGGGGGAAAGGGGTGTCTGTTCTACTCTCCTACCCAGGAACATAAACTGCGTCTATATAAGTTAAACTGTAGCACTGTGACCTTGAGTTAAGGTGCTTCTTTAATGTTCACTAGGATCTTTATGTTACCTACTTAATATGAATACGTGAGATTTGCAGAATGATAATGCAGAACTGTCACTGAGCAGTGACCAATGCCTCTTAGGAATTTAACAAGCAATAGCTCAATAAGTATCAATCATTTAGAAAGAAAAATAATCCAAAAGCACTAACTTAGGTGTCTATCTTGTAAAAGAACAGAGAAAATTTACACAGCATGATAGTTCTACAACTATTTTACTGTGATACAGCACCAACATTGTTTATTTATCAGTGCATAATAGGTTGAAAAAATTCAAGCACTATTATGTCATTATCACTTTAATAAATAGCCTAATAAAGTGACTCTGATTAAAGCAGCTTCACAATTTAATCAGCACTGACTTGAAAAATGTTTGAAGTTGCCCAATCTGTCACATATGAAGTATGATTAAAAAATATGGTTAAAGTGTTAAAATGTATTACAATAAAAATATATTGTTACTAATTGCCTTCAAAATACAGCCTACTGTGTAAGGAGTATGAGGACATATCATAATGCTTTTTATAAACCTGCCTTTTCTTTAAATGGTACTTGGCAGAAGTTTTCACCATATTTTTGATCATACCTCCTAAAAAAAACTCTCATGAAAGAGACTTTGCAGAAGTGCTTCAGAAAGTGGCACGTGCAATGCGGTAAGTACACTGAAGGGGAGAGGAGTGACTTGAAGGTGGTTAAGTATTGTGCATGTTTTATTGTAACAATTTTTTATTTAAACATTTATGTCGTAACTTGACCACCCCTTCTTTTTTGTATGTGTTTTAGTGCAGGGTCTACAGGGTCTCACTGCACAGATCGGACTCGTAGTGATCCCCCGTTTTTCAGCCTCCCAAGCGCTGGGATTGCAGGTGCGCGCCACGTAGGCCAGTCTCCGTGGCCCGCCCTCGCGGCGCACCCGCGGGGTGGAGCTGGCACAGCAGGCAGGAGACAGAACCTCGGACCTGCGTCTGTCTAAGCAGGCGCTGTAGTCCACTGAGCTGGCTGGCTGGCCCGACCAATCCTTCTAACTTGACTTTCGAAATATTCAGAATGTCTCAAAAAGACAGTCTAGAATTCTGCAAAATTGTCGGGTCAGATTTATAGTCCTTTCGCTCTTCTCAGGGACGTGATCTTTGTCCTGACCTCACCCTCCGGGACCTTTTTCTACCTGATAAATCTGAATCCCCAGGGATCAAAGGTGAACGGGAGTACTTTTGCTGCCTGTCTCCCCGGGACGACTCAGCACACCTGCGCAGGGCTCAGCCTGCCCCCTCCTCTCTTCATCCTGGACTTCCCACCCTTTTGAATCCCTGCACAAACGCGATGTTTCCAAAATTACACGCAGTAGCAGCTTTCTTCTGCCTTTATTTGAAGATAATGCTCTAGATAAATGAAAAACTCGTTTGGATAATAGAAAAGTCAAGAGAAAACTTATCCTCCTTTTTATTAAATGTAACTCTTTGTGGATTAATTTGCATATACCAGTAAATTCACACATATGTACATATGTTTGTGTCTCTGCATTGTTCGTGAATATTTTTGTAGCGGACTTCAGGTGTGTTAGATAATTCAATTTACACGTAATAATTTATATATCATGCCGTTAGGAAAATTAATGACTGTCTATTCTGAATTCACTGGTTGTTTTTTCCAGTGTTAAGTCAAACGAGATGTGTAGAGATGAAAGAACATTAGCAAATTTATAGGGCCATTTGCTGTCTTAAATTGCTTACTTAGCAAAAAACATCCATTTATTTAAACTCAGGTCAGCCTTTGTTTATTACAATAATTCCTGCTTTCAACTGAAAATAATGTGCTCTATTTGCCAAGTCTGCACGGACTCTATCCCTTAGCAATCACTAAGTCTTAGTCTATAATGCATATTCATTATTTCAGGCAAAATATTTTTAGCTGAGAATATATAGGCTTGGAAATAATTTAAGAGCAGAAGTTATAAATGTTATAAAACTAAATCTTTTGAAGACAAAAACAGTATGTATTTTAAACTTGAGATCATGTACAATTATGCACCAAGTACTATTTTCTTGAGAAGAAAATGTTGAAATACTATATATCATATATGCACTTTCATAAAACATTACACTGTTTTATGAAATATGTTTACACAACTATACACAAAAACTGATCAACATTCATACCAAAAAGACTCAAAATTGGTGCTGAAGTTAGGTCGGTCAAAGCACTGACTAAATTCCCTAGAGTATAATGAGATCAGCTTCAATTAAATCCAATCTCTGTGAGCTGAGCAATATATTGGTTCACATGAAACCTGTTTTACAAAACCCATTTGCATTTATTGACGTATTGTCCAATCATGCTCTAAAACCTAAATCCTAATAGGATATCTGGACGCCCCTGAAATGTTCAGATGAAAGCCACTAAAGTCTTCCCAGAAATCCTACTGTTCAATTCCCTAAATACGTTTTGCATTTGCACTCTTTTAGGGAGTTATTTACCATTTTTGATGTGGGATGTTCAACCTCAAAACGCACCCACACCGAAGCTATTTCTCCCCTTTTTGATTCTTGTGATTCTCAGATTAGCAGAGCTCTGCCGAGAACAAAACCCTAAAGAATAGCTGAGAAACAGGGCCATGAGCAGAAGGAATTGGAATAACATGAAGCTGGAGGGTAAAACACAGTGAGGAACTTAGAGACTGGGGCAGAGAGGAGAGCTCCAGGCAGGTGAAAAGTCCATTAATAATTCAGCCAAATTAATCACCATTCAGCAACTTTTTCAAATTATTATATGGTGTCATGTTTATGAATCTAAGATTTTGTTTATACCGACTCAAAACAACACTGTTACCGAATCATGAATTGCTAATGGACTTTGCACTGTCCACCCATGGGACTTGGCGGAGCTCATTTGTTGCTACATTTGCTCCCAAATATGGCTTGACCACCAAATTTGTCTTTTAACTCATGAATGTCATTAGGCCTCTGTCTTACGTGCTGTATTGATCTCAATTCTCCAAAGTGTTCTCAGGTGCCACAGTCACTTTGTCTGTGTTTTTTAAATGATTTCTAGTCTCCAGTCATAGGGAAGCTGTTTCTTCCATTGCCCCTGGAAGCCATTCTATCTGCATAATACACAATCACCTTCAATATATACTTCTGACCATCTGCTAGATTGGCATGGTGCCTGATTAGAAAAGAGAGGGAAAAAGAGAAAGATTATCCACCTCTCTTCCTTGCCACAGGTGCTAATAACCTTCAGTTTATCCAACCAGCTTTCAAAATCCTGTAAATTATAGATAATCCTGGAAGAAATCTCTCTTCTTCTCAAGAACAAAACAGTGGTGCCTCCAGCTTCTTTTCAAAGGGACCCATCTGCTAATTATGTGTTCAAATAGTCTTCTGTTGAAGTCTTGCCTTCAAACTGCCCTTCTGATTAAGTCTAGGAAATGTCTTCATTACAGACCTTCCTAGAATATATCAGGATCAGATGAGCAAGAAAAGCCCTCAATCCCTGGAACATGATTTCAAACGGATGTTTGAGGACTAAGTGGAAACTTATTATTCGTCATTTAACATAAATTACTTCAGCTTTCTGACCAAAAGTCAGCTTAATTTACAAAGGTGGGGGGCCTTCACTTAGATAGGATCATTTGAACTCGTGCAATGGTTGCCAGCGTGAGATGTGCCCATTGTTCTCAGTTTTTATTGATTCCTGTGTCTTTCTGCTGGTATTGTGCTCCTAAATTGAGTTTTAGAAACTGTTCGTTCTTCTCTCAGCGCTAATGAGAGCAGTGTGAAAGTGAAAATAGGACTGTTGCCGAGGGAAGAAAGAGTCTGATTGAAGAGGGACAGACCTACATTTCAAGTAATCACACAAGTAGCCAACAGGTTTTCTAAAATGTGCAAATTGCTAAATTTCTCTGTGAAAAGGGAAATAGCTCTCCCAAGAATGTGAATGTTAACTGCAATCATGTTCTAAAGATGCCAGTACAAGAGTCAGATGATAGACATAAGATGAATATTATTTCACATCCTTGTTTTGCAGATTAAAAAAATAATGGTACCTAAATTTGCATGGGCATGTGGTAGTGTTTCTTGATGTTTGCATTTCCCTAACTGTAAGTGAGCAGGTCTCAGTCCTGGAACAAGCAGCATTGCCTGACCAAGAGCAAGGTTTGTCCCCACCAGGTATTCATTTTGAAGATGCTTTTATTTCATCATGTTTCTTCCCCCACTTACTGGATTTTATGCATCAACCCAGCATGCCTGGATTTTAAGTAAGTCCAGTTCACTTGCTGCCAAGTTTCCTTGTTGCTTTCTAATTAATTCCTGGTTCTCCGTAGGATAAGATTAAATAATACATATGAGAATTATTTCTCCCTTGTAGCAAGTATGATACCCAATTCAGATCTTTGAAGGATATTTTTTAAGGTAGTACTGTGTTTCAGGTTGCTGAATTGATATATTTGTACAAACAAATAACAAAATATAATCAAGTATTTTTCAAACTTTACTCTTCTAACTCTCATTCCATTATTGCTTTCACTGAATCATACCTCATTCTATGAAATTTGTTAGCACTGTCCAATTACATACACTGTGAACTTCTACTTTAGAATAATGAAAGTAAATCTAATTTCTTCTAAGGTACTACTTATAGTCATCTATACAAGCCCATAACTTCGTGTTTTTCCCTAACTATAAACCAAAGGAGCTCAGTAATACATTACCAAACTTACATCACTTTCTTCTGGTCTCTCATGTAAACAGGCCTTTGTCTGCAGGTTTATCTCAGTGTCAACTTTTCTTATTTTGCCTTTTACTGGCCAGTTAGGAACTTCTTGTTTATGGGACTTTTCACACAGTTGTTAATGCATCTAGCCCCTTTCTGTTTTTTAGGTTGTTTGCACCACTCCCAGAGCTCAGGTCTCACTCATTTTGGGGTGGTCCAACACATGAGAACAGTGTTTGGTGTGCAGTGCTTCAATTATTTAAGTAACCATAAAGGGGCGAGAAGAGTACAAGTGTCCTTTAAAAAGAGAAAAAGCAGCAAAGGGCAGAAAATGTTTCCTTGCATGAGTATATTTAGTGAAAATGTCCAGTGATACTTCTGAAAATTCTATTAAAAGAAAGATTTTGTAAATGAAAACAAGAGTTTTGGAATGCCTTTGCATTCTCTAGTCATCTAAACAGGAGGTTGGCCACGGCGCATAAGGAAACTCCTTCCCTCTTGTGTTACATTATCATCTATGAAGAGAAAATACAATACATGGATCACTCGTCATCAGGGGAAATTCGGTCATGATCTGTGGCAGAATATTGAGAAGCCAGACCTTTTTTTGTATCTTTACCCACCCATTGTCGACATCTTATTCAGGAACAATGTAGAAACATATGCAATAAGAGTAAATAAATATGATGAATAAATTTAGTCAAAAGAAAGCTGAAAGAACTCTTCTATGGCTCTCCAAGAATCATTTTCTTTTAAATGGACTATTTTTCTGGTTTACTACATATTAACAACTGTACAGAACACTGTGTAATCTCCTCTTAAGGCCGCATGAAATATTTCATCTGTTTCTTATATGCAGTCATGCTACATAGTTTAGAAACTTATTCCCACTGGGTGTAACCTTTGTCATCTAGATTCAGTAAATGCTTAACAGGCACAGGCCAGGACCATGTGTGTTTTGCTTTAAGGGTAAATAATCTACACTGAGACAGACAGCCCCTGAGAATATTCCTCCCATATGTCAATATCGTGGTTCCTTTTGCAGCATGCCTAATATATCATGTCATCAGTGTGGTCACAGAAAGACAATGGCAGTGAGAACACTCTGTTGGAAGTATCACTCCTAAAAATTTCCCTTAGAATCCAGTGCTACCTTCTAACTATTAAAAGTCTGCACAAGGATTACTATCTACGAGAACTCTACCAGGAGTTTCTGTTCAACAGAAAGACAATGAAAAGTAAATAATTTGCATATTGACCTATCCTAAATTATAAAAATATGTAAAACTGGAAAGCAAGCAGACATATGGGTCAGCCCTCAGCCTATAAATCTCATCTGCGTAGACAAAAAAGCATATGAGAGTGAACAGACGTTCTTTCTAGCTCTTGATCATCAAATCTTTTTTTCTAATTTTATTGTCTTCACTTTTGTATGGAGCATAACTCTTCGAAGTATACTGAGAGGAAGAAAATGCTTTCTGCTCTCTGGGCAATGTGCAAATTAATTTATTGTGCTTTTGTAAGAAACTCATTGTGAAAACAGAAAAAAGAATTTATTGTAAGAACCTCCAGCAAATTAAACCTATTCACTTTTTCATAATTGAATAGAATGGATAACATCTGAATTTATGCAATTTGTTTTTCTTACAACTACTAGTTGTTAGACAATAACACGCACAGAGTGATGAAAAATACGGTGCATGTTTTATTTTTAAAAAAATTACTACAGAAAAAGATACAATGCCATCAATTTCTTTCAAAATCCTCCCCGATGTCGAACATTTACCCCGTCCTTCTTGAACTTTCTGAAGCAGGCCTGGAAGCTCTCTCACGAGGGCCTTGAGCTGGGTTGGCGCGGCGGCCGAGATGTCTTGACCCAAGATACAGCACTTAGCCTTCGTGGGGGCGTTAGCTTGAGAAGAGCGGAAGCTGCAGGGCGCGCGATCCGGCCCCGCTGATGGACGCGGACCGGGTGAGCTTAGGAGCTGGTTTTCCGTTGGACAGTACTCAGCAGCAGCGTCCACACTTTTTTAAAAGTCACATCTCTAAATATACTTATTTAAGAGAACCTCACAATTGCTTCAGGCAAGGACAACAGCCATAGGGCAAGTGCGTTGGAAGCAATGGGGAGTATGTTAGGAGATTCGCTGGCGTTGTTTCCTTTACTGTATTCGTCTTTTATGTACACACTCTCTAGCCAGTCATGTGTTTTGATCAAGTTATATACATAGTAAAATATTGATGATGCGCAAAAGAATGAGAAATAAATCGAACAAAGAATAAGCAGCAGGGCTGGGGAGACGGCTCAGTAGAATAAGTGCTTCCCTGGCAAGCGCAAGGGCCTGAGTTCAATCCCCGGTTCCACAAAAAAAAAAAAAAAAAAAAACAGCAGATTTAAAGGTTTCTTTTTGTTTACCAATGCTTTCTCTCAAAATTTTGGGCAATTTTTGAAGTATAGAATACCAAAGACATTCACTGACCTCATTTGGTGTTCAAATGATACATAACCTGGGAGATTATCATACTAAGCTTTTATGTCTGAGATACAGTTTTAAGCTGAATATGACATCAGTTTGAAACAATAGTAAAAGTGGAAGTAAGAAATAAGTGGTAATAAAGTTTAAACAAAAACCACAGATCACAAGACTATCAAGTTGGTTATTTCAGAAAAAAATTATTTTTCTGTTTTGTTTTTGTTGGTTTTAGAAACATATACATTACATTACTTAAAACAAAGTACACATTCACATATAGGTGAAAAGTCTAGTACGCTTAATTCCATTTCTGAGTCAGAACAAGAGTTTTCAAAAGTGGAATTTAGATTTCCACACAGACAAATGCTTGTACTTTATACATGAAGTGTCTGTCTCTGAAAATAAAAGAGAGGGGCCAGGGGGATAGAACTCAGTGGCATAAGAGCCTGCCTGGCAAGCGCAAGGTCCTGAGTTCGATCCCTGGCACCGCCAAAAAATAAAATTAAAAAATGAAAATAAAAGAGAAATTTAGAAAGAAGTCACTTGTTAAGCTTGAGCCATTTAAAAAGTTCTTGCAAGAAATGTTTGTATCTATGTTCTTGTTTTTCTTTGTTTTGTTTGGGGCTGAGTTGTTTACTTGTGGGTTTCTGTTTTGCTGGTTTTGTGAGGGCGTTATTTTGTGCTTTGAGACAGGGTCAGGATATAAAGCTCTGGCTGGCTTTCAACCCACCATGTAGATCAGGTTGGCCTGACCCTTGTAGTGATTGTTCTGCCTCAGCCTCCAAAGTGCTGGGATTATAGACATGTGCCACCATGCCCACTGTATGTATGTTTACACGCATTCTCATAGATAGATCCTCAAAACAGATATTTTTACTACTTTTTATTCATTTTGTCTCTTATTAATGCCTATTATATTCATATTTCAATGCTTCAGGATAAGATGTATTAATTAAGATCAAGTTTTCAAAGGCTAACAGTGGAAAATGGAAAACTGAAACAGAGGACTTTCACATTTATTTGTTGTCTTTTGAATGGAGTATGACAGTCTGAGCTCCATGACTTCAGCCACACTCCCCATCTTGCTTCCTATTTAACTTCAGCACACCAAACCACAACATTTTCAAATTTTACCATTTATTTTGCAAAGTGTGTTCCTTTCCCATTCTAGCCTTTGTGGCTTTTCAGCTTCCCTAAACTAAACTGTATATAAGGTTGTCCAGCCTTTCTGTACAAAGAGTCCATGTTGACCCTCTTGAAGGCCTTCAGAAGTTGGTACTTCAAGAACTGATACGACGTAGCTTCAGACAAAGGAAAACACAGTTCTCCAAAGACCATCTCTCTTTTACCAGTGTATCTAGACTCGGAGGTTGTCAATAGAAATGGAATAGCAGGGGCCAGGGAGATAGCTAGGGAATGAGTGCTTGCCTGGCAAGCGCAAGGT
>NW_004524682.1:121594-123129 GCF_000260255.1 Octodon degus
AGGAAGGAAGAGATAGCAGGGTATAGATGCCCAACTTAGAGACCTACCAAATATGGTTTGAAAGGAAGTAAAGATTCCAAATCATTCATAAGTACTTATTACTAAAGACATTTATATCATTTGTGCTTAATTTTGATTTTCACCACTTCAAAATAAATGTGTTATTCAAGATTAAGGGTAATATTTTTTATATCCCTCTGTTCATCGTACAGCACTTGAGATGACCCTAGAAAGTATAGATTCTTCATAAACATCATATGAATTACTAATTTTAATGTATCAGATTTTATTTGGGTGATAATCTGAAATTAAGTGTTTTTTAAAGGATCTAAATTGTCAGGGAACAGGAGAAAAAGAAGCTTCATATTGTTCTTAGCGAGTGTTACAAACTTCACATACTTTTAACAGTTTTTATATAGGAAGCTCATTTTAGATATAAATTTTGGATGTAGCTCTTTAAGTTTCAATGTAAATTAGTATCAATAAGGCATCTTGGATGTAGATGATTTTTTTCCATAATTTTATTGATAAACAAATAACAATGAGAGAGTTTCAAATCAAATTGGTAAGACAGTTTCTATAATTAACACATTGCATACATTCTTCCTAGTGGTTAATTGCTGTACAAGATGTGGACGTGATATCCTATCTACAAACACCATTCTAACAAATCACTCTATTCATTAAGAGAATGTAACTGTATATCTATCCTAACCACTTTGAATACACAGATACAAAATGGACATTCATCTGTATACCCTTTTTTTGTTAAGTTCCATTATTTGAATATTATAGGTGTGTACACTCAGCAAAATAATCTAAAAGAGTTCAGTAGTCCATGATAGTATTGGGTCTTCCGCTTTACTGGTAGTTCATTTTCTTGTCAATAATATTTATGAATATTTCATTAATATTTTTATAGAAAATATTGAATTTTTATTAATTGATTTCTAGAAATAATACCTGGTATTGCATAATGTAAATAGCAAGATTTAATATAGATTTTTGGCTTCACACTACATTTAACTTCTAAGAAAGAAGTAAAAACTCCAAACCACTCACTCCACTTACCTCTATTAAAACTTGCTCTCTGCTAATTTATCTCAACTTCTCCCACTCCTACCTTGAGAAGTAAAATCTCTACAATAAAAAGAGTAACTAAGGCCAGTGGGACATATTTTAAATGAACTTTTCCAAATGTCAAAAAAATGTAAAGTTCACTTGCACATTAAGATGCATCTGACGTTCAATTTATTCAGGAAAGAGCTTCCACTCTGCATCCTACTCTGCAGTGAAGGAGTTGGTGGAAGCTTTGAAGTATTTAGTGTATATTTCACTTTAACACTGAAATGAAGTACTATTCTTTTGTTAGAATATGAAGGGATATACTGAGCTTTACTGTCTGATCACACATGAAGAGATAATTAGGGTCAGGGCAGAGTGGAAATGCAAGCTCATAAGGACTGTTCAGGCATCCTCGTAGCTAGAGGCCAGCATATCAACTGCCTAACTCTCTTGCCTATTCTTTTCCTTTG
>NW_004524682.1:123900-130017 GCF_000260255.1 Octodon degus
CTCCCTCTCTCTCTCTTTCTGTCAAATCTTTTCTATTCCATGCATTAGTAACCAAATCTTTACCTGTAAAAAGGAAATATATATCTCATCTGGCCTCTTCTTACCACTTCCCTCCTCCCTAATCCAAGCCTCCATTCCTCTCCTTTATCACTGGAATGACCTCTCAGTTGTTCTTCCGTATCTTGATAAAATGCTTTTTTTTCTGCACTGGGGAGATGGCTCAGCAGTCTAAGCACCTGCCTGGCAAGCACAAGCACCTGTACTCCCTCAGTTCTGATTCACTGTTACAGGCAAACTGAAATCTGAAAACATATCAGGTTGAAATTAAGAAAATTTGATGATTTTAAGGCTTGAGTTACTCTTTAAGAAAAAAAAATATCTGGGGTAGAATTCGATATCAGTTAAATTTATTCAAGCAAAAATGATTCCAGGGAGATACCAGAAATGAGCATTCATGTGGCTAATGATACACTGAAGAATTACACACCCAGCAACACAGGGAAAGAGTCAGGTATGAGGTTATGTAAATGAACTTTGCTCTCTCAGGCAGCCCTTCTTCACTTCAGTTAGCTCTGCATTATCCAAGGCCACACTGTAACAGCTGTTTCCCCAAGAATGTTGAAGGCTTTCTACAGTCTATGATAGCAAAGATCTTTCAAATTTCTAATTATGTCACCTCAGTATTATTTCTTTAAGTGATGCACTCTTTAGGACTTCTAGACAAAAGTTATGGAGAATTCTATACAGTCAAGTGATGTAGATGGAGGCTTTAGTTGCTTGGAGTAATAAAGTCTCTATTAGGTATAACACACACACACACACAAATGCACACACACACACACACGTGTGCACACTCACACTCACATACACATGCTGTTTCCCTAAATGTCTCCTGCATCTTCTGTTTGTCTTCTCTTTACTCAACAAAAGAGAAGTAATGATTGTGACATATTTTCAAAAGATCTTAGGATGTTGTAAACAGCACTACGAAGTGAATCAATGAAGTTTAAGCCTCCTCCATAAACATTAATATTCTCCCTTTCATGAAAACCTACTGAACTCAATGAGACTTTCCATGCCCTAGGGAATTGTACAAAACGCACATTTATAATGTTTTCTATAAAGCCCCACGCACTAAAATCGCTAATTAAACTTTGTTGAAGGCTCCTAGGGAAGTTATTCTGAGTGAACAGACACAGCTTTACATGTGGCCCACTCAATTTTTCATACTTTTATGAAAGATTTAAGAAGGTAAGTATAGAAGAGAAAGCGAGTTGACACCTTACCTGAAAGGCAAAATGTGACAGGTCGCCTAGATAATGACATGGCAGCCCTTTCTCTTCTACAACTTAAGTTATTCCTCCTCCAGGCATGCCGGATGACTGTAATTATAAATGTACTTAATTAGTATATTAGACATACTTAACCAGCCCATCTCTCCAGTCAAAGCTGAAGTTCAAGTTTTGCCTGACACTATTAAGGTTTTAACTTTGTTTTCCAGTAGAAAAGATTTTGGAGCCAAAAACTACCATTTTATTATTCTTTTAAAAATAGCATTTCAGTAGTCAAATGGAGGTGTTTTCCTTAAGAAATACTATTTGAAGTACATTGAATACCTTATGAAGAAATGTAGCTTAAATAGTTACAAAGCTCTTTACTTTGGAATTTAATGAAAATGTAAATCTATTTTGAATGACTATTTTTGTTATTTGGTTCAAAAGAGATAAATGATCTTTTGGGACCCAGAGAGATATTGGAGATCCCAAACTGTGTACTTCTTCATATTTGTGAGAGGAAGGGACTGCGTGTTAGGGGAAAGGCAGTGGAAGAACAGGGCATAATTGCTCCACGGGAGTAGCAGTAGTAGTAAGTAGAGGAGCCATGGTGTACAACCACTTACACTGAGACTTCAGAACTTAACAAATGCTTATTTCCTTACCATTCCCAAAGACAGAGAATTGGGAGGGACCTAGCAGGATGCTTCTGGCTCAGGCTTTTGGGTGAGGTTACTATCAAGCAATGAACAGTGGCTGCATTCAGGCACTGCAACGCTTAGAAGGGTGGCAGCTTCGTCTTCTGATGTGGCTCACTCGCGCTACTGGTGACAGGAGGGTGGCCAGGATCGTCAGTTCTGCCACATGGAATCCTCTTCAGGACTGCCGGAGTGTCTTCACAAGTTTTCCCCAGAGTAAGCGATTCAAGAGAGGAAAAGAAAAAAGCCACACATCTTCTAAACCCCCAATCTCTAAAGCCAGATGACAATCTCACTACTCTCTTCATGTAAGAAATGTACCTCTTATTTCAGGTCATACTCAAGGTATATTTTGAGACTATCTTGAATAAGAGAGGTACTATTTTGAAATTTTTTCTGGAGTCATAAAATGTAAATATTTATTTTTAATAAAATTCACTTGACAGTGAATCTTCTAAAGATGCAAGGAGTATTTATATCATTCTGCATCAAATAGCACAGTACATCTCAGGATGCCTGATTCAGGGACCGCTCTACATGTCTGTTGACTGGAAGAATTTGTGAATAAATGAAGTGTACTAACTTACAGCTGTTCATCTCGTAAGGAGACATTCAAAGATCACTGAACTCTGCTAATTTATTCATATTTGATGTTTAGAATCCATCTCAAAAAATTGATACCATAGTCTAAAATATTTTATACCACATGCTTCTTTAAAGAACATTACTGTTTGAAATTAGTTTTATAAAGTTGATCAAAACAAAAGCTGACTGCTTTCCTTGAGCACTTAAATTAAAGCCTTGAGCATATCATTATTTTTTAATTAACTTTGAGTGAGGTAGCTTGATATTTCAAATCCTTTGCCTTCTAATTTGACCTGCCATGTGAAATGAATGAAATGAGATTAGACCTGGAGGTTCTATACTGTTTGTGTATCAAAAAAAGTCTAGAGAGTGCTCATGATTTGCAGGATAATTAATCCTTCTGACTTATACTCTCTCCAGTCATTAGACTCTGTTCTTCTGAGTGTACCACTGACCTTCTCACTGACAAATTCCTTAGGGATTCTTCCATCTCATCTTCTTTGATCTTCACTCTTATTGGGTTTTTTTTCTTTTATATACTTCTTAAAGTAATCTCTAACAGACAGAAAATGCTAGAATATATTGCAATAACTAACAACCCCTAGATCTCTAAAACTTACAAGAAAATTGCTTATTTCTCTCTTATCCAAACTTGATTCTTCTGAGCACTGGTGCATTTCAAGCTCTAGGTAAGCTCTCAGTGTTACATGACCCGTCATTATGGCAGAAAAAAAAGATTCCTTGACTACATAGGAGCTCCACACAAGTGGCCCAGCTCACTGCCATCCACACGTAGTAGACAGAGCAGATCACAGTGAAACCTAGTTTCAGTAAGGAGAACTCACCTCTTCCCTAGAGTTCTTCCAGCCTCTCTCCTATTTCCCTGGTCCTTTTTCATCTCTTTATTGTTTTCTGTTCACTTCTTAGGTCTACCGGTGACCCCAGTCCTTGACTGCACTTAGAGTTATTCTGAAGAGCTTTAGAAGAAAGGTCCCATTGTGTGGTACATTCTGCCTTTTACTTGGTGAGACTGGAATAAAGATCATTGCCCCAAATATAACCTAAGTTGTCACGTTTGGCAGGAGATGCTAAGGGTATAGTACTCATGATGTTTTCACTGTTAACAGCAATATGGCAACACATTGTAGAAAAAAATTTAACTTTTATTACTAAGTAGTTGCAATGCATAATGATTATACTCATTGTAGGGAATTGGTACATGAATAATAAATTTCAGTTCTTTTTCCCCTCTTTATCCCTTTTTATTTTGTTGGCAAAAGATTCATTTATCCTATGAGACATACAAAGTTAATTATCATGCAAGATAATTGTACTAAGTCATGATTTACTTTTAGATACATTGCCTGTGCTGGGTCACCATAATACTTTTTATCTTTCTCTTTTTTTCCTGTTCTCTGTCTTTTATTTCATACTCTATATATTAGGTTTTCTTGTATAAGAGAAATCATCCAACATTTAAGCTTGGGTGTCTGAGTTACTTCACTTAACATTGTGGTCTAAAAATGCATCAATTTTTCTATAAATGACTGAAATTCATGCTTCTTCACAGCGTTACCCCCGTGAGTATAAGTACTATAGATGTCCACTCGCCTGTCAATGGGCATATAGGCTGCTTCCAGGATTCAGCTCTTAGGAATCACTCTGGCATGAGGGCATTTGGGAGAATACCTGCCTAAGGAGGAAAAGCCAGGACAATGGAATATTTTTGAGGACTGTTCGCACTGATTTTTGTTTGTTTGTTTGCTTTGGTTTTGTTTTTTTTTTTTTTTTTTTTGTGGAACCAGGGATTGAACTCAGGCTCTTGTGCTTACCAAGGAAGCACTTATTTTACTGAGCCATCTCCCCAGCCCCTCACTCTGATTTCTATAGTGGTTGTATCAGTTTTCAGGGACACCAACAGTGGAGAAGTGTTTCCCCCACACAGACTCCCCAGGATTTTCTATTTGTTGATTTCCTGATGGTAATCATTGTTTCTGGAGTGAGGTGGAATCTCACTCCAGTAGTACTTCTGTTCACAACTTCATTCATTCCACAGTTCTGGTAAAGATGGCCAGGGCTGTATTCATCACTTACTACAAAGTTCACATAAACAAACAAATTCTTCCAAATTCTTCTGGTTGGAAACTGAATTGTTCATAAACAAAAGCATACATGAACTGAGGAACCGCTGGATTGTTTTAATTTGCATTTCTGTAATGGTCAGCGATGTTGAACTTTTCCTCCTGTATTTTATGGCTATTTGTATTCTTATCTGAGAAGGGTTTATTCATTTCAGGTGCCCAATTTTAATTGGGTCTTTGCAGTTGGGGGTCTAATTTTTTTTTTGAATGCTTTATATCTCCTAGACCTTAGTCCCTTGTCTGCAGCACAAATGGCAAAATGTTTTCCCACTCTGTAGGTTGTCTGTTCATGTTGTTGCTCGTTTCCTTGGTTGTGCCAAAGCTTTTTAATTTGATGTGATCCGACTGGTTGATTCTTGGTATTACTTCTTGTACAATCAAGGTTTTGTATTGATAGCATTTGCCTAGACCTGAGTATTAAAGAGTTTTACCTGTTTGTCTTTCAGCAGATTATTTGTGTTCTGATGTTTAGATCTTGCATATATTTTGATTTTAGTTTATTGCATGATGACAGATATGGGTTTAAGTTCAAAATGACAATAAATTCCATACACTTTTACTTTAATCACATCCTACCACTCCTAAGTAATGTCAGTGACAAAACTTTTTCCTCAATGAAATCTCTGTAGCTGTAGATTACAGACCATCACTCTTTTTGCTGTGTTGCCATGTTTGGAGACAACCTTCAAATCTGCACGTACTTATTGTTTATACCTCAGTGAATCATGTGCAGCACATGAAAATTATTCTGAAGAAGTCCTAATGTAGTTACATGCCCCCCACTAAAATGTGAGTTGTTTTTCTTTTTCTTTTTCTTTTTCTTTGAGGAACTGGGGACTGAACTCAGGCCCTTGTGCTTGCCAGGCAAGCACTTATTCTACTGAGCTATCTCCCTGGTCCTCTAAAATATGAGTTCTATAAAAAGCAGGTATCTTATCAGTTCTCTTTACATGTCTAGGGGGCTGGGTAGATAGCTCAGTAGAATAAGCGCTTGCCTGGCAAGCACAAGGGCCTGAGTTCAATCCCTGGTTCTGTTTCCCACAACTAGAGCACCATGTGACACGCAATAAGCATTCACGATGGGTGCACACTGACTAAGCCACTGAATGCCACGAAGACATGAAAGAATCATCTTATGTGTCATCTGAAATATAATGTGAGGGCCGACCAGAGAGCTGAGAGGATTAAATCGCCTGCTTTGGCAGAGCCCGCCAGCCTGGGCTGGATCCCCAGCATTTTGTGCCAGCACTGTCCGCAGGGCATGCTGAGAAGGCAGTTGAGACTGGGAGACTGGGAGTGGTGGCGCACTCCTGTAATCCCAGCACTCGGGAGGCTGAAGACAGGAGAATCTGTTTGAGAAAAATCTACATAGTGAGACCCTCTAGGCCCTGTAGACCCTGCACCAAATTATATATATAT
>NW_004524682.1:130117-152127 GCF_000260255.1 Octodon degus
ATATAATGTGAGACTAACCTGGAGGTTGTTTCTTACAAAAAAAAGTGAAAGAGGACTCTCCTCCTTTTAGAAATCTACATTTGGTTGTTTAAATCTCATTCTTATTGTAATAAACAAATAGACAAAACACTTTAGACTCATCAAAAAAAAAAAAAAAAACCAGAATCACATATAACAAGTAAACACTATTAAACAATAGGAAGAGGCTTCCTGCTAGGTAAGTGGTCCTGAGAGTTCCAGTTGACACCATAGTTACCATATTCAAAGGTGCAGAAAAATCATATTCAGAAGCCCTGAGGCCCAAGTGACAAAAGAAAATTTTGACTTCAGGTGTGTCTATAAAGCTTGTGCATTTAGTGTTCAACTATAGTTTGAAAAAAAAATGTAGGAATTTCTGCCTGTCCCCTAGGGGGAGGTATTTAAAACAACAAATATTATGCAAGACTATTTAAGATACTGTCTCTTTGATAGCAGTTAAGATATAAAGTCGTTTTTAATTATCATACGTTACCTGAAACTTCTCAGGAGAATGGTTAACTGGCTAGACTTTACAAGCAACAAGTATTTTTTTTAAAAGTAACTGGTGGGTATATAGTAGACATTTATATGAAAAATTCTTACAAATTAATGCATCAAAAGCTACACAAAGCCAATAGAAAATGAGGCAGAAAACTGGAATAGAAAATTCATGCTAACACAAGTAATCTTTTCTAATATATACACACTCGTTCTTTTTGAATAAGATGATGTAAAATAGTTAACGCATTTATGTTTCAATGGAATAAAACACACAAGCTTATTAAGGAAGTGGAAAATGTTACTGAATATATGAATTAAGGAAAATTTGCAGGAAATGCTGGTAATGATTATCAAGTTTTGTGTAATGTCTGCTCCCATTGATGGAGCAAATTATAGCTCTAGGATTTAATCTCAAAACACCATAATTCAGCATACAAACTTTGTATAGTGAGTTTATTGGAATAATACCTTATAATAGTAACAAATTAAAAATAAACTAAATTTCAATAAGTGAAGACGTAGTTAAATAATAATATATCAATACAACAAATTGATCAGTTTTCAAAAGGATGATATATTTTTGGCACAGAAAGTATATTTTTCTATTTTCTGGAGGAAAAAATAGAAGTACAGCCAGACATGGAGATTTATACCTATAGCTCCAAATACTTGGGCAGTTAAGGCAGGAAGAATTTGAGGCCAGCCCAAATCACATAGTGAGAGTTTGTTTCTTCTGTCTTTGGTGGTGTGTGTGTTGGGAGTGACACAGGGCCTCTCTGTGTGTGCACACTGGCCTTCACTCATCAGTAGCCCAGGACAGCCTCCAACCTGCAGGGGTCCTCCTGCCTCGGTTTTTAGATTACTGGGAGTACAAGCATTCCTGAAGCACAGCCAAGACTATTTCTATATAACTGAATGTAAGTACCTGCTCATTTCATGCTCATAGTGGCAATCACTGAGCTTGAGAAGCTTGAATGACAACTTATATTTTATAATTTCTATTAATTGAGTTTTTATGAATAGCATTGTAAATATGATTTAAATCAAAAACGTAAAAAAAAAACCTAAAATAAAATTTAGATGAAGTGTGATTGGTGGTCAGGATACTTGTTGTCTTTTTTCTCTCCCATAGAACCGAAAATTGAACCCAGAACCTCATACATGCTGAATAGGATAGGGGTTCTCTTTTTCCAACTGAGAACAATGGAAGAAACTTTTATAGAAGAAGTAAAGTGTATTAAAAATAAAGCCTTGAGTAGACAGATGAATGTCCATTTTGTATCTGTGTATTCAGAGTGGTTGGGATAGATATATAGTTGCAGTCTCTTAATGAATAGAATGATTTGTTCTAATGGTGTTTGTAAATAGGATCTCAAATCTGCATCTTGTACAGCAATTAACCACTAAGAAGAATACATGCAGTGTGTTATTTGTTGAATCTGTACTTCCGATTTGATTTGAAACTGTCACATTGCTATCTGTTTATCAATAAAATTTTGAAAAAAATTGGTGCTGCTCCCCTGTGATCGAACACCAGCAGACTGAGGCAGGATGATAGCAGATGGGAGCCCAGCCTAGGCAAATTTGGCTACTGAGAATTTGTCATGATAAAAAAGCCTGAGGATGTAGCTCAGAGCAGAGCCATCCCCCAGCAACCCTGAAAGAACAAATACATAGATTTCATTTCACTAAAATGAAAGAATAATTTTCTAGAGTTGTATTCTGAAAAATAAATGAGTTAATCTATAGTTCATATCCAGTAATGTTTTTTTTTCCACTCCAGTTTTTCCAAGGCATCCTTGACAAATTAACTTGTCAATTAATTGCATTTTCTTTAAGTTCCTTAGGTCAGTAAAATGTTTCATTGTAAAACACATACGTACATGCGCGCACACACACACACACACACACACACACACACACACACAAATGTAAGGGAATCAAACTACTACTTTCCTATCATAAGCACTCCTAAAACTAAGAAGCTTGTAACCTGATTAGTTTTTATTAACAGTTATTAATTATAAACCAGACAAATTTGTCCACAGTGGAATAATGATACAATTTACAGTAACTAGGTATCATTCCTTGCTCAGAATATTGAATACTATGTTGATGATAATAAAAGATCCTTTCACTGTACCCTAAACCAAGTTCATTGGTAGTAACGTCTCTTACCTTTCCTGTGACGCTCTTTACCAAACTGTTTGCTGTGTTTGTTTAAAAGAAACTAAATCTAACAAGTCTAACAATCCAATATATACAGTTTGAGTTTGTATATTTTTACAACATTCATAAGAATTTGTATATTTTTTAAATGTGAACTGAAAGAAATACAATTTAACTTTTATATGAATTATTAAATAAAACAAGCTTCAAGTCATTTTACATTTTGGTATTTTTTCTGAACAGTCAGAGTCCAAAAGGGCTTTAAGGCAGCAGCAATAATTTGACATAATTTTTAAGGGTAAAATTAATCTTATTCAATTTAAAATGACAGTGGGTGTTTATAATAATTCTATATTAGTTTAAGTCATTCCATTACACGAAGCAAATAGCAGATATTACAGCAACAGAATATGTTCCTGTATCATATAACCAGCAGAATTAAACTCTTGCCCCATGAGAAACAGACCAAATTTAGTGTGGAATTAAACACAACACTCATGAACACTAGTTGAGTTTAGTATTGTGATGCTATTGTTCACTATGACAGAAGGCGACAGAAAGAACCTTTTTCCTTTCCAAAATTGTTGAACTCCCACCAACAATTGAAGTAAGTAAGTTTTACACATATGGAAATGAGGACACCCTTGGCACCAGGGAATCACACAAATGTCCACTCAATTAACAAGTCTTTAGAAAGCATGTTTCAGCAGTATATCAACCCTTGATGCACAGATATCAATGCTGTCTGGGGTAAATTAAAATGAGTTGGGCGCCCAAACTATATCATACTCCTTTTTCTCCAATGAAAGATACCTTTACTTTAAAATATTCCTTTAATTTATTCCTTAAGTATTTGTACCTACATAAAATGTATGAGAGTCTTTTGACTGCTTTATGTTACTTATTTTTTAGTTTTTATAAAGAGTTGCATGTTTGTGTGAATTTAGACAAAATCAAATGCCTGGAATTCCTTATAGGCTTTAATGCCCATTGCCTCTTCCATTGTTCAAAAATGATTAATTACACTTCTCAATGAATGTTAATGCACAATAATAAAATAGAAATGTTTGTAATTGAATAGTATTACTAGCAGCTGCAGACATTACCAAAGGCACATCAGAATGCCTGATGACTACGCACACTGTATTCCTTTACAAACTCTTGCAGGCCCGTACCACATGATTCCAAAATATATTTATGAAAAGTAAAGAAAAAGAACACACGAAGGACTTCTTTTCATATTTATAAAACACTGTTAATCTTACCTGCAAAAAAATTCATTCTTAAGTATAAGCTTTATATATCTATATGTGTAGAAAATCTGGGAAAGAATCTCTTCTTTCTAAAAAAAAAAAAAAAAAAAAGCAACAAACCACATAAGTTAGAAAAGAGGAGTGGGACAACCTAATTCTTGGAATGGGCTTTTCTGTGGCTTTTCAGTGGCGCATAGCAAAATGTCGCTGTGTTTCCTAATGGTCGCCCTCTAGTGGACAACCTGCGTCGACCTATGAAGTTGTGCAAACAGCTGTTCAGCCCTTGCGTAGCTCACCTTTTCTAAAGAAGTATTCTTTCAGGCTATGTAATATGCCCTATGAAAACCTGCCAAGACATTTTCTTTTCAAAGAGCAGATTAACCCATTTATTGTACTGTAGTTAAAATTGTAAAATATATACTCTAATACTGATCAATCAGTTGATGCTCGTATCAGTGTATACATACAATGCAAGTGCTTCAAATTCTTTGGGAGAACTTCTAAATGTGCAAAGCAGTAGCCTTTTTTTACATTTATGAAAGGACTATTAAAATTGCTGAAATTGGGGCCGGGGAGATGGCTCAGTGGAATAAGCACTTCCCTGGCAAGCTCAAGGGCCTGAGTTCAATCCCCGGTTCCACCAAAAAAAAAAAAAAAGAAATTGTTGAAATTTTGAAAAGTGCTATTATGAAATCGCTATTTGAAAGGTATATATTATAAGAAAATTGGTATATCCATTGTTTTAGAGGAAGCCAGGATAACACATTATTTTTCATAGATGCATGTTTTTATCATAGTATTTCCTGTTCCTGCATTTTTAAAGACATATTTATTCCATGAAATAGACTAATGCTTTATTCTAAGAATGAAGGAGTGAAAGCCTCCTTAGGGTTCTCAAAAGTCAACTCGCAGAGACTTAGACAAATTCTGCAGATAAAGCCACTAAGATTCAACATGAGGATTTGGGGGACAAATTAATGTATTTTTAGGAAGTTTTTTGCTTTTTAGAGAAAAAAATTATGAAGAATTGAATTTCCACAGTTACATGCACCAAAAGCAAATGCCTAGAAAGCTTTGTCTGACCTATAGGAAAGATTTGCTGCAGACTCATCCTGTGACAATCCCAACTGAGTTGTGCCCATTCATGCTGCTTTCTTTAACTCCAGGTAACTTAGAAGCTTTGAAGGATTTCTCCACCTAAGAAACCATTGTCTTTTGTACCTACATAAAATGTTACGTAACTTACACTAAAGTGAATTTATTTTTTCACTATTCAATTATTTCTTAAAATATTTTTAAAATCTTTTCTTTATTTATTTGATACAGGGTCTTTCTACGCAGCTCAGACTCATAGTGATGCTCCTGTCTCAGCCTCTGCAGCACTGGGATTAGAAGCGTGCGTCACCACGCCTGGTCTCAAAGGCAGGCTCAGTGTATCTAAACGTGGTACCCAGGACCGAACTCAGGTCCTTGCTCTTGCCAGGCAGGCACTTACACCTCTGAGCTATCTCCCCAGCCCTCATCATCCAATTACAAGCCACTAATTGGCACTACAATCACTTGCCAGCTGTTTGTACAAAGAATACATTACTAACTACAAATGCGGAAGTTATGGAAGCTTTTATCCCATTTGTTGAGTTTACAGACATAAACTTGGATACTCAGTTACTCTTCCGTCATTGCTGGGACAAAATATCCGACACCCAAAATGAAGGAAGGTAAGATTTATTCAGCTCACAGTTACTGGAGGTTGCAGTCCATACTCACCTGGCTCCAAGGCAGAGTAGCACATGGCAGGGGGCAATCTTTCATGGTTTCGGCAAAGAGCAAGAAAGAGCAAATAGAGGGCTGGCCAAACATTCAGAGAATCAGAGCACTTGCAAGCAGGCACAGGGGCTGGGGTTTGATCTCCAGGATTGCCATGCCAGCCCTGCCTCCGGGGTGCACTAAGACAGTTTGAGACTGGGCGTGGTGGCACATGCCTGTAATCTCAGCTCATGGCAGGCTGTAAACAGGCAGATCACTACAAGTCCTATCTACCAGTGAGACCCTGAGCACTGTAGAACCTTCCCTAAAATACAGAAATAAAGAAAAAAAAAAGAGCAAATGGAGGAGTAGCAGCAACAGTGGTAGCAGAGAGGAACTCTGTCTCTCTGTCTCTCTTATATTACATTCAGGCTATCTGCCCCAGGATGGGTGTAATACTCAGACCCATAATCCCAGCTGTACTAAGACCCATAATCCCAGTGGGTCATGAGTTAATCTCAAACTCTAGAAGTCTCCACCCCATACTTCATGAAGATTTGGAGGGACAACTAGACACAAACCATAACACAAAGATATGCTATATGCATTTACTTTTGGTCAACTTGCTGGAGCTTATGATAATTAATTTATCTTCTTTTCTATATGTATTCAGTACAGGGTCTCCAGGGTCTCACTACATAGATAAGACTCGTAGTGATCCTCCTGTTTTTCAGCCTCCCCAGCACTGGGATTACAGGAGTAGTCTCTTAATTTATTTTCTGAAGCTAACCTACATGAGATTCTGAACTTTGCTTTGTACCTGCTTCCTCAGCATTTGGTAAAGCAAAATTTCTCTTGTTTTCTTTCATGTGGTAAGAATTACTGTATTTTTCTCATTTTTAGCTACAGTATTTGCCATCATCCTCTAAATCAAGAGAAAAGTGTAATTCCCTGTTTTAATGCTATGGGCACAAATATAATAGCAAAACAGGCCATAAAAAGTCTAAAGGTCTCTAAGGTGCCCCAGTGCACCATCAGGGAAAAGCCCACCCTGTGTCCTCAGTTTGACTCCACTTGCCTGAAAGAAAGAAAGAAAGAAAGAAAGAAAGAAAGAAAGAAAGAAAGAAAGAAAGAAAGAAAAACAAAAGCTTTTACAGAATGAAACTTCATCCATCAAACCTTTAAATTGAATATTAAATTGGGAATGCTTCTTAAACCTTGTGAAATTGAAATGCAACTATCCTGAAACAAAATGAATTAAATCAGTCTGATTCATCATGTTCTAATAATGCATGTCGGTGTTTTCAAATCTTAGTAGATTCAAATACCTCACAATGATAACATCAGCATAAATACCTTCCAAAGAAGTATTCAGAATTACTGAAATTAGATAAGAAATTAATTATAAGCTCTATAAATAATATTACATCAATAGCATAAGTCCTCACTTATTTACATATACAACTAATAGAAGGCTGATTTTGGAAAGTTTTATTAAATTACTAGTGTTTACACTTTTGTTAATATAATATCTTTGGAAAACTATCAGAGAACACATGTTATTTTTATGTAAAATCCTATATCGAATTAAGATTTCTAAGTAGAGATTTATCTACTGATATTATCTGCTAAAGTAAATTGCTATCTTTTTACATTGAGTATGCCTTTTATTAAGTTAAAATAAATTAGCATCTGCAGTGTTGAGTGTGGATTTTTATTCTTCTTATGAGAAAACAAATTAATAAGTCTGTCAATTTTTTTAACTCATTTTGTCAGGGCTGCAGAGTTTTTAGACTTTTCTTTCTAAAAATCACAATAGCTGACTTGTACTGAATACCCTTGTTGTTGGATACAGTCTTTGGACCTTTCTAAGTGTTTTCTTTTACAAAAAGTTTGACAGAGTGGAACAGAGTATGGATCCTGTAATGAACGTTTCTAGGCTAAAAATTCAGCTCCACAATTTAGTAGCCATCTAACTTTGGGGAAATTACTGAACATGGCTAAACTGTAATGATATAACCTACTTTGTTCAGTTTATGTAAAAATATATTTCAAAAGTACACTTTAAAACTTTTGGTTCCTAGAAAACACTCACTAAATTTTAGTTAGTGTTGACATTTACAACAATCTTGGAGTTTATTATACTCATTTTACACAGGTGAAAAAATGAAACAAAGTCGTATTAATGACTTGCCCACACAACAATAGCTAAATGGCTAAATTGGAATTTAAATCTTACAGCAATCAGCCCTCCATATCCATGGGTTCCACATCCATGCTTTTAATTAACCTTAGATGAAAAATGTTCAGGGACTAAAATTATGTTGTATTGAATAAAAACAAAGGATTAAAATATTACAACTCTTAAACTTTATATTCAAATAATGAATTAGACTATCTCATAATTATCCAGAAATGCTAGTGTGGATTTTTCTTTTAGGGTCCATCAATGTGATCATATTAACAATGGCATAAAACTCAAGCATTCAACATAAAGACAGGATTCTTCAGTTTAATGTTGAGATTAGAGTAAGCAAAGCGAAAGTTTATGACAACAAAATACCGTTCTGTAAGAACAAACACATTTCCAGAGTTCAGCCCATGACCACAAATGAAAGTTCTTTCATAAAATTTTTATTATAGTTCTTCCAAAGATATTTGTTAATCTGTGTAAGAACTCTTAATCTTCCTCCATCAAAGAACCCTGTGACCCTTGTGAATGAGTCTTCAGTTACCCAGTTGATTTCCCTCCTTCCCTTTACAGTAGCTCCCTTTCCTCTGATTGGCACATGTGGAAGAAATCAGAGCGTTGCGGTTAAGTTGGACCAGGCTGTCTCTCCTATCATTTCACAGCAAATACCTTTCAGTGAAGGATAACATTTGCTGGCAGGAACATGTGGCCAAAAAGATTGTGGTTGAATATTTGTATTTGCTTGTCCCTGATTGTTAGCCTTGTGGACAACTACGGCTCTCTGGCCAATTTAGTTTTAATTTTCAGGTAGAGAAGAAAGATAAGCTATAGATAAGTGAGGTAGGTAGGTAGGAGATATATAATGGTAAGATAGATAAAACTCATTTATAAATATCTTTACAAGCCACCACATTTGATATATTTGAAAATATATCTCTCGTACACTTATCTCTTCCTTAAAAGTTAAATATCTTAAATCTTAAATTTTTTCTTCCTGTTGATTACCTACCCTTTCTTGGTCAATATTCACCAATAATTGTTTAATTACTCAGAATAAGTTTAAGCATTTCCCCAATTTGTGTATCAAGCGCTCCTTAAAAGCCTCACTAGAAGAATGGTGAGATAGCTCAGAGAACTAAGCGCCTGCTTACGGGGCTCAATCCCCAACATCATAAGCCACACTGGCTCCACACCCCCGTGTACTGAGCAGGCCACCAAGACCAGGCATGGGGAAACACACCTATAATCCCAGTGCTGGGGAGGCTGAAAACAGGGGGAGCACTACGAGTCCAAGCTGCGTGGTGAGACCCTGTACCAAAAATATTAAAAACAACAACAAAAAAGCCTCATTAGAAGTCAAATACTTACCAATAGAAATAATACACTACACAAAATAAAGATTATATTCTCTGGTGGTCTAGTAAAGTCATGTTATCTTTTTCCAGATTTTTATAGAAGCCAGTTTATACTGTGCAAAGAGTTATAGAAATAAGAAAGTGTTCAGGAGATAGCTGAGGATAACATAAGCATTGGAGGTCCAGAAATAGGCCAGAGGATTTTTTTCTTTTACTTTTTCTTTTTTTTCTCTTTCTTTCTTTCTTTCTTTCTTTCTTTCTTTCTTTCTTTCTTTCTTTCTTTCTTTCTTTCTTTTGTAATACATGGTCTCTCCTAATGCAGCCAGTCTGGCCTTGAACTCACTTTATATTCCAGACTAGCCTTGAATGCCAAAGGATCCTCCTGCCTCAGCCTCCCAAGTGCTAGGTTTACAGGCATTGGTCACACACCCAGCCATAGATTTATACCCTATATCAACTGGAATTTGGAATTTAGAGTTACCCTGGGAGTTTGACCATTTTCTTTTATCAATTTGGAATATTTGTACATTTAGCTTCTATCTTACTTCATTAACTTAAAGTTGCTATAGATGTTTATTTTCTTCATTTTAAGAAAATTTAACTTCATTTATCTGGTGAATATCATCTATTAAAATTGTGATACCTTCAGTAATACAAGATTTGCTAGGTGCCATATTTGTAAAGAAAAATCCTCACTCTTCAAGTGTTCAACTTGAAATCACGTGTACATAGGATTTACATAAAACTATGGACAATATAATATATAATATTTTCTGGATGGCACAATTTCAGTATATTGATGGATTAGTTTACATAAATTTAGTTAAATGGGAACAGGAATGCTATTTGAATGATCAGAATAACTTTGTATCCTACCCATACATTTTTTCCTAGCATCTTAACTATATGTTGACTTGAATGAGATAAATCATTTTCCAAAGGCTTCAATACCATTTTTCTATAATTTCTCAAAAAGTCTTTAAAATTTGAAAGAACACATTGAGTTAGCTTTCTGTGTAGTATCTTCTTTTGTATACTTGCAGTTTTGAATAAAAACAAAAAATGGATTACCATTTAGCCAAAATAAATCCTTTTTAAAATACTGCCAGATGCTTAACTTGACCAAATGAACATAGGACCCTGGTAATGTGACACCGACTGTTACTGCTTTTCATAGATTTTCTATAACTTGATTCCCTCTTTTTTTATAAGAATCACACATTTTCTTGATGCTATATCCAATTTTCTGAATCTTTCCTAACTTGCTGAAGAAGCTACCTTTTCTGTACTGTCACAAAAGCTAGATTCCTACGAAATGAGGCAAAGAATTAGATCCTTCATGAAGGCCCGACATGAAACTTGAGCCAGCCAGTTTGCACAAACAGCTAAAGGTCCTCTTTGTGTTGGTTAGCACCACTGTGTCAGCTTTCTTGTGTTGGCAGCTTTAGGCATTTCCAAGGAAAGCCCCAAAGAAAGTTGTTACCAGCATATATTCTACAGTTCACAGACTCTCAAAAAGGACACATTAAAACAGTTAGAATCCCTAGGGCAAACGGGGAGATTAAGTAGCCTTCTCCCTTAACAGAAGCCCCAAACAGACAAAGCTCAGTATTGTGTATTCAGTACACTATCTTTTTCCAGAACTGAACTTTACCATTGTGTTCAAAGACGCCAGTTTACAAAGCCTTTGGTGAGCGCAGCATAACGCTCCGCTGGCACCCCTTTGACAGCCGTCTGAGTGTGGGAATTCTGTCGAAGGACGCGATGCCCACCACATGATCCACCTATTATATTAATGCAAGAGCGAGATCGTGGCCTGGGGGAGAAGCGTCAGAGAAAGCTGCGCCAGTCTTCTGCAACAAGCTCCTTTTCCGCAAGAATATAAATTAAGGCAAAGAAAGATAGCCCGATCAGGGAAAAAAATATGTGGAGTTTCAAAACCATATTCCAGAGGAATATATGGTTATTTAATTTGAAAGGAGTAAGGAGTCTTTGGCAAATAATTCCTGGAACTCTAATTTTCTTTTACAGAATTTTTCATTGATTCTACTTTTAAAATGTTCTCACAGCAAATCAAATACATTATTTCTTCCCTCAAATTTAGATAATGTGAAAAACTGACTCCTTCTTTGATTCACTGTATCAGAAAATACTCTTGTTTGGAAGTGGAAAACTAAAATATATTCCAAGATAAATTACCAGTCCATGGCCAACACACCAGAAAGGTTAAGGAACAGAATGAGTATTTACACAGATACAGATTTTTAATTGCTTTAACCAACTGGGGAGAGATGGTATCTACATTGGTCAGAGAATGTTTCATCCTTGGCTTTATCATGCACCACTTTCAAAACGTAAAGCCTGCATGAATTAACAGCATGACCTTTTCTAAAGTTTGCATATTATTTATTCATTTCATTGAAGGGTCAAACCTGTTTTAGTAGGCATTAATAGTAATAACAGTTTATGCAAATGATATTTTTCATGCATCTTTTTTTATACATTTTTCATGTTTAAACTTACAAAATTTAAGGCAAGGTGTTAAATGTTGTAAAGTTATACTAGAAGGTCCAAAATAGTATTTTAATTAAAAGAAATGAATGTAATTATTCTGGGATATATGGGTCATATATTGATATACTATTGTATCATACATATTATGAGCATGCAGTAAAATGCCCTACCATATAAAGTGCTAGACATTATTTCCATGGAAAACATCAAGCTCACTGCCAACTTCTCATTAATGTAAGTAGTGGAGTAATAAGGCAAGTAACCAGCTAGCATCAGAACTAAAGTCACTTGGCGGCACCTTACCAAGAATTGGAAAGTATTTTGGACAATACATTTTCCATAAAGGGGCTGGGGAGATGGCTCAGTGGAATAAGCACTTCCCTGGCAAGAGCAAGGGCCTGAGTTCAATCCCCAGTTCCACAAAAAAACAAAACAAAACAGAAACAAAAACATGAAACCACATTTGTTTGGTAAACAAATTCATTGACATTTTCCATAAAGAATGAAGATTTATATAATGGTTTTAATAATATGTGCATAGTACATCAACAATTAGAAATGAAGCTTCCATTTTTATTTATTTATTTATTTATTTATTTATTTATTTATTTATTTATTGTATTTTTTTAGGGAAGGGCCTACAGGGTGTTCAGGGTCTCACTACTAGATCGCATTCAGTGATCCACCTGTTTACAGCCTCCCAAGTGCTAAGCTTCCATTTTTAAATATGGGCTTGTTCTGATCCTGTAATCTTTAGTGAGCATATCACTAACAACATGAATGTATAGTCTTTTCTGCACTCTTATGCTAATTTTTCAATAACACTGTATATAGAAAATTTTAAGACATGTTATATACCATTAAAAATCATCACCACCAATATATTTGTTACAGAAGGAAATTCGTCATTTAAAAAACTTCAGACATTCGCTTTGTTTTTTTTAATTTATTTGAGAGAGAGAGAGAGAGTGGTGTGTGTGAGTGTGGCCAGCTCAGCCCACTAGGGGGCGGGGCTGGCTGGCATGTGGTGCTGGAGAATTGAACCGCAGTCTCTGATGCTTTGCTGAGCTTGTTTTAAGTAGGTGCTTTAGACCACTGAGCCATCTCTCCAGCCCACAGACATTCACTTTGGATTTAACAAATAAACTCCACCTTATGGTTTGGGTCAACTTTTAAACACAGTAAGTGTATTCAGGTGCTTTTATTCATTTATTTTTTATTTATGTGTTTGTTTATTTATTTGCGGAACCGGAGGTTGAACTCAGCCCTTGCGCTGGCCAGGCAAGTGCTTATTCTATTCTCAGGTGTTTTTAAAAGCTATCACTTTTATCAATACAGATTTTTGCTTAAAGTTACATTTAGATTAACTGAATTTACACTCTGGGCTTTTTTCTGTACAACGTTATTTGCTTGATCTAGCTTTGGGTTTAATTTCATTGGTGATGTTTCATTTTACACCAGATCACAGCACAGCTGAGGGGATGTTGAACACATTTCATTAATATTAAACTGTTCTAAAGAATTATCAGTGAACTTTGTTCTCCATTTGTCCTGCTATAGAAAAAATAAAAACAGCAGTTACCTTTCCTTACAGTAGTCTCTCAGGCCAATGTATAAAGTATCACCAGGTCAAATTTTATTGTCCATGTTCCCTACTAAATATTAGTTTGATGTGTAGAGTAACCTGCTCATGTAATAATATCAGTGACTGGATTTATTCAGGGTGTGCATGTATGTTTATAAACATGAGTGTAAAAGTCCTTATACCTGTATTTGGATGACTGAGAAAACCAGTGTGTAGAGCCATGTGAAAAGATAGACAATGACGCTACTCAAGGAAAAGATGTCAGCTAGAAACCTGGACTATCGATCACATTATATTATGAATTGAATGGTTGATCCTGAATCTAGTTTCCCTAATAAACAGTTTGCAAGTTGATGGTTTCAGACCTGTTGACAGTCTTAGGGTTGTTTTTAGGATTGAATATGGTGATACATGGGAAATGCTTTTAAATTGTCTCATACAAGTATACTCTATTTTATCTAAACTGATATTTTAACATGGTATTTTCACTACTAATTCGAGTTGCTGTGTGTTTGTTCAGTTGCCCATCATTGGAATTTTATGCCTAGTCTTGAAACACCCCATCACCTTCTGTCGAGTAGGATGTCAAAAATCTGTACTAAAATCTTCTACTTGTGGTCTGAGCCATTTAAAAAATGAAGGTTTTGACAATCACTAAAGTCCCTAGAATGAAAGATTAACCACAAATGCCCATTTTATACTTTAATTCTAGTTAAAGGGTGTGTTGTAACACTAGAGGGTATCACTTACATACATTGAAGTCTTACCTTCTATTTAAGAATTACTCTTTTGTCAGTTCAATAGCTTCTTGATCTTATCATTTCATTCACTTACATCCATACTAACATTTCAAATTGTGAAATTGCTTAGCATTTAGGATGGATACATTCATGCAACTGTGTCACCCTATTGCACAAATGTGTGACTCAAGCCAATGATGACAGAGAACTTACTCTTCCTTCAGTTTAGTCCCTTGATGTGATTTCAGTAAACAGTATCTGGCTTAGGAACAGCATCCAAGCCATCGCTTCATGGGAGAGTTGTGTTTAGTGGAAGCAGGGCAGGAAGCGGAATGCAGAGAGGCTGATCAAAAGGCACAGATTTTCCACTGAGAGGTGAAAAGCTCCTGTGATTTATGTTCAGTATGGTGCTGACTGTGGTAACTTCACTGAAGTAAGACGTACACAGAATCAGCACATTACATACCTTGACAATATTAGATCTTTATCTATTAATTAAATCTCATAAAATAAGGCTGAGGAGAGAGCTCAGTGTTCTAAGCACCTGCCTCACAAGCAAAAGGACCAGGGTTCAATCTCCTGTACTGCATACCATGCCAGCCCCAGCACCTCAGGCACGCTGAGCCAGCCACCGAGACTGGGCATAGTGGCACATGCCTGCAATCCCAGTGCTGAGGAGGCTGAAAACAGGAGGATCAGTCAGTATGAGTCCTGGCTGCGTAGTGAGACCCTGTACCAGATAAAAAAATGAATTGAATTAAAAAATAAGTAAAATTAATCTCATTAAATGAATGAACAAACCTAAAAAGAAGTTCACTCCTTGCATTGCAATATGGTCAACATATCCATTTTTGTGTGCAATAATTTTTAAATATTTTTAAGATACTTTTAAAAATTTATTCATAACATTATCTAGTCAGAGTCCTTCAAATTCTTTCTCTTTTAGAGCCTTTTTTTTTTTTTTTTTTTTTTTTTTGGTGGAATCAGGGATTGAACTCAGGCCCTTGTGCTTGCCAGGGAAGCACTTTACTTCACTGAGCCATCTCCCTAACTCCCAGAGCCTCTTTTCTAAAAAAATAAATAAATAAATAAATAAAAATAAATAAAAAAAATAAAAAAATAAATCATTTATTTATATGGTACAAGGTCTTGCTACACAGCTCAGGCTCATAGCAATCCTCCTGTCTCAGCCTCCCCAGCACTGGGATTACAGTTGTGCACCATGAAAACACCCAGTTTTGGCAGCCTGGCACGACCAACATGCAGTACCAGGGATTGAACCTTGGTCCCTGCCCTTCCCAGGCAGGCACTTAGAGCGCGGAGCTATCTCCTGAGCCTCGAGGCCTTCAATTCCTAATCAAACACTTTTAGGACACAGAAGTCACTGCCTTGTACATGCACCCCATTTAGTTCAGAGTCCTCCAATTGCTTGAATGTTCTTTCCTAAACTCTGAAAACTCCTCTTCCCTAGAAATTTTATGATTTGGTTTTCCTCTTTCTATGTACGCCAAAATCTTTCATCAGGCACTCTACAAGGGATCACATACACAGTTCTTTGCCCACTCATTCATTAAGTCCTCTGGTTTATCCTAAAAGTATGGAACACATGATCACACTGTACTTCAGATGTTTCTTAAATGTAATTATATTTGTCTAGCTATCATTTGCCAACTTACAATATTGTACTGTAAATACTCCTTTCCTCCCTTTGACTTAGTAAGTATATTACTGAGCTTGATATTTATAGAGAAAAGTTTTCTCATCTTAAAATTCCATTTTTCTATCATGAGAAAAATAGTTCACACTTAATAGTTTTCATTTATAGCACATTAAATTATATATAGCAGAGATAGACAGTAGAAGTAATAAATGTCAACTTTATAAACATATGTAAATAATATTTATATGTATATATATATATATATATATGTTTCTGCCTATAGTTATTTGTTTTATTTAGAATTTACATAATCCTCTCACAATTGTAAATTGGTTATAAATAGAAACATATTTACTCTCAAAACAACCTTATGAAATGGATCTTATATAATTTTTGAGATAGAAAAGGTATGAAAAAGTGACATTACTGGGTCTGGCAAGATAGACTGGAGGACTAAGTCCCTGCTTAGGCAGGCTTACGCAAGCTCAGGGACCATTATTCCATCCCCTGCACCACATGCCGCACCAGCCCCTCCCCCAGGGCAGGCCAAACTGTCCCGTGTCAAGGCGTAGTGGCACACGCCTGTAATCCCAGCTCTGGGGAGGCTAAAAGCAGGAGGATCCTGAGTCCAAGCTGCGTGGTGAGACCCTGAAACAACCAAATATATTCGTAAAAAGAAAGTTACAATACTTGCCTGAATTCACCACACCTGAATCTACTAAGCTGCAGCTCTGACAACTGAAATTCTGTTTTCAAAGTCTGAGTTCTTAACCATATACTTTGCTTTTGTTCTTCTTCTTTTTTTTAAACAGCAAGTGTTTGGAATAGTATCTATTGTCCAGATTTGCCTTTTATTTTGATTATTATTGGTCTGTGCTGTTGTTGTACAGAGGAATGGGAACACAGAAGAGTTACGCATTTGGGGCTGGGGAAGATGGCTCAGTAGAATAAGTGCTTCCCTGGCAAGCGCAAGGGCCTGAGTTCAATCCCCCGTTCTGGAAAAAAAAAAAAAAAAAAGAATTATGGATTTGCTTGAAATGCCAAAGGCCCCGGGGAAAGGCAGCGGAGTTAAAGCTACTGTCTCCTGTAGTATGATTTCAGGCAACCTCAGAATTCCTCTGGCAATGTTCTTGGACTCTGCAATTGCCTTTCAGGTGGGTATAGAACAGCCCTTATTTGTGTGACCCATTTCTCATAGGGCACGCTGGGCACCACGCATTTCTGTTTCTAGGAGACATTCCCAAGTCCATGTTAGCTGTGACAGCTCCCGTGTTTAACCAGCTACTCTAAACATCATTACTAGATCTGGTATAGAAAATGGCCTTTGATCTTTCTACCTGAGTGATTTTTATGTATCTCACAGCAAGCTGAAAAAAAAAATGAATATTTTATTACTACTTTACCTGGAATCATTTTACCCGGACACTTTCCTGGAATACAAGATGATTGATTTGGAAAACATGATACAAACCACATATTAACACAATTAGGAATGTTTATTCCCTTTCAAATTTGGGCTTATCTGTGAAGCCATACGCTGATGTCGGCACTCTGAGAGTTACTACGTCTGGGTGAACCGCTGAGATGTGTTCAGCCCAGCTCTGCAGCATGCTAAGTTGTTGCTGTGTGAACACTGGACAGCGCGTAGTGCAGATTCGGGGTACACAGAGTGTCACCAAGTATAAAGTGGACACAACACCTTAGTCAAACATCCCCCCAAGTCAAACATGATAAGAAAGCATGTCAATCCAGGGGAACTTCTTTCTTTGATTACCAGCAAATTTCAAATGTTATAAAAATTTTGGAGTGGTTCTTCTATATCAGTGTTTCTTACTTTGTATTGGACAAAGAACAGTACTTTTTGTTTTGACTTTTATTACAATTTTCCATAAAATAGAAAGCATAATGTTTTAACATTTTTGTATTTTTACACTTGAAAAATATTTTGATTCATATCCTGTTTATAGTTTCTAGTAGAGAATTAGTAGGTAGACAAAACATGTTCTTCTCAGTATCACCTGAAATAACATGTATGCTTTAAACTTGATGAACCTCTTATAGTGCTGACTGCTTTTCATTCAAAGAGTATGCCTGTATATATAACTATCTTCTCTAATTGTGTATAATTTTTCTTTATCAAAAATATCAATATTGCCAACAAGGATACAGTGAAACTAAAGTAACAGTGGCCGATTTCCTTGAAACAATGAAGATTTCCTTTAACTTTAGAGAGCTTGAATTGGAAATTATTCTAGGCTCAAGAGGAAAAACATGATGAAATGTATATTATTATTATTATTATTATTTCCACATCTTGATAAATATTTCAAAAAATAACTCTAATTTTCCCTACCCTAAAAGTAAAAAAAATCTATATAATCAATTAAAGAACAATCCAACTATATTTGAAAAAAAATTGCTAAATAGGATATCTACGGATTTCTGTGTGGAAGCTTTTTCACAGAAATTTTTCATTTATTACAAGGAAGAGGAATATTGACATTAACCTTATGCTCTCGTGTATCTAGTACCCTGCCATAATAAAGAAAATTTTAGATGCAGGCTCGCACTTATACCTGTCCTTGTTGGATAAAATCATGCACTAATCAGGAGCAAACATATTGTCCCATACTCTGTCTTTCTGTCATTATTCAATGATCTTTGCAAAGCATTAAAATCACAAATGTGCTCAGACAGGGTCAGCCTACATAAAGACAACTATGTTTTTGAATGCTAAGAACTCTCTTCTTTGTTCTCTCCTTTATAGAGCTCTCCAGAGAATAACTGAATGAACTGAGGTCATATTTTTTTTTTAAATCTATGTTCTGCCTGAATATTGATTACATTCTTTCAGTAGTGTCCGTAATCTCACCCAGTATCAAAGTTTGTGTGCTAGATGAAAGGCTCCCTATGGCACTGTCCTAAGGAACAGTCACTGTCTCCAGATAATTGGGAACTATAACTACAGAGGTCCTGAGTTGGGGGCTGTAAGGTTTCATTTATTATTCTTGATGGTTCACGTATCCATTTGAAGCTCTCCCATGGATCGGAGTTTCAGTAACCCTTCTGTCACCAACCCCTGTGAGTAGTGTGGCCTCAAGCAACTCAGAAATTAAATTCTGGATCAGAAACAAAGGTTAAGAAAAATAATTCATATCATTTCATTAGTACTCTGTACATCAATTACTATAACTTTCTTTTTAATCAAACGGTAGACTTCAAAAATATAAATGCTAGTGAGTTTAAACTTACTATAAAACCAATTAATTTTTTTAAAATCAAAACAACATTCAGAGTACTTATTTAGAGTCTGAATGCTCTTTTGCTGCCCAATGCTCCAGAGCCATTACTTAGATGACTCTGCTAGTGCTATTTCAGGTTCATTATTTAGTCAGTTTTTAATAGACTGTGCAATAATCCTGTCACTTAATTGGCATTCAGCTTCCAGTACAAGTCTTCGTTACTCCCTAAGAGTTGCTTGTATTTTGCTGTAGTACATAGGTACCTACTAAGTTAACAAATCTAGGTAGTAATCCTCCAGGCAGACAGGCAGATTTTGTTACAGTTATTTCCACTGTATTGCATAAAAACATGGATATCCTTATTATAATAATAATTGTGCCTTCATGGGAGGCAAAATTAAAACAAGCAAAAGTTAGCAACATGGTTCATTTAAATACTAATGGTTGTGTTTATAACTTAATGCCCAGTAGTTCTTGCACTCTTCTTCTGAACTGATTTCGCACAGAGATAAGTCCATAAAATTTTATCCTGTGTCCTAAACCAATAATAATTGGCAACTCTGGGCTGTGAAGAACATTTCACATCCACAGTGCAAATTTTTAAATATGTACAGATACCAGGAAGAGATACACTGAGTACTACTGACACTCTAAACATAAAGAATTGGTAGACATTGGCCAACTTGACAGAACGTCAGGTATCAACTACAGTAGCAGCATCCCAGTTTTAAGCAGTGATCAAAAGGAAGAAAACCAAGATTATCATTGCCAGATTTATGACTTTTTTCATATGCACAACACCCAAATCATACATATCAATGCTTTTAATGTACTGATTTCTAAATTTGGGTAACGGTATCATTTTTTAAGGCAGGATTGTCACAGTAATATGTATGTTGGATCGCTACTTCTCACAGCCAACAAGGGGAAGCTCACTGTGGGAGTTTCCAGAACATGTCTAAAATTGGCACATCTGAGTGCTAGTATAAGCACTTTGCCCTAAGAATATCACACAAGTGGAAGTGAAATGCATGGAGTAAAAAGTAATTAAAATCTGAGGTTGTTGGATTTACAACTCATGACATTTCTTAAGAAAATTTACATTAACAAAAATGTTTAATTCATTTGAAGGCTTATATATTTAAGTTTAGCAAATCCCTTATGGAGGGCTTTAGCAAATCCCTCAGTCCCTTTGGATAGAACCCTCATGATTTTCATTTGCTGCAATGGATGGAATAAACAGCATATGTGGAACATAAAGATAGAATAAAGGGAGTAATCTTGGGAAGAGAAGGTAAGTTTACATTTGCTACAGCAGATCATTTATTTAAAGACCAAGTGTAATATCCAGGTAACATTTCATCAAATAATTACTTCAGGAGACCTACTGATTATGTCAATGTTTCTCTCTTATATACTTAAAAACCTTTTTTGTAATTCAAAATTGCTTAGACAGTGCATCCTTTTTTTTTTTTTTTTTTTTTTGGCAGAACTGGAGGTTGAACTCAGTCCTCTGGGCTTGCCAGGCAAGCACTTATTCTACTGAGCCATCTCCCCAGGCCCTAGTACATCTTGATTACTTACACAATAAAACTTATATTAATTAATGAGCATGCTAACTATCTTGACAACCATTTCATAGTATACATTAGCTTGATTTAACCATTTTATGATGCACATATGTACCAAAATATTAAATGTATGTCATAATCAGGTTTAAGTTTTGCCCATTATTTTTAATACATAATAATATTTTAGGGCTGGGGATATAGCTCAGTGGCATAGGTGCCTGCCTGGAAAGTATCAGGTCCTGAATTGGATCTCTGGTACCAAAAGGCAAAAAATAAGAGATAATAATGTTTTAATGTCAATATACAATAGGAAAACAAACAATTAGCTTGTAACCAGGCAGCTATAGAGTTAAACATAGATGAAAATGAGCTGGGCGTGCTGCCCTGTGGTAGAACACTCCTCTAGAATTCAGATAGCTCAGGCTTTGATTCCTAGGACCATAAATAAATAAACTAAAAAAAAAGTCAAAAAGAAAGCAATTATAGAGGTAGATTTTTTATGTCCGAGTAAGTATTTCAAAGAATAATAAAAACTATTCCTAGATGATAAAACCAAAAAAAGAGCTACTTCAAACAAGTTAAGAAATATGGGACATAAAGGTCAAAATTTTGGGTGGATTTAATTTAAAAATCAAGCAAGAGAAGAAGAAGAAAAAAGAATATCACATGGAATGCAAAATAAAATATAAGAATATGGAAATAAGATCTTGTAGTAACTAAATATTATGGGATTGTTAATATATATATTAACTTATTTTAAATTATTATATATATATTAACTTATATTAAATTATTTTATATATAATTATATGTAAAATAACCGTTATTTCTTAGGGATTGTTCTAGTATACTGACTAGTTCAGTCACAAATCACTATTTTTATCAGAGCTTTGTTTGCCCATTAGCAAATGGGTCCCTGGAACAGTAAGACACTTGGAGTAAGTTACCACAAAATGCTGAATTTAGCATGGACCCAAGTGATGACAAAAATGGAAAGAGTTCTTGAATATGAAACACAGAAGCTGGATCTTCCAGAAATTTATTGGTTTACAAAGAATGTTGTTCTCAGTGGATGGGCAGTAGGAAACCACTGCAAGTGTAAACAGCAAGGACTGTGATGCAGAAACTAGAGGAAAACCATGGAGGGAAAATCTTGGAGGGCATGCTAAGGGTGTAGCCCAGTGGGAGAGCTCTCATCCAGGATTTGGTCAGCAGCACACCTAAAGGGCGGGAAAGTCAGGAGAAAATTAAAGAACGAATGCAACAGATGATAAATAAAGTCATACTATCCTTAAATCATTGTTGATAGACTTGAGAATACTGATTCAGAATCTATGAACCTTCTTCATTTGTTTTATTTATTTATTTTTTTCAAGCATGGTTTTTGTATTACACATTGCTGTCCTCTATGTAGTTGCTTAGATACAGATATCGGCATACAGAGTTAGCCAAGGTGAAAATTCTA
>NW_004524682.1:152246-173116 GCF_000260255.1 Octodon degus
CATTGCATACTGTTGTCTTTGTAGTAGTTGTTCCTAGTACAAGATGCAGACATGATATCTTGTCTAAACACTATTAGTAAAGATCTTTAATCTCATTGAACTAAGTGAAAGTAGCTATATATTTATGCTATTTTGTATATACAGATATTTTTTTCCACTACAGAATGGTCCATTTATATCCCCTTTTTCATTTACTTTTGTCAGAGATGGTTATTCCATTACCATTCATATATTGTGGGTGCATGAATTCAGCAGAGTAATCCAGCATAGTCCAGTAGTCTATAATAGTAGTGGGTTTTCTGTAAGACTGGCAGTGTCAGAATTGCTGACTTGAGCCTTTTACAGCTTATCATATTAATATGGCTTTACTTTTTTTTATTTTATTTTATTTTATTTTATTTTGCGGAACCGGGGATTGAACTCAGGCCTTTGCGCTTGCCAGGGAAGCGCATATTCCACTGAGCCATCTCCCCGGCCCAATATGGCTTTACTTTTTATACCTCAATTTTATGCTTTTCTGCTGAATGGTTAAGACCAAGATAAAGCAAGAACTATATAACAAGAAATGTAATTTTTGTATTTGATAAGGTCAGTCAAATCTCCTCAGGACTTACCCTGAAACCCTGTACTGCAGTTTGTAGATCTTTTGTTAGTGTCAGCTATGTGGATTAATCATGGCCATTGCTTGACCAATTTGCTCTCTGTGAAAGCCTAAGAGAATATTTTCTCTCCATGTGACTCTCCTTAAGCACACTCTACATCATCGATCACTTTCCTCTGTGACCCCATGATCTCCTTGATCAGAAAATTTGGGACATCACTGAATTATACGATGTTATAGTACAGTGAACCTTCTTCATTTGTATGCAATTCAGTCCTTTCCTTGTACAGTTAGTGACCTGAAGTTCAAAGAATTTTAAAAGTTGCACCCAAATCACTTAGTTTTTAATTGAAAGAATCAAACATTTATTGCAGCTGACCTAACTTCAAATTCAATGCAACTTCATTATCACATGCTTTAATGATGAAACTAATTTTATCAATAATACCTCTTTGAAATTGTCATGAAACATAAGGTTTATGTTTTCCCCATGGAAACCTTACCAAGTAGAAAAGTAACACTGTATTATGTCAGTAACTGGATCCTAATTGTGTGAAGAAAGTCTGAAGCTTCACACTCAGTAAAGAACCTACTTGCAACAGAATAATCAGCATATCCTTATAGAAAGATTATACACTGTGCTGTTCTCTTAAAATTATGATACAAATCTTTGTGACCAGAAAAGGTACTTAGTGAAAGAGAGCACTTTAAATTAAAATTAATGTTATTTTCCTTCCTTTTGTACATAGCACGGTTCTTTACATGTGTAAAAGCATTGTAATTCATAGCAATGAAAACAGAATTATTTTTCACCGTATCTAGTCAGCTGTAGGAGCCTTTTATGTGCTTCCTGGCAATATTAAAGAAACCATAAAAGCTTTATAGATGTTAAGGCTCTTCTGCTGCTTACAGGGTTTTTTTTATTGTGTTTGAACCCTACCTTTACTGATTCAGCTATGGAGAGAAACTTCTCCGGCAGGCATATTCTAGACAAATAATCAGTTATCTGCTGTGAATGATTATAGGTTTCTACACATGCCAGGGCTCCCTCTAAAATTGTGCTTCTGCTTTATATCTTCTCAAATAATATTCCTTCAAGTGTGAGCTATGGTAAGTTTGAAGTGTCTCCTAAGAGCTCATTATTATAGCAAAAAGAACAAAGACAGGCTGATAAGTGGGAATCTCCAGCTTGCATGTTTCCCAGATAAAATCAGAACATATAATAGTTAACCCTAAAAGATTTCTTTATGTCTTAGAGAATATTGGAGCCATTCTGTAAGAGGTGTATTTGTGTTTTTCAAATCATGGCAGTATTTTCACTTGTCAGTAGTGTGATTAAAAGGCATAGGGCAACATTTGCAATCTAGTCTTATAAAGTAAAATGCAGACACAGAAAAGCAAAACAAACATTGGTATAATTTAGTGAAAACCCTTGCAACTCCTGCCAAAAGCAGTGCTATCCGGTTCCTTAGAGCCCTTTGGTGTGTCCTAGACAACTAACTCTTCCTCAAAGTCAAAAAGAATCCTTATTTTGACTTTTACAATAATCATTTCCCTGCTTTTGTATATCATTTTGTCATGCATACAGTGTGCGTCCCTACACACTTTATCTAAATTGTATTCATTAGCTGGAAGCTTCCACCAATTTATCCTTTTACTCTGATTCAAAACAGTTCTGCACATCATCTGAACACTGAATATCATTCCGTGTGTTCATTGGGGGGCAATTTCATATACATTATTTTTAATTAAGTTTATTTTTAATTGAAACACAAAAAGGAAACTGTACATGTCTAAGGGATGTCATGTACTATTCCATAAATAAACAGTGCCTTTTAAGGCTCCAGCGAGCCCCCAGAAACACTTTCGTCCGTTCCTGTTCCTTGCAAGTTGACTATTAAGGAGCTAATTTGGCCTGGAGAGTCTCCCAGGTTGCACAGCTCAGCATGTCTTTCTGAACTTTGTATTTTATGTAAATCAGTAGTTGGGCCCCATGGCGCAAATTATGAGCACTTGGAAAGACTCTAGCTTTGCCAAGAGAAGACAAAAATGTTTCTTTTTCCTCTTTGTTGATTTTTAACTGCCTAGATTTATTAATACCTAATAGTACTCAAAATGATATTCTCATTTTATACGTTGAAACATACTACAGATAGCACTTTTTGCATGAGATGCCTGCCAATTGCTTATTATTTGATTCTTATGCACGTCACATAAGAAAGTCAGTATATAGTTCCTTTTGTCTGATTTTTTAAAACTTCTCTTAGGCATGGTTTTAGTACATAATGTTTACATTCACTGTGGGGCATTGGGACACATATATGGCACATTTCAAAGATCTTGTCTTGTTTCCTCTGCCTCAACTTTCATTTTTTCAGAATTAGATTTACTTATTTATTTGTTTGTTTGTTTATTTATTGTGCAGGGTCTCACTATGCAGCTCAGACTCATAGTGATCCTCCTGATTCCTGTCTCCCTAGTGCTGCGATTACAGGCAAGGGCCACCGTGCCCGGACTCTATCGCTGGCTCACGCACCTGGGGGCAGGGCCAGTGTGGCACGCAGTGCCAGGAACTGACACTCTGGCCCATGCACTCACCTAAGCAAGCGCTTAGTCTGCTGAGCTGTACCGGTGACCCTTCATTTACTTATTTCTAAAACTTTAAAGAGTCCACTATCAGATAGATAGATAAGATAAGATAAGATAGATCAATAGATAGATAGATAATAAATAATAAATTAATGGATAATTAAACTAATAAACCAAAGAACATATAAAATATATAAGAAAATTTTAAGTCTAGAAACATTGTGCTGGATTACAGTCCATTTTGCTCTTGTTTTTCCTATTTTCTGTCTTTCTTTATGCATTTAGTGTATATTTATTTATTTTTATTTCTGTATTTTATTTTATAAGACTAGATTGAAATGTCCTATGTTTTTTAATAAAAATACTGACAAATAGCATGTAATAAGAACACTCCCACGACCATGCTATTAAAAATACAAATACAACTTTTAACAATATATATATGTCTATGTATATATCTCATTTTTCATATAAACAAAATGTATGCTATTAAAGTTTTTATGTGTGAGATATTTCACTTATATGGTCTCAAGTTTCCTTCAATTTCTCTCAAATGACTCAAATTTATCTTCATTTAAGGCACAGTAGTACTCTACTGTATATAAATACTATATTTCCTTATTCAATCATCTGTCAGATAAACATATGGGCTATTCCCAAGATTTAGCTAATACGAGTTCTACTGTCATTAACATGGGTTGGAAATCATGCATCACTGTGATATCATGTCTTTAACTCTTTTGGGAATATGCCTAGTAAGGGAATATTGGGTTAAGTGGAATTTCTATGCTTAGTCTTTAGAAGAATCTCCAGACTGAGTGCCGTAGTGGTTGTGTCAGTTTACCACCCCATCACAATGAAGCAGCATTTCTGTTTCCCCACAGACTCTCCAGTATTTGCCATTGGTTGAGTTTTTTCTTTTCTTAATGCAATTTAACTAGGTACAGGGTTGCATTATGCAGCTTGGACTTGTAGCGATCCTCCTGTTTTCAGCCTATCATACTGGGATTATAGGAGTGTGCCAGCATGCCCAGTCTTGGTGGCCCACTCAGCGCCCCTGGCGTTGGAGCTGGCATGGCATGTGGTGCTAGGGTTCAAACTCTGTTCCCTGCATTTGCCTAAGTAGACGCCACTCCCCTGAGCTATCTCACTGGCCCTGTATTGGCTGATTTCTCGAGGGTAGCTAACCTTCTGAAGGGAGATTGAATCTCAGTGTTTTTTTAATTTGAATTCTCAAATAGCCAGTGATGTTGAACCTTTTTTTCATTATTTTTGACTCCATTTTATCTGAGAAATGTCTATGCATTTCAGATGTCTATGCTTTCATTGGATCTTTAAATTTAGGGTGTCTAATTGCTTCAGAATCATCCTCAGATGGTGGCCACCTACTCTTTGCAAATAAATATAGATCCATTTGATGAACATCAATTCACTGTAATCTTCTCCTTATTGAAGCTTTAATTGTCTCACCTTTGGCCAACAGTATGTTGAAGTTGGTTTCTACAGCCTGTAGACATGCCATTGCCACACTAAAATATTCCACAATTACCTTGTACTCCTTTTTTATGCTAAGATAGTCTGTCAATATCCTATGCTTTTCCTTCCCTAGACCTAGAATCAACCATTTCACCAAGAAACTCTGGTTCCTTTACAGCAAATCTTCCTTCAAGACAACAACCTGTATGCAGGGTCTTTGTCTGCTCACTGATCTGTGTTGGCCTTTTCAGTGGACACAGCCAGCCTGAGGTTTTACTTATCATCCTGCATGTGACAGCTGCTTCTCCTCTTACTGAGTATCTTGGTTCTATGCGAAGGGGAGGGCAAAGTTAAAACACCATATAACTGCTCCTTTGCTTTATCCCATGGCACACACAGGGGCACACACAGCTGCCCTTCTGCCTAATCTCTAAATACAGTACGTATTATGCTTATGTATTTTTATTTTCTATTTCTGTCGACATTTCAAAAATGATTCTTCACACACTGACATTTAGAAGCTTATATCCTAACTCACTAGCCTGCTGTGTAGTGACTGAGACCCATGGGGATAGGCAATCGTCCCATGGGGGGAAGCTCCTTTGATTCGGAGTTCCCTGAGCTCCAGGCTTATCCTACATGCTCAGCCTGACCAGCCTTCTCAGTACACATGACTTCTTCTAGCTCTTTTCCCCCGTACTGCTTTTCACTCTCTTCACACGTCTCGTACTGCTTTACTTGTAAGGTGGATGAGTAACTTGTGTACTTAGGAAAAACACCAAGACCAACGTTTCTAAAGTGCATGCTTATTTGAGTGTCAAAGTATAAGAAAAAGCTCATATGATATGGATCTTGGACCAAAAGCTTCATAAAACATTGCCTTATGCTCAGAAAGCTTTATTCCAGGTAGAGGTGAATGATTTAGAGAAATATAATTCGATTTTGTTTTCACATGGATCATTCTAGATGGTTGTGTGAATAGACCCTGACAATGTAAAAAACAAGGACAAAATCACAGAGATCTGTGAAATGCATTGCCTTGGAGATATATACTGATTTAAAATCATGAAGATAAAGGTCTGGCTAAATAGCTCAGTAGATTAAAGCACCTACAAGCAGGCCCCGGGCCCAGGGTTCAATTGACAGGCCTGCCTTGCTGGCCCCATCCCTGGAGCATGCTAAGACAGCGATTGAGATTGGGTGTGGTGGTGTGCACCTGTAATTCCCAGCATTTGGGAGGCTGTAAACAGGCAGATCACTATGAGTCCTATCTAGTAGTGAGACCCTGAACACACTGTAGACCCTTCCCTAAAATACAGAAAAAGTAAATAAATTAATAAAAAATAAAATCGTGAAGAAGAGCAGCAATGAGTACATGAAACTAAAAAGTGGTCTACAGGAAAGTCAGGATCCACTTGCTAAGAAAGGATATCAAAGTAAATGAGAAAAGACTGCTTATAATTTTAAAGACCTACCTTCATGAGCCAGGTTGCTAATATTTACATATTTCTACTTAGTAAACACTCCCACCAGGGCTGCCTTCAATGTACAAATGGCTTAACTAGCTCATAGTTTTTCAATTCTTTTTCATTTGGGGCTCTGAAGTGACCATAACCTGGATCTAGAATATCACTGAGAATCTTAGAAACAGTAAAATTTGTATCCCGAGACAAGGAATTGATCAATTATGTTGAAGACCAAGGAAAGTGTTAGTTCAAATTTACCAGATTTAGCAATGTGACGGTCATTGGTGAACTTAAGTGGAGTGATTTATTAAAATAACTGAAATTAGGAATAAATTAGTAGAAACTCCAGAGTACAGAAAAAGAGAAATGAGAGAGACAAATAGGAAAGCAAATTCAAGGATAAATAGAAACAAAAGACATTATCTTTTTAAGATGGAAGCGTATTTACATTCTTATTCTGATAACGATGCAGCTTCCTTTGAGAAAGATAATGAGGAGAATATATTACTGCTCGAGTTCTGTTAATCAGGGAAGAGAGGAAAGGGAGGAGTTGCCAGAATGGATCTAGAGATCAACAAACTAAAGCCCACAGGTCAAATGTGATGCAGTTAGCTCTTCTAAGTTGGTACTGAGCTGCACCCATCAGCCCCTGTATTTGCTTTGGCTCTTATCACGGTTCAGGGGCAAAGCCAAATAGTTGCAAGAAAATCCACAGGGCCCACAAGGACTAAAACATGTGCCATCTGACCCACTGCAGAAAAATCCAGAAGACAAGTGAAGGTCTTTTCCTCAAATAAATTCATGGACAATTATCCAGAATCAGGACAGGAAGCACAGCAAACAGAAAGAACCCAGATCAGGCTGGCTGAGGTATGTAGCAGAAGATATTTGCAAAAGCTTTGTTCTACTTGAAGGTATTTCCTTACAACAATGAAAATCAGGTCCATAACAGTTTGAAAAGGATGGATGAGTTGGTAGAGGTATAAATAGAGAAGGGTCCAGTTTCTTCATACAGAAGAAGGGGGAGCTTATATAGAATTTTATGCTGCAGTAGAGTTTTAACAAACTTTACTCAGTCTGACATGGTGGCACTCACCTGAAATTCCAGGATGCAGGAGACTGAGGCAGGAAGATCACAAGTTTTAGGATAACTTAATGAGACTCTGGCTCAAAATAAAAGAGAAGAGGAAGAGAGGGAAGGAAGGAGGGAGGAAGGGATGGGGGATGGAAGGAAGCAGGGAAGAGAGGGAGGAAGGAAGGGAAGAGGGAGGGATGCAGGGATGGTGAGAAGAAGGAAGGAGGAAGTTAGGGTGGAAGAGATTGGGATGTAGCTAAATGTGGAGGTCTTGGGTTCAGTCCTCAGCACCATTTAAAAAAAAAACTTGTAAGGATGAAAGTCACTCATGTGAGAAGTTCAATGTTTCCAATTGTTGGCTCAGATCAGCTTCCAGAAAGTGTATTCTTATTGCAAACACAGTGCTAGACTCTTAGCAAAATGACTGGAGCCCTAAGTCAATTCTCTCCTCGAAGCAGGGAATCCCACTGCTCTGAAGAATATTCAACCAAAGTTGCTTCTTAGAGAAATGAGGTGAGAGAGAAGAGGATAGGTTTTTTAGATAGTCAAAACGTTATTATAGAGAAGAAAGAAAATAGGAAGGGAATGCAGAACATGAGGGAGGCACAGTGCTGATCACTGGGAGCCAGAGGAGGACAATGATTGGACTCCCATGTGGACTGAGAGAATGTTGGGTAAGTGAGGAAGGAAGTTGGAAAAAGTAGATGATAAAAAAAAGCAGACACTTGCACTAAGGTAATGTGCATGTTGCAGTTATTGGTATGTGAAGACTAGCATTAAAAGAAAATAAATGTTTTCAAGGGGGAAAGTAATCAGAGATCCACAGATGATTGTCACAGGATGGGACAGTGGGCAGTGTCATTAAAAACAAACAAACATTAAAGTGAGAATGTTACTCCGAACGTGCTGTTCGCATGAAGAAAGCTAGCCAACATTATGTGCATGGATCTGAGAGTGGGGCAAATGCAAGCCTTGGGAGAATGACAAGGTGACTGTACACTCGAGAAAATTCCAGGCCACGGGGGCAGTAAGGGAAAAACAAATGTCAGAAACAACGCTGTTGCTCCATACGGAGAAAGCTTGCTGAACTCCAGGGCAAAAAATCTAGTGTTGGTGAGGAATATACACACATATCTGCCTTTCGTTTGGCAGTAGACCAATAATATCTTAGCTCTGTTGGTAATATTATTGGTAATAATATCTTATTACCAATAATATCTTAGTATATATGAAGTAATATACTTTTTGTTACTTCTCATCATCTTTTTCCACAAAGTCCCCTATGTGGTCAAGCTTGCAGGAAGAGCGGGTGAGTTGTGGGTGATGCTGAATATTAATTACGTTCCTGGGTATTTAAAACATATGAAGGGGGGGCTGGGGAGATGGCTCAGGGGAATAAGCACTTCCCTGGCAAGCGCAAGGGCCTGAGTTCAATCCCCGGTTCCACCAAAAAAAAAATGAAGGGAAAAAAATAAAAAATAAACAAATAAAACGTATGAAGGGCCACCCAAATAGCTCAGCAGATTAAAGTGCCTGCAAGCAGGCGCAGGGACTGGGGATTTGATATCCGGGCCTGCTGAGCCAGCCCCACCCCCAAGGCACGCTGAGATGGCAATTGAGATTGAGCATGATGTGGTGGCACAAGCCTGTAATCGCAGCTCTAGGGAGGCTGTAAACAGGAGAATCACTACGAGTCCGATCTAATAGTGACAACCTGAACACCCTGTAGACCCTTCCCTAAAATATAAAAAAAAAAAAAAAAAAAAAAATGAATGTGAGGTGTGATTTGTAAGGTGATGTAGTTGTGTTATTAATTCTTTTGAGCTACTACTAAATACTATAATTTATTGCACCTACTGTTAAACAACAAATTACAGCAAAAAGTTAGTCATGTGAAATAAGTACTACCTCTCAGCTTCTGTGACCCATTAATTTGGGTGTGGCTTCAAGGTAACATCTTAACAACAGGATGAGACTTACACCCCTGGCTTCATCTCTTGACCGTGCTTTATTAGTAGAGTCCTGGATCCCATCCGTACTCAAAGACTACTTCTTTATTTGTTATTTGATCATCTGTCATTGGGAGAGGCTGAAATTTTCAAAAGTCTTGGCATCTTCTTTTAAATACTTCCTTCAATTTATTTTGTCTCATTTTATTATAAGCAGAAAACTAGGTCATACCAACACTTTGCTTAGAAATCTTCTTAGCTAGATCGCCAGCTGAATGGGAGTGCTTTCTGCTTTTTTTTTTTTTTTTTCTTTCAGAACTGGGGAATGAACTAAGGCCCTTGCGCTTGCCAGGGAAGCGTTTATTCCACTGAACCATCTCCCCAGCCCAAATGGTATTTTTTAGAACCGGGTATTGAACTCAGGCCCTTGCACTTGCCAGGGAAGTGCTTATTCTACTGAGCCATCTCCTCTGCTGCTTTCTGCTTTTGCATTACTTCAGGCAACAGTATTTCTATGTTCTACCACGGTGTAGCGTTCTTTTTCCTCATTTTCCAATTGCGTGTCCTCATTTATTGCTGAGTCCTCACCAGCTGCCCCCTCCCTCTGGATTTCTTAAGCGCAAGGCACTGTGGGAGTTCTTTCCTATGCTCCTGGATCTTCTTCCAGCTTTCACTCTCAGCACGCTTCCAAAGCCACTTCTTCTGTCTTAAATACTGCACTGAAATCTGGACTCTTTATCTAGTGCTACGGAGTAAATGACCTCAAAACTATAAAGGATGACAAATATTTATTATACCACAGCTTCTTTGAGTCAGAGATCTGGTCTACCTTATCTGCGTGCCTCTGTTGTGGAGACTTTCACAGGTTGTATTTATTAAACTGTCTGAGCCTGATGTCATCTCTGGCCTTGTCTGAGGGGAAATCCCACAGCAAGCTCACACAAAATCTCACTGACAGTTTAGAGGTCAGAGCATGGTTAGCAAAGGGCTGAAACTCCCAGCAAGGCAGCTGATCTCCTTCAAAGTAGCAAGTCAAAGACCAGGAGGGGACACTTAAAATAGAAACCAGTTTTTTGGAACCTCAAGTCAAACTTGATAACCCATGGCTTGTACTATATTCTACGTGTTTGAAATGAGCCCCCAAACTCTTGCCTAAACTAATGAAGAGTTTACGCAATTCACACATACCAAGTGGTGGGACTCCCTGGGACCATCTGTGACTATCACAACTATATATATTTGCAATAGAAGAACATGTTGAATTTTGAAGTTAGTGAAAGAGACATATCTTCCTCCTTGTCAAAATTTCTGAATGCCAAAAACAAACAGTTTTGTTCCTATTATTTGGAGAAGAGAATTATTTGGAGAAGTTGGGCATGTTTGACTAGTATGAGTTTTATCACAAATACCAGTTTATGGTATTATTTTACATAATGCTATTGCTTTGTTGATATATTCAGGGAGCACATTGTAACTTCTCACATATTGATTTTCTCTACAAATATATAGAATCAAATTGTATTAAACAAGAAAGCAATTTTTAAAGTCTAAGAATTTAAACCAGTGATATAGCTCAGCAGTCTTAAGTACCTGCCTGGTAAGTACAAGGATCTGGATTCTATCCCTGATACCTCATGCTATGCTGGTCCTGCGCCTTGCTGGCCACCAAGTCTGGGCATGGTACTATAATCCCAGCACTGGGGAGGTTGAAAACAGGAGGATCACTATGAGTTTGAGCTGTGTAGTGAGACCCTGTACCAAACAAGTAAATAAATACATCTTTAAAAAATAAAAAATGATAATAAAATAAAGCATAAGAATTTAACTGGGTGTAATGGTACAGGCCTGTAATCCCAACAGTCAGGAGGCCGAGGCCGGAGGGTTACTGCAAGTTCAGGGCTAATCTGGGTTAGATCATGAGATCAAGATCTGTTTTAAGTACATGGCAAGACCCTGTATAAGAAAAACAAAAAATTTTTACAGTAAAAGAATTTAAGTAATTTTTAATCCTGCATTGTTTATACTTATATTAATTATTCATTTATATTTCATTATTTTCATTAAATTTTGTATCTACAACATCTCTGTTCATATCTTTACTTATAATTCTTAAAGTCTATCATAAGCCAAGATCTTTAACCATGAAAATTTTTGAGTTAATGAATTTGATGTTTTGAACCTAATGAAAATTGGTCATTAGGCTACCACAATTTTACTCTTTTTAAGAAAAATTTCCATACACATTTCTTCAGTTCTATTTGTACTGAAAATTAATATTTAAATTTTGTCATAGAAATGTTAATCAGGAAAATTTAAAAATTGGTCTCTAATCTCCTTTTGGATTGTTTCATAGTTCTAATTTTCAAAATTTTGTTCTTTGTTTTTTCACCCTGAAATCATTATTTGACTTCTTATTCACTCATAAAACTGTAGTTAGTGACAGTGTCATGCATGTGAAATACCGACAACAATGGGAAATAAGTATAATTACGTTTCAGATAGAAATGTCATTTATGAGTAATAATTTGCTTCAGTTATTCTGAAGCAAATTGGCTTGAATATTTCCATACTCAAATGTGTTCCATACTGTCCTGTTCCATACTTTGTATCCATTCTTCTAGTCTCCACTCCTCAACAAGCACTAGAGTGAAAACATGGTGATATAAGACCTCTTCTCCACCAGCCCACTGCATTTTCAGGGCACTCGTTGCCACAACTTCGGCATGGTTGGTTGAAGACTTACCTCTGAAATGAAAAATCTTATTCTGAACAGACCAGGTCCTGAGTCACGTAGTATATGCTTTCATAAATGCCATTGTTTTCTCGTTGTCTATTAAATTTAGTCAAAGAAGTGTCACAGGGAACTAGGATAAATAAAGTAGTTTACCAGTGGTCTTTTTTTTTTTTTTTTTTGAAGAAGACGGCAAATGAACTCAGGCGGCGTGACTGGAGTTCAGACGTGTGCTCTTTCTTTAAGAAAACAACCCAGGTGGACTGGGGAGATGGCTCAGTGGAATAAGTGCTTCCCTGGCAAGCGCAAGGGCCTGAGTTCAATCCCCAGTTCCAGAAAAAAAAAAAAAAAAAAAAAAAAAGAATCAATCATATTAAAGAAAACAGCCCAGGGATGTAACTCAGTGGCATAGTGCCTACCTGGGTGCAAGGTGGTAAGTTGGGTTCCTGGAACCGAAAAAAGAAAGAAATGGTAACATAGGTGCAAGTGCTCCTTCCATATTAACCAATAGAAAGTTAAGCTTTCTAAAGATTGATGCTTTATCCCATATATGATTTCTCAAGGTAAAATTCAGTGCAGCCATATAATAATCATATTTAGAGAGCTAGTTTTGTGGGGGAGTCATTCTGTAAAATTCCACTGCAAGACGTATCAATTTTGCTGTGCTACCCAAGCACAAAGCATTTTAAAGAAATCATTTCATTATAGATTTAAAAAAAGCAAACCTTACCTTCAAAATATTACCTTGCATTTAACTTTGGAATTTGTAACCCTGACAAGAGTTCTTTGTTTGCCGAGTTTGGCAGTAGGCCGGGTGCTGTATACATTTCTATACTTAACATTTGTTATCAACTTAGTTTGACAGCTTAAATCTAGCATAATGATGTGGAAATATAAACAAATGTTAAATGCACTTTTGAATTCCAATAGGCTACTCCTGCCCCCGAACCTTGCTTTAAAACCGGTCTTTCATAAGGAATGTAAAAATCTGAGAAGTTTTTTGTTTCACTGATATGTCATTATATATTGTAGTCCAACATGATCCACTGTTTAGTTTACCGTAAGTTTAAATGAACTTAGATATGGTTTTTGACCTGAAGATACCTGTTGGCTTTGCAAAGGATGGTTTCAATAAACAGATAGGTCAAGTTTCCTAAGGGAATGTTTAAAAATTAAAAATAAGCATCATGATCCACACATTCCTTCTATGCCCAAGAGAACAGGTTTAAACAATCTTAAAGGTTTTGAGCATTGAGGGATATGGGAACCTTCATTACTTTGACTTATTTGCACCGTTTTCTGTGATTTGCTTTTCTGTAGTTCAACTAAATATTCTCAAACTTCCAATGATCAGTTTCTTGGAAACATCTGATGTTGTGGCGGTGTTTCTTATTGATAATCTTTCAGTGCCTTAAGCAATCTATTTGTTTTTCTATCATAAAGTGCGACATTAGCACAATCCTTGGGTCATTGTGTATGATAGTTTAAAGAAAAGACACAAAGAAAGATGAAAGAAGTATAACAATTACAATTGGCAGCTATTATATCAGGGGCACAATCAAAGCTACTGTAAAACACAACTTTATTCAGGCACAGTGACCGTGAATTAGATGCCCAGGCCTGCCTTGCCAGCCCTGCCCATGGGGCACGCTGAGACAGCAGTTGAAACTGGGCGTGGTGGCACACCTGTAATCCCAGGTCTTGGGAGGCTGCAAACAGGCGGATCACTATGCTTCCGATCTAGTAGTGAGACCCTGAACACCCTGTAGACCCTTCCCTAAAATACAAAAATAAATAAATAAATAAAACAAAAGAAACTGTATTGTCTGAATTTGTATATTAAGATGAAGGGGGGCTGGTGAGATGGCTCAGTGGTCTAAAGCACCTACTTACAACAAGCTTAGTAAAGCACAGGGACCGAGGTTCAATCCCCCAGCACCACATGCCAGCCAGCCCCGCCCCCTGGTGGGCTGAGCTGGCCACACACACACACACACACACACACACACACACATAAATGAATAAAATTAAAAAAAAAATAAGATGAAGGGAAAACCCAGTAGAGGGAGAAAAGAAATCTAAAATTAGCAATAAAATGAAGCTGCAGGAAATAATTATTGTGAATTCAGATTTCATTGCATAATTTTATCTCTGGGTACCCAACTTGTGCATCTAAACTGTGGACTGATTTCTCACTTGGGATCATCTAGCATCTGAGTCGCATAGTAGAAATAAGTGATGATCTTAACACATATTTGCCTAGAGGTTTCTATGACAGAGTTCCCATTTTGCACATATAGAAACCCTTGACTCAGTAACTCAACTTGTAAAATAAAAATGTGCTTGGAATTAGTTGCAAAATTCCTTTTAGAAATTTAATATAGTCTTTTGTCAGATTCAAAGTCAATGACCCTCCCCTGTCAATTATTATATTTGACTATTTATTTATTTATTTATTTATTTATTTATTTATTTAGTGTATTTTAGGGAAGGGCTTACAGGGTGTTCAGGGTCTCACTACCAGATCAGACTCATAGTGATCTGCCTGTTTACAGCCTCCCATGAGCTGGGAATACAGGCAGACACCACCACACCCTGTCTCAATCACAGTCTCAGCGTGCTCCAGGAGCAGGCCGGCACAGCAGGCCCAGGGATCAAACCCTGAAACCCTGGGCCTGCTTGCAGGCACTTTAATCCACTGAGCTATTTGGCCAGCCCTTGACATTTTAAATAACAGAACAAATGTATTCTCTTCATTCAGTGATCTCAGGACATATAAAGAGTAATGGTTTTTATGGCATTCCTCATGCGACTGATATTTGCTCTAGAATAGTTTTAGAACCATAGTCAAAGTTTTTTATCTATCTGAGCCTTTTCATTTTTCTTGCTACAGTATTTTATTGTGAAATTGATAAATACACTCTACAATGTTGTAAATATTACAGTGATACATATATGAGAATGTTGTGTGTGCCTACAGCAATAGTCCAGCAGCTCAAAGTATTGTTGAAGAAATAAAGTGTGTTTGCCTTCACATCTTGTCTTGTAACTGGGACCAAGGTAATAGAGGTGATTAATAGAGATAACTATCCATTTTATCAGTTCAGAGTATTATAAGTTCTCAGCACTGTACCTGCTACCTGCCTAGAATGTTATGAAACAGAGCTAGTAGAAAGACAAAATATCTGTATTAAAGATTTTTCTTCTCAGGATTGTTTATTCGTGTCACGGGAATAAAGAACTCAGTATCATTTTATGTATTCTCCATTTCCATCACTCCGATAACCATAACTGTGTGAACAAATGTTGGGGTCACCATAGCATTTTGCAAGGCCAAGGCACATCCAGAGGCTGATGGTATGTGGAACATTGTCCAGAGATCGTGTCCAGGTTGAAAGCAATCAAACTCTTGTTCATTGGAAGCATAATGTGAAAAGCTGCCAGGGTGAGACAACTATATGGACCCCATGCGTCACCTTAAAGCAGAATTTAGCCAAGCTCTACTTTAACGTAAGTAAATGGTAAGAGAAGCTCATAAAAGCTGTTAGAAAACATGATGCTCTGAGCAGCATTCTCATATGAATGATTGTCGTGTTTAAATTGCAGCTTAATTATGATTTGTTTGTATTCTCCACCATCACAATGTTATAAATATTCCAATGATTCATACATACATACATACATACATACATACATACATACACCATCAAAGGTATAAAACAATGAAAATCATTCTGAAGTATATATTTTAGCATGATACAAATAGACAGGTGAACAGTGTTCTAAGGGTTGTGGTAAAAGAATGTATGTTCCACATAGGACTAATGATTACTTTTAATGTTACTAGTTTAATTTTGAGAAATAGGCAGTGGCTTGCAAATATTTACTTCTTTAAAATTCAGTTTGGATGGTAAACTAGAAAGTCTACAAGTCTCAGGCACACAAAGATGAACAAAACACTGAGTCATTCAAGACTTGCCTTTACAAATGAAAACCACAGATGTAGAAATAACAAGCAAAGACAGATAAGAAAGCTATAGAGAAATATAAATAATGTTGCCTAAGTGAATCTGCAAATAATTATCAGTCTATAAAATCCTGACTTATGCAAGCAGATACCTTGATTCCTACAAAATGAGAATAGTGATGGAAGAAGTGGCGTCTAAAATGCTGTTCTGTGTCCCGTGAGCTATTAGGAGAGAAACTGTAAGGATTTCTATCCCCAGCCCAGATATGTCCTAAAGTGGTATAAAAGAAGCCTTCAGAACTGGATGGTGCAGCCAAGGTGCAGGAGAAACCAGGGGAAGGAAGGGGTTAAGGACTGCGCTGAACAGGAAGAGCCTTTGGGGCTGTTGTAAAGTCTGGAAAGTTTCTTGTAAGCTGTTACGAGATATCAGAGTTTAAAGAGATGTATCATGTAACTGAGTGATTTGCTGTGAGAAAGAGAGAACTGATTCAAGTAATCAACAGCTGGGAATTATAGTTTATCACTAGGAAGACAAAATAAAACTAGAAGCTAGGATAGTTTTAGTGGACTTTATGTCTTCACCAGGGCTACAGAATAACACACCTATACAACTGCCGACACATATTAAATATATATGATGCACAGAGGGCAATGAATTGAAAAGCTATGATATAAGTACAAGCCAATTTACAAAAACTCTATGCTCAAATTGGAGATATTACGATCATGAAATAGCCTAAACAAGTAAAAAGTCAGCGGCAATTTTGAATTTTTTGTGATATTAAAGTTTACACAACAGTCAGGTGTTGTGACTACTGCCTGTAACCCTAGCACTCAGGAGGCTGAGGCACAAGGAGCACTGAGAGATCTAAGGCGAACCTAGGCCACGTCGTGAGTTCAAGGCCAGGCTCAGCTACATAGCTAGACTCAAAAAAAAAAAAAAACAAACTTGAAGTTTACACAACACATTTTGACCTCATTTCACCTGTACATCATTAATATGAGGCTCATCCCTATTTCTAAAGACATCACTAGGCATAAGACTTGCTGAAATTACAGAGAAACAAATCCTGATTCCTTGTCATGCTTTGATGGTCCACATTAGCTGCTTCTGGTCCAAAAGTGCCTTTCTAAGTAAAAGTGCCTCGAAAGCCTCGAACAGAAGGGAAATTTGTATTTCTGTGGTTGATCGTTCTTAATGCCAGTCTAGCTAAAACTATAGTTCATATAGTGCATGTGATGATGTCATCGATGCTTTATGTATCATTTTAATTAGTAAGTATGTGCCATTCATAATGACTACCTTAATTGTGTATATTTGGTACATACATATGAATTCTTTCTCAGGTCTTCCTCACCTCCCCCCACTTCCCTTCACTCCCCAGCTTCTCATCCCCATTTGTCAAAGATTTGTCTCCCTGTTTCCTTTCATTCATCTTTTATTTCACTCTTTATTTGTCTATACTTTGGATTTCTCATATGAGAGAAACTATGCAGCACATAAGCCTGTGTTTGATTCATTTCATTTGACACATATTTTCAATGTGCACCTGTTTTCCTCTAAATGACTTATATTTATCCTTTCTGATAGCATAATAGTATTGCATTCCATATAAACATTGCACTTTCTTCTGTACCCATTTACCTGTTGGTGCACATCTAGGCTGCTTCCAAGATTTAGCTATTATGAATCGTGCAGATATAAACATTGGTGTGTATCATTGTGATATTATGTCTTTAATACCTTTTGAGAAGAGAATAGCTAGTTTGAATGAAATATATTTCTTTTTCTTCCTTCCTTCCTTTCTTCCCTCCTTCCGTCCTTCCATCCTTTCTCCCTCCCTCCCTCCATGCTTGCTTGCTTGCTTCCTTTCTTACTTAACTTCTTTCTTTCTTTCTTTCTTTCTTTCTTTCTTTCTTTCTTTCTTTCTTTCTTCCTTCCTTCCTTCTTTCCTTCCTTTTCTTCCTTCCTTTCTTCTTTTCTTTCACTTTTTTGAGACATCTCCTTACAGAGTTCCACAGTGGCTGCACTAGCTTAACTCCTATCAGCATAGAGGAGGGTCCTTTTGTCACAACAGCCTCATCCGCATTTGCTGTTGGAGCTGCAGTGGAGCCATCGGTTAGCGCGGGACTTATACGGCATTTGTTGTTAATTGCTTTCTTGATTGTCTTTCTCGCTGGAGTAAGGTGAACTATGAGTGTTCTTTTAATTTTCATTTTTCTAATGGCTACAGGTGTTGAGCATTTTTTCATTCTTTATGGGCCTCTTGTATTTCTGCTTCTGAGAAACGTGTATTCATTTCAGTTACCCATGTTTCAATCAGGTCTTTTACATTGAGTGACCTAGTTTTAGGGGGCTCTTTATGTATTGGAGACATTATCCTCCTGTCCAAGGTGTTTCCGCACTCTGTTGATCGTTGTCTTTGTTGTGCTTTTAAATTTGATAGTATCCCATTTGTCAAGTCTTGATGTTATTTCCTGTGCAGTGTGGGTTCTGTTCAGAGAGTATGTGGCTGTGGTTAGGACTCCAAAAGTTTTATCGGGGCTGAGGAGATGGCTCAGTGGAATAAGTTCTTCCCTGGCAAGCGCAAAGGCCTGAGTTCAATCCCTGGTTCTGAAAAAAAAAACAAAAAAAAAAAAAACAGAGTTTTATCTATTTTACCTTCCAGCAGGATAAATGCTTGCACTTTAATATTTAGATATTTGATTCATTTTGATTCTATCTTATTACATGGTGAGATGTATGGCTCCGGCTTCAATTAATCTGAATGTGGATAGCCAGCTTCCCCAGAGCCATTTGCTGAAGATGTTTTGTCCCCTTCATCAAAGATGACGCAGCTGAATGTGTCTATGTTTGTTTCTACATCCTGTTTTCTGTTCCATTGATCTTCAGGTCCATTTTTGTGCCAAGTACCCAGCTTTTTTCTTATCACTATAGCTTTGTAATCTAATGTGACATCTTGGATTGTGGTGCTTCCTGCTTTGCTCTTATTACTTAAGATTGCTTTGCTACTTTGGGTCTCTTCTGGTTTCATAAAAATTTTTGGACTGGTTTTCATAGTTCTGAGTGGAATGCTGTTGGTATTTGGATTGCAATTGCATTAAATTTGTACATCAGATTTGGGAGAATGGGCTTTTCACAATGTTAGTTCTGTGTATCCGTGAACAGAGAATATCAAAAAATGTTATGGTACCACTTGATCTCCTTGTTCATGCTCTGTGCTTTTTATTTTTGTTGGTTAGGTTAATTTGTAAGTTTTAAATATTTTTAGTGTTATTAAGAATGGTATTGTTTCTCTAATTTCTTTATTGTGAACTCATTATTGCTATACTTGAGCACTATTAATTTTGTTGATTTTTTTATTTTGCTATATTGCTTAATATGGTCATTCTAATGGTCTTTTGGTAAAAATTTTTGGATCTTTTTGTAAAGTCTCATGCCATCTGCAAATGAACATAATATGAGTTTTTCCTTTTTATTTATTTTGTATTGTTTATTTATTTTTTTTATTTTTTATTTTTTTTGGCAGAACCGAGGATTGAACTCAGACCCTTGCGCTTGCCAGGCAAGTGCTTATTCTACTGAGCCATCTCCCCGGCCCCATTTTTTCCTTTTTAATACATATTCCTTTTATATAATCTTGTATGCAATCTTTTGTCTGATTACTAAGGGTAATGTTTTAAATACTATGAGGCACAGGAGTTGCAATAGTATTGTTCTTAATTTTAGATGGAAAATTATCATCTTTTCCCCATTTATTATGTTGGTTGTTGGTTTGTCACAAATAGCTTCTATCAGCTTGAGGTAAGTCTTTCTATACTTATTTTTTTAGGATTTTAAAATCATGCATGTGTGCTATATTTTATCAAAAGTTATTCAGTGTCTACTGATACAGTCATGTGATTTTTGTCCTTGCTTCTGCCTAAGTGTTGTGCTACATTTATTAATTTGTGTATGTTGAACCAGCCTTACAACCTCAGTATAAAGCTTACTTGGTCATGATGTATGAACCTTAGGTGATTTGTTGAATTATATTTGCCAGTTGTCTCAGTTATTTTCTATCATTGCTGGGACAAAATACCCAACACCCAAGATTAAGGAAGGAAAGGTTTATTAACTGAAAGTTTGTGGAGGTTTCAGTCCCTACTCCACTGTCTCCAAAGCAGACTGGCATATGGCAGAGGGTAGCAGTTCATGGTGGCAGAAAACAGCAAGAGCAAATAGAGGAGTAACAGCAACAGCAGCAACAAGGCTGTCTCCCTTACACTGTATTCAAGATATCGGCTCCAGTCTGGGTGTAGCACTCACACCCATAATCCCAGCACTGGATTATGAATTAATCACAAAATCTACAAGTCTGCCCCATGGCTGCATGAGGCTTTGGGGGTACAACTAGACACAAACCATAACCCCAATATATTACCAATGACTTTGAATTTATGTGTATTAAAGAAATCGGCCTTTGGTTTTCTTTTTATTTTGGCTCATTTCTGGTTTTTGAGAAAGAGTGATTCTGACTCCCAAGAATGAGTTTAGAAGTACTTATGCCCTCAAATTTCATTTATAAACCAGAAGCATATTGGTCCTATAATGCCCATAGTGGTCTAGTAGAATTTTGCAATGCATCCATCATGCCCTAGGCTTTTCATAGTTTGCAGGGGTTTTTTTTTATTTTTTTTCAGATTAAGTTACTTTATTCTGATTTAACAAGCAAAGATGTTGATACCTTTTTTTTGTTTTTTGTTTGTTTGTTTGAAATTGTATAAAACTTCTTGTAAAGAAAAAAATCATTAAAGCATATATATAAAAATATTAGCTATGGAAGAACAAAATTAAATAGCATCTTATTGAAAAAAGAAAGGGCCAAGTGTGTAAGAAACTAGATTAATTAAAGGACTAAAAGATCTGTCCTCTTTGAATTTTATACTTAGCAAACATACCTTTGAAAACTAAAAGTAAGATTTTCTAGTTATACAAACTTGAAATATTTTAATACCTCCAGAACTAGCATATAG
>NW_004524682.1:173487-200014 GCF_000260255.1 Octodon degus
AGTATAAATCTTAGAACAAAAATTAAGATTAAGCAATATTCAGAAAATTAAATACTAATTAATTAAAAATTAAATGTTTCAAAACACTTGAACTAAGAAAAAATTGTCATGATATCAAAGAAGTACTAAGAGTAAAATATAAGATAAATACTGGAATGGCAAGTAAATGACCAGCACTGCTAACAGTGTGAGGATAGGATATCGCACAAAGTTCTAGTGTGTTGGGACATGCATAATGACCGTGACAGTTACTGGTGGCTAGGCGTCACTTGTGGAACTGAGCTACAGCTATTTCTTTGAAATCCACCCTATAGACGCAGGTGGAATCATGACCCATAGCGTGGAAGAGAAGTCGATTTGTAGAGTGTGCTGATGGAAATGTCTGGGTGTGGTTTTCATTGAGTTGATGTTATTTGAAGTTCTATATGCTTCGGTTAGCTGAGTGTCAGACTGTTGCCCCATATTTGGGAAGTTTTCTGCTATTACTTCTTCCCATATTCTTTTCATATCATATGTATTGACTCCTTCCTTCTCACTGATGCCTATTAGTCTCACATTGTTCATCTTTGCATCATCTTGCAAGCATTGAATTATTTTTTCCTGCATCCTAGTTGTTTTAAAGAGATCTTTTCTTACTTTTTCACTAGCTGCAATGGTGTCTTTAAGGTCAGAAAGTTTATTTTTACTTTCCCTCAAATGGTTTTGCCAGCTTGTGATTGAGGTTTTAATTTCCTGTATATCACTTTGAACCTGTTTCATACATTCTATTTCTTTCCTAAATTGCTTACTCAGGGGTTCCATCATTTTTATATTCTATGCTATTTTTTTATCACTGTATTCTTTAGAAGCACTTAGTACTTCTTTGATTATATTTATCACTAAATTTTTTAGTTCCAAAATTATTTCTGATCTGATTTCTTCTACACCTTTCTGCAGTTGATTCTTTACTGCCAAAGCTATTATTTCAGAGATATCTGGTGTGTGGTTTCCAGTTTCCTCAGTGCTAGTGTCTTCTGCATTTGTACTGGGTGGACTCGGGGCCTGAGACTGTATTTTGTTCCTTCTCTTTGTCATTTTGTATACCACTGTCTTCTGACCTTTGGTGTAGAGCTTAGATGGAGTTATTACCTTAGCACCAGGTCTGGATCTATGAAGTTCGGATTACTCCAGGTGGGTGTTGCTTGGATCTGGCTGCTGTGCTCCACTTCTTTCTGCTGCACTGGTTAGAGTCGAGCCCTTTAGGTCACTTTGGCAAGATGTTCTGCTCCTAAAACAGCTGGGTGGGTCTTGCCTCTAGCCTCTTTGCAGGGAGTTCTGCCGAAGGGTTCTGCACTGGGCCTGCAATCTGGGTCAAATGAGGATCCAGTTGGCCCCAGATGGTTGCACTCACACGCAGGCCTGTGCTCTGGGTCTGTTCAGGATCCCACGGCCCCAGGTCGTCTTCAGGTGTTTTATTATGGCCTCAATTTATTACTTGTTTTTGGTTTTTCAGAATGTTTGTCTTCTTGGTTCGAATTTGGTTCTTTTTACGTGTCTATGAATTTTTCCATTTCTTCAAGATTCTGTAATTGTAGAACACATTTTCAGAATACTTTCATAGTACTTAGTAGTGACCTTGTAGCTTTTGGTAGGGTCCACTGTCATTTCCCCCTTCACTTAAAATTGTATGGATGTGAGACTTTTCTCTCCTTTTGGTAAGTCCGGCTAAATGTGTACTTATTTTCTTGATTCCTTCAAAGAATCAGCTCTTCAACTAATTGATTCTTTTATTGGTTTTTCTTAGTCTCAATTTCATTAATTCCTACTCTATTCTCTAAGATTTCCCTCCATAAATCAGATTTGGGTTTAGATTGTTCCTGTTCTTCAAATATCAAAACATTCAGCATTAAGTTATGTATTTGCGCTTGGCTGTTTCATTTCTAAGGTGGGCACTGACTGTAATAAACTTCCTCTAACACTGCTTTCATTGTGTCTCAAAGGTTCTGCTACGATGTGCTGACATTGTTGTTTGATTCCAGGAATTTCTTCCTAGACTTTTCTGTGACCCACTGAGTATGCTTTCAGTCTCCGAGTGTTTATAAATTTTCTGTGGTTTCTTTTGTGATTAATTTCTAGTTTCATTGGTCAACGATCCAATAGTATACATTGGGTGATTTTCATTCTTTTGTATTTATTTAAATAAAGTTGTGCATTATTTTGTGGCCTATTTTGGAGAAAGTCTCATATCCTGCTGAGACAACTGTATGTGCACTTAAAGTATGGGAGAAATCCTGCAAATATTTATTAACTTCATCTGTTTAAAGATGTGGCTCTACTCTAACATTTCTTTCTTGGTGTTTTTACTGCTTATTTGAGCTATTTGTTTGTGAAGGAGGGGTACTGAGGTCTCAAGTATGGCTATATTGATATAGTTTTGATCTTTCATGGCTGGTACTATTTTGTTTTCTGACATTAGTGCCCTAAACTTGGCACATGTAAATTTCCTATTGCTATTTCTTCCATCTCCCCTCTGTTTTTGGATTTGTTTTAGAGTAAAGTTTACTTTGAATATAAAAGTTGACTTCCTTGTTTGCTTTTGGGATCCTGACCCATGCAATACTGTTTTCCATACTTTGATTTTTAGTCTCTGAATTTCTTTTGGACTAAATGAATTTCACTCCTTCTTTTTAATGCAATTTGCCATCTTGTGTCTTTTAATTGGGAAAATGTAGTTCATTCACATGGAGAGACATAACAGAGGATTTCCAGTTTATTCCAGTCATATTTTATTTTGTTTTTTCCTCTCTTGTTGACTTACTTATTTTTCCTTTTTTAACTAATTGCTTTGTTTGTTGTATTCATTGCAGTCACTTTTTTGACCATATTGTCTTCGTTAGATCTGACTGAGATACTCTTGAATAGTTTTTGGAGTGCTGGTTTGGTGTTCATGTATCTTTTAAGATGTTCTTGTTCCTGAATCTCCTTATTTCTCCATCAAGTTTGAATGATAGTTTTGTAGAACACATTATTCTGGGTGGAAAGATGTTTACTTTTAGGGTTTGAAATACATTAATCCAACCTCTGCAGGCCTTTAAAGTTTGAGCTGAAAAGTATGTTATAATTCTAATGGATTCCCTCCCACATGTGATTTTTTTTTTCTTTGAAAATTTTTACTATTCTTTTGGTTAGACATCTGGGATTTTGCCTATGAAGCATCAAGGAGAGCTTCTTTTTTCATCATAATTCACTTAGGTTCTGTAAACTTCAGTTACCTGAGTGTTCTTTCTTTGGATTTGGAAAAATTTTTATTCTGTTTTTTACAAACAGATTTTTAAATTCTATGTGTGTTGTCTTCTAGTTTCTAATTCTAATTAGCCTCAGTTCTGTCAATGTATCATAAGCCAGTAAATGTTAGATGAATTTTTCTTGATCTGTTATCATTTTTAAGGCTTCTCTGAGCAATTTTGTAATTTTCCCTTTTGTTCTCAATTCCTGAAACCCTATCTTCATTTGGTCATTCCTGCTTTTTATATGTGGATACCATTTTTTTTTTAAAACCTCTGAGGTTTCTATTTGGAGCTTTTGTGCAAAATCTATGTCTTTGCTAAATTTATCACTCATGTTTTGAACCATCTTCATCAGCCCTTCCAATTTTCCTTTATTTCTTCCATGTTCACACTGGTCAGTTTGTATGTTAGTTCAGCTGTCTTTCAGTAACATCCTCTTCACACTTGTCGAGTTTCTTTAGTTCTCCATTAGTCATTTCATGTAGCTCCACTACCTGGTGTTCGCTCTTCTCTCCATCTTCTCTCCCCTTCATTTAGTTTGGAAGAATTAGGAGCCTTTGGGAGCATTTTATTGTTTGCTTCTGTTATGTGTGTGTGTGTGTGTGTGTGTGTGTGTGTGTGTGTCTGTCTGTCTGTCTGTCTGTCTGTCTGTTTGTCTGTATGTGTGTATATCCTCCTTGGTGCTGAGAGTTGAGGTCACAGACAGTGAGGAAAAAGTTGTCGAGATGAAGATCTCCTTTGTTAGTTTATTTAGGTCTATTTGGGTTCTGATGCAGTTGTAACTGTGTTTGTTCAAAGATATTATTCACCCCTTGAAGCTAATCAATTTAAAATGGTTCAACCTTGAGTCCATGAGTTCTACTGCTTATCACAGCTTCATCAGCTCCAAACATGCACCAATCATATGAATTAAACCTTGGCTGTACGCTGTCACCTTGCATTAGCATTCTTTAGAGTCTACGCCATAATCAGCAGTTCCTCTGCTGTGTGGAAGGAAAGAGACATGAAGAGAAAAGAGAGACAGGAAGTAGCAAGTCAGTGGAAAGAGATGCATGACTAAAATAATTAACAGGTTGAAACATTAAATAAGGTGTCAGCCTGTGTTAGAAGTCTTGTGGTTTGAGTCACAGGTTAGCACTGAAGAATTTTAAGAGCGTTTTGTGGTGGGGGTTGGGATTGGATGCCGAGCGCAAAGCTGTAATTAGGGTTGAGGAAGGCTGCGAAGGGTGTTGGAGCCTGTTGCTATGTTTGTGGTTAATTTTGCCCAAATGCTCTGGGAACAGTTCTCCTAGGGGTGTCCTACCATTCAGGTGAAATCACTGCTCTTCTCCTCCTCTTTATAGGCACAGACATCTGCCATGTACGTGTCACTGGTAAGGTGGCAGAGAGGTGAGAGAGCACATGGGAACAGGTACCATGGGAAGACCAAAAGTAAAAGAATGGGGAGAGCAAAATGATTAAAAGGAGAAAAGAGATGAAAAATAGAATATAGGGGAAAACTTGAGAAAAATTTTAGAAGCATAAACCAGTAAAAATAATATTGATACAAGGTCAAGGATTAAAGAAAAGGAGACACAGAGAGAGACAGAGAGAGACAGAGACAGAGAGAGACAGAAAGAGACAGAGAGAGAGACAGACAGACAGACAGACAGGCAGGCAGAGACAGAGGAAGAAGGAGGGGGAGGAGAAAACAAACAAACACAAACATGTAGTAAGAGTCCCAAATAGACATGCCAGAAAGGAAATAAGCAAGCAGGCCCCATGTGCCGCTGTGCCACGCCCCGAGTGCCCACACTGCTCCGGGCACTGTCACTCAGCTGGCAGTCGCACCATCCTCCCAATTGTCTGCAGACTATTTTCCAGCCCACCCGTGTGAGATGGGGGTGTTGGTTTCTCTGAGCCCACCTCCCTGGTGCAAGCTGTGCCTTAAGCGTGGTTAATGGTCATCTTTCATCTCTGTCCCAAGAACCAACCCCTTGGATTAATTTCGAAAGAGAAGGGTGTGAGATAGCTTTCTTTTTTTTTTGCCATAATTTTATTGATAAACAAATAGCGATGAGACAGTTTCAAATCAAATCGCTAGGACAGTTTCAATAACTAACACACTGCATACATTCTTCTTAGTGGTTAATTACTGTACAAGATGCGGACTTGTGATCCTATTTACAAACACCATTAGAACAAATCATTCTATTCATTAACATAATGTAACTATATATCTATCCTAACCACTTTGAATACACAGATACAAAATGGACATTCATCTGTATACCCCTTTTTTGCTAAGTTCCGTCACTTGAATATTATAGGTGTGTTAACTCAGCAAAATATTCTAACAGAGTCCAGTTGCTCATAATAGCACTGGGTCTTCTGTTTAACTGGCAAGATAGCTTTCTTTTTTATTTTTTTTTCATGTTTCATTCTTTATTTATTTATTTAATTTTTTTGGTAGGACAGTTTCAATAATTAACACATTGCATACATTCTTCCTAGTGGCTATTTGCTGTACAAGATGAGGACATGATATCCTATTTACAAACACTATTAGAACAAATCCCTCTATTCATTAAGAGAATGTAGCTATATGTCTATCCTAACCAATAGCTTTCTTGACTGTGAGTTTCCCTTCACCCTTATCCAATGTTCCGCCACACTCCTGCTTCCGTTGCTGCTAGGCTAATCCTGTGCTGGGGTCAGTATTCTCCCTTCGGAGATTCTCTGCCAAGTATGCTGCCAGAAGGTCTCTGTCCCAAACACCCCATCTTTTCCTTTTCACCCACCTCTCCAGCTCAGATCCTGGACTATCTCTGTCTCGAGAGCTCCCTTTTTTAGCTCTGCAGAATCTGGCATGATCTTGAACTTTAAGTAACGGACTCTCTCCCCACGCAGGAAGGCGGTCTGTGTAGCATTTCTTGCCTTTACTTTCACGCTGTTTGTGTAAACAACAGAGAGGAGCCCACTCTGGACAGCTGTTCAGTCTCACGCGCTGCCCTCTACCCCAGGGTGCGACCTGTGGCTGCCAGCTGGCGGGCCTGGCACCATCCCACCCTTCACCTGAGTTTAGCCCCTCTGCCTGGAGCTGCAGTTTTCTCTGGCCTTGTGAACAGTACGGCACCACCAGGATGTACAGTCCAGGGTACTTGGGAGGAGGAGGGGATGGTGCAGGGCGCGCCTCTCCAGGGATTCTTGCCTGCAGCCCTAGTTGCTTTCTTCAGGCTGTCAGAGCTTCCAAAGTGCTCCTGCGAGGGGCCAGGGCAGAACAGGCCAGTGCCTGGCTGTGAGCCCCCCTCCAGAATCTACCTAGGTCCTTTTTCAGATTGTTTTTCTATTTCTGAATGTAATTGCCTCCCCTGCTTCATTGTACTTGCATTTTTTAACCACCTCTTCTCTAATTATCTTCGGCCCTCCACCTCCTCTAATCAGCCATTATGTATCTTAATGTGAGCCCCTATTAAATATTTGAAATGGTACAGGTATTAAGTATTGCAGTTTATCCTAAGAGCAGTTTGTTCGTGAGCAGTCTCAGTTGCCTAGGCTGGGTCCAGTTCACGATCCTCCTGCCTCAGCCTCCACAGAAGCAGGATTGCAGGTGTGCTGTCAGGACAAGCAAGGACAGCAGTTTTGGAAAGATGCACTCTGTATCCCATGTTGTAGATGAGGAAACTGACAGTGAGGTCTAGAAAACCACCTAGAGTCACGTATTCCTTAGATACGTGAACAGAGTTTTAAATGCATGTCCGTCTCCATTGGAGGCCACAGCTTTTTCTACTGACCAGCCTTCTCTCTCTGAAAGATTGCAAAATGCACCTTAATATCCTCACTCATGGCAATCTCCAGACACTAAGGACAATTATATTCTGAAGTTATGTGTCACTTCAGCTTCATGACTGAATTTTACAAGAAAAAGAAATATACTGGGGTAGGGGTTGGGAAAGCAGGGGTAAAGGAAAAATGTAATTCCCAGGAGGCAGTGGAGAACTGGATTCCCCCACCCACCACCCCATTACCCCCCCCCCAAAAAAAAAGGAAGAATATACATCCAGGGGAGATAGCTCAGTGGTCTAAGTCGCTGCCTGGGAAACTCAAGGACCAAGTTCAGTTCCTGGTACTGGCTCAGGAGCACTGGGTATGCCAAGGGGGCCATGGAAACTGGGTGTGGTGGTGCACTCCTGTAATCCCAGTGCTGGGGAGGCTGAAAAAGGAGGATCAATCCGAGTCTGAGCTGCATGTGAGAACTTGTAGCAAATAAATAAATAAATAAATAAATAAGGGGCTGGTGAGAGGGCTCAGTGGTCTAAAGCACCTACTTAGAACAAGCTTAGCAAAGCACAGGGACCGTGGTTCAATCCCCGAGCACCACATGCCAGCCAGCCCTGCCCCCTGGTGGGCTGAGCTGGCCACACACACACACGCACGCACACACACAAATAAATAAAATTAAATAAATAAATAAATAAAATATTAAAGATAAAAGAATGTACGTCCCTTGTCGCTCTGTGTAGAGCTCTTTTCTGCATCTTGTGAAGCAGATGTTAAAGCCTAGTCACTTTAGAAGTCTTTCCACCTTGATTCTCCCAAGTGCACGAGACTGAAGGCATTTCCGTGTAGGATTTCTGGGCCATGATCTAAATGTGATTCCTCAGGCATCATGCTGCTCTACTTGCAGGGCTTGTGCACAGCAAGCCTGTCGCACCCAGGCTGTCCCTGCAAGTAAGACATGTGCTAACCCACATAGTTAGCGGCATGTGGCAGAGAAGAAGCCGCTTCTGTGGCCTGCCTGCCACCTGCCTTCATTCAGGCCTTAGAGAACACAGTCACTGTGGTGCTCTTTCTTTTTTCTTTCTTTCTTCTTTCTTGCTTTTCTTTTCTTTTCTTTCTTTTCTTTTTTTAATTTATCTAGTACAGGGTCTCACTGTGCAGCTCTGACTCGCAGTGACCACCCTGTTTTCAGCCTTCCCAGTGCTGAGATCACAGGCGTGAGCCGCCACGCCAGGCCTCCGTGGCTGGCTCAGTGAACCCTGGGTGGGTTGGCACAGGCTGCAGTGCCACGGATGGATCCCTGGACCCCGTGCTTGCCTGCAAAGGTGCTTAGCCCACTGAGCTAACTGCTGCTCTTTTACTTGAGTTTCTGCTTATGAGGCTTCCTTGTCGGCCCTGGCAAGTGTGCAGTTAGAACCTGAGAGCTGGAAATATGGACTTGGTCTCCGGAGCACATGGGAATTTGAGAAAGACACCAAAGTTCATTTAGCAACAGCCGTGGCAGTACTGCTTTAGGGCCAGGTTTTCCCTTCTGGTATTAATATTTTATAGAGAATGGCACAATGAGCCTTAAAGCCAGTTCTTGCAGATATTCAGCATAGTAAGACGAGAAAAGAATGGTTAATGAGATGAAGGACAATGACTACAAAGTCAACAAGCACACAGTGCAAATATTTACTTCACTTTTTGAGGTGAGGTTACCTGACAAATTCATTTTCAAGAAGCAACAGTGTATCTGTTTTGCTTTCAACAACTACCCTAATTTGTGCTGCGCATGATATAGACATATGGCAGCGTGAGGTTAGTTGTCTGCAAAATTTTAAATTCAAACAAAAGCATCACAAGAAAGAAGCATACCATTCTGCCACAGCTTTGGGCCCTGCAGTATAAGAAGCTACTCACTGCTACTATTAGTACTACTACTACTACTACTAATAATAATGATGATGATGATGATGATGATGATGATGATGATAATAATAATAATAATAATAGTAAAATAAGATTTGAAATAAAAATCCTGTTGGAGCAAGAAGAGAGAAAGAAGAGGAGGAAGGAAAGAGGAAGAAAACAAGAAAATGATAAGGAAGAAGTTGTTGAAGTTGTTAATCATGTGCTTCCAGATTTTTCGTAATTCAGTATATTTGAGTCTTCCTAGGCAAAGGCCAAGTGTGCCTTTATTTCATTCTTTTGCATAAATTACTGTATGACAGAGGATTGCACCGTACTTTCATTTACACTCCAATTTGCAATCCTATGATCTCCAATTATTTGGTTAGAAATGTGCTGTGAAACTGTTAACAGCTACACAGTTTAAAACAGTGCTGCCTACTCATAAGCATTGTCTTAGGTCAGATGAGTTTAAATCTCAGCCGATGCAGTTTTAAAAACTCTGACTTGTATATTAATGAAAGGGCAATATAGAAGTAATTCAGCCTGGGCTGGGGAGATAGCATGGCAGTCTAAGCACCTGCCTGGCAAGCACAAGGACTCAGGGTCGATCCATGGTACGCGCCCTACACCAGAATGGCCACTGAAACCAGGCACGGTGGCGTATGCCTGTAATCCCAGCGCTGGGGAGGCTGAGACAGGAGGACCACTACAAGTCCGAGCTGCATAGTGAGACCCTGTACCAAATAAATAAAAAGAGATTAAAAACAATTTCAAAAAGAGAAAAAAAATGAAGCTAATCACACCTTCATTTCTTAAAAGTGATGTTTGGAAAAGCGCCACTCTTTATTTGATTAAAAAATAAAACCTTAGAGGAATATATAAGTATCACAAGGAATACATTTCTCTACTTTCACAATCATATAACAGACTTTATTGAGCCATGTGGTTTCTAAGCAAATTCCTTGGTAAATATAGAATTTTGTAATATGTAAAAACTCTGTAACATCTTTAATTTATATTTATTCATCTTAATACTAAATAAAACAATATAAAGAATAATATACAGCTAGAGTAAACAATGTCATTCCTTCATACGACTGATCTTGAGAAACCATGTTTAAATGTACTATATATATCTTAAATTATCAATTAATTGACTACCTAATTAAATCACTTCATTTATTAATAAATATGGTTCAGGAGATACATACGAAATACAAGAGAAAATTATTGAAATATAAGTAAATACAAATGATCAAGTTCTACCAAGTTCCCACAGAGAAGCTCTTGGTGAGCTGCCCAGATTGTACAGAATATCCATCCAGACTATTTAGGAAGCACAGTAAGAGTTAAGTAAAATAAGTTCAGAAAGCTTCAGTAATCTTTGTTTCTAGTGATATTAAAGGGCAACACAAGTGAAAAAGCCAACGATATCCACCCGACTTTCTGACCTGGTTGAAATCTGGACGTGTGTCACTTCTTGACACTGTTAAATTTCTGTTCCGTGCACTGGGTTTAACTCTCATTCCCCAGAGACTTCCGAGAACTCCTTCCTGTTCTCTTTGGAGCCGCCCTCAGATGTTGCTTCAGAGACACTTCATCCATTTACAGGCAGTTTGCTGTGAGAACTCGAGAATCTGCAGCTTCTCTCTTGATGTGTTGCTCTGGAATCTAAACATTCAATCCCACAGGCCTTTTTCATCACAGAAAAGTTTTCACCCCTTTTGTGTTCAAGGTTTCATATCCAGCATGCTGTAATGTGAGCCATATCCCAGATTCTGTCCTGGCTAACTCAGTAATTCTTAACAGCTGACTTCAACTTAAAATACTGAATGTGAGGCACACAGAGGCTTTCTTTCCTTTGGGCCATTACGAAACGCCCAGCCAATGTCATTTTTTTCAGAAGGAAGAAGAAAGGAAACTGATCATTTTGTTCTACTCCTATTCTTAATAATACTGACCTATGATCTGATTAACGTTTCAGTCATAAATCTTTTTAAGCTTTTAGTTTTTCTTAAAAATGTGTGCACAACTGACACAGGAGCCCAAGAACTTTAGTTTCTTTAGAAATTATATTTATTTTATTTATAAATATTCCTTTCAAAACCAAAGCATTTCTTTGGGGATGAGATTTACAAAATGGTTTTATGTCAAGGGATGTTTATACATTCTGATTCTGTGTTGGAATTAAAGCTAACATTTAGCTCTTTCTGCAGGCGAGAAATAGAAGTTTCTATTAGAAAGAAACAGAAAATACACATTACTAGCTTCTTTCCAAAGTGACATTCAAATAAAAGCAGATATATTGATTTTATAAATAATTACTTATTCATATACATAATAAAGATAAAAGAATATAAGAGACACAAAGAAAAAGATTAAGATGTTCATTTTCTATAAATGCTTAAAATTAGAGACACGTTGGTAAAATTAAGATGCTTTTTCTATTTGAATTACATAAAATATAAAATCTGCTAATTTTGTCTTAAGTAATTCTTAACTTTTTAAGTAGATCCTCAGCTTTATTTAAATTTTTTAAATGACATCATAATCTGCTTCTTCATTGTTTTTATTAGAAATTTAGGTCTCTCAGGGATTTTTCTCTTATTACCACTAACATGGTTGTGAACAATCTTACGGTCCACAAAATCCCTGCTTAGCTTACTGGAGTGATGCTCACTACATCAAAGGCCGTGGTTGGCTCAGGGTTCCAGTCTCAATGGATTCCCAGCTTCATCTTCACTCCCAGAGTCTGGGAAGTGTTACAAAAAGACCGTGGTCACAGAGCCAGGCAGATCTTCCTCCTAATGGGGCATTTATCTTGTGAAATTTGGACAAGTAACCTATCTTGTCATCTCACTTACCTGTGTTTCTTGTTTCGGGATGAAAATGGAAAGAAAATTTTCTTTTTAGCTTTAGTCTTTCTGAAGACCACATGAGAACTTAGAAAAATGCCTCTTTTTGAATCTTGTGATTGGGAAAGTAAAAGTAGTTTTCAATTTATTGTCATAATAATTATATTCTTAGTATGAGAATACTGTTTCTTTTACCATTTAGAGAGAACCAACAATATCAGAAACTTGGAAATTGGACTGAAAATATATTCTTGGAAACGTATAAGACACGAATCTAATCTAGAATAGAGGTAGAAGAAAATCTAAACTGCCATTCACTCCAGAAAAAAATCTGAAAAGGGTTGACAAAGGACCCTGGTGACGGGGACACTCTCAACCCACACAAGACACTCGGGGCAGTAATAGAAGGGGACAGGGAGCCTGTGGCCTAAGAGTCCAGTTCAACAACCATATCCCAAATTTTACAAATGTTTCAAAGAAGTACACTCCAAGAAATGGAAACTATATTATTTCAATGTACTTTGCAGCTGAGAAATAGGCCCCATATCCAAAATGCCAGTCAATTTTTTTGGAAAAAGGAAAGTAACAGTTTTGTTTTAAACATTTAATGCAACATTTCAGCATCTACTTTCAAAATAAAGTCTGTATCTTTTGCCATGGATAGTAAGGTTACTCCTGAGAAACGTTTTCGTAATAAATGCAATCAGGTAGTAAAGGAATATGTAGAAATAAAACTAAGCCATGCAGACCCATCACTGATGTGTTTTATGTTTCTCGGGCCATTAGCCTGTTATTTTTATTAAAAAACCTTACACACCATTATATTGTTGGTTTGTCCACTTTGAGATTTGAGTAGTGCCTAGACAATACTTACAAAAAGACTAAGCAATGCAAAATAAATCATTCATTTAATGGATGAAAACCTTTAATTTTAATTAATATATAAAGAATATTCTTTCAACCAAATAAGTTACTTTTAAAAGATGAACCACATTAATACATATTAATATTTTTATAAAATATTCTATAACTATGCAAACAATTAGAATATCATATATATCTTTCAGAAAATTATAATAATTTCTAGATGACCGACTTTTGGATAAAGAGTTTAAAAGCATTGAAATGTTACATTCAATTAATGAGAGTGTTTACAATTACTTAAAATGAAATTTTTAAGACAAAACCAATTATAAATGAAACAAATTTAACTTTGGAACATGTGATAAGAATGTTTTATAATTTTTATCCCGTGCCCTTCTAATATGTCACATTATTTTGAACTACGTCTCTGTGCTCTGTGTCCTAGTTTTCTAAAGACCCCTTAGACAGCAGTTCAACTGAGTTTTTATTTATCATATTCTTGCCAGCAGAGGGCGATACAACATTGTAGAGTCACCAAATCTCACAGAGGGTCTGCTAAGAACAAAGCAGCAGCATAAATTAGAGACCTACAGTCTACTTCTGTTTCATTAAAACATATATGTGAGTCTGTTCCTTGCATTTTGAATAGTAACTATGGTACATTTTTCTCTCTAATATTAGTCCAAGGAAGTCTGCGTGAAAAAACTAAGAAGCAGTCCTGTGATGTTACTTGGTTTTTGAAAGAAATTTCAAGACATGCAAATTTCCACGTGTATAGACATTTCTCTAGAGATATATATCCTTTTCATAGTGGCGTGAGATGAAGAGAATTACCTTTAAGACAAAAAAGAGCACCTCTAATTTGATTTATGTTTTTGCAAATGAGAAGTTTATCAATAAGATATGTAAGATATACTAGATACATACTAAGTATCTTCAGTACCTAAGTATTCATATGAAGTTTAATGTTTTAAAATCAATTTCTTATATTACTTATTGTTTTACAATACTTTTGTGACAGATTAATGATACTTCCTTTCAAAAGCGAGAATCAAAAAAGAATCAATTACACGAAGTATTGAAAAGTGTTGAAATTTAATCTAAAAAATGTAATTTTGTGTCATAGTTAAGTTAGTACTGAAGACACTTTGTATTTTTTACTTTGTAGCAAAAATTAATTTATTTGATTTAAATTATTTTCATACGGTCAACGATTATCTTGCTCTTCCAGATATAAGCCACAATTCTTTTCTTCTATAAGCTATTGTTTGCCTCTTTACATTTTACCTGGTGACAAATGGCTAAGCACTCACAAGGCTCATTTCATGACACAGCTAAACGTTTGCTCTTCTCTTTCATGCTCTTGCCCGGGTACTTTACACAAGCCAGCCTAATCTGTGAACCTGTAAAGAAATAGTACTATAAATGGATTGTCTTAACGTTTTGAAAAAGATGACATGGAAAATTATACATTTTAAAAATTCCAAATTCCAAATTAAGGAAATTTAATCTTGGTTGGTTTTATAACAATTAGAATGTCTTTCTCATTATGCATTTATTAGGTATGTAATCAATTTTTTGATTGCACATGATAATCAGCAGCTATCTTTATTAAAAACCTGAAAAATACTAATTTATCTCACTTACCTGAGATCATTTACTTGCCTTGACATTTTACAAAGGACAGAATGTTAAATTAATGGTATCCCAGCATCATTAGGATCTGATTTCAGAGATTGCACTTATAGACACTACAGCATCTTAAGTTTTAATCTGTCTCATTGGGATACCTAGAAACATGTCACCATTAATGCTGTAAAGTATTGGCTTCAAAATACTTTGCTCATTGCAAATTTTATTGTATGTGCAGCTAGATGTTTCATTATACATAAATGCTTTTTAAGTTGTATTCCCAGTTTCCTGAACAATCTTTTAAGTAACAGTCCTTTGTTGATTAAAATTATATTTTCAGTCTTCTACTCTAAGGTATAAATTTAAATTTGATGTTTCATCAGAGCCCACTTTCTAGTCACTTCATGATGAGAATAATTTTTACTCACAACCTACTGTCTTCTAAGCATTATACCAAGCACTCTTTGTGTATGACTTGTAAAAATCTTTGCAGAACACATATGAGCTTAGAGCTAGTCTGCCACCACTTATAATAAAAAAGACAGGTTTTAAAGATACTAAGAGTTTAATCTATGGCTACTTCACTAGCTAGTGACAGGGATGGGTTTCAATGTTCTTACCTCCCTACATATCTTAGAGACAAACACTCATGTCTACCCTTATTCCTGCTCCAAAGAACAAAGTTTTAGTAAATAAGCACTATGACTTTTAGGATGAGACACGTTACAACTGCAATTCCATAGACTAGAAGATGGATAACATAGTATATGTTTTTGTACCAGACCAATGTCAGTACATATGGTTTATATTCAATAATTAATAAGATTCTGAACCATAGAAGCAGATTCTACTTGCTATAAGCTCACTCAGTCATAGCCACACAAGAGGGAAGCTTCACAGTCTGCAGTCCATCATGTCAAATCAAGCAGTTTGTGGAAATTATCACCATAAATGTTTTCTGACTAACTAGCTAAGCCCGAACCAAATCAACTATGAATACCACCTTTCTTTCGCAGTTCCTCTTCTTTCCTTCCCTCTTTCCATCCCTTAATCCCTCTCTTGCCTCTTCTTTTTCTTTCTTTTCCTGGTACTTAAGACTGAAGCCAGGGTCTCACACAGCCTTGTCTCCAGCATTTTCTTTATTTATTTATTTTTGAATTTTGATTTGGAGGTAAGATCTTACTAAGCTGATTACATGGGGCTCCAGTTGCCATCCCCTTGTCACAGCTGCCCAAAAGGCAGAGACTACACATGTAGCCCAGGAGCCTTCTCAGTTCTGTCTTTCTTACTCCTTTAAATACATGAAAGTAAATATACTGAAAAATGTTCAACTGGGAAGATAGCTCAACGGCATAAGTGCCTGTCTGGCAAGCACAAGGTCTTGAGTTTGATCCCCAGTGCCAGGGGAAAAAAAAAAATTTCAAAAAGAAAAGAGATGTTTCTTCCCATAAGCTCTTGATAGTAATTGATTAGAAAAATGTAATTAAAAGCGTGTTAAAGCTGCATAAGCATTTGGTGCTATTTTGGTGTAAGATTGTATATAATTGTGCAATAGTCACAGTATCAAAAGTATTCATGGTACCTTCCCTTCAGTAGATGGCAAGAAATTTCAAACCTAACTGCCTCACTCATGATGGACATGTACATTGTCTTATTTAATATCCATAAGAACCAAAACAGCCATCAATGCACACTTAGGTTAGACTACAGCCAAGCTACACAATCTTGACACTATTAACATTCAGGGGTAGAACACTGTGTGCAGTGGGTGGGAGGAATCCTGTGTAATGGAAGGCACTTGACAGCCCCCCGGCCCCCATATACACATTAGGTACCAGCATTGCTAGCTCCCTTCTTCCCAACTGTGACAACCACAACTATCTCTTCTTTCAAAATGTTGTTCTTATCTGGCCGTGCTGGTAGTGCATAAAGCCTGCGCTCATTGTGGGCCACTGGTACATACATTATACATCTTAATTCTTTCTACACTGTCTTCCTCTCCCTTCCCTCCACATCATACCCTCATCACTGGTCACCTTCCCTTTTGCAAAAGATCTCTCTGTCTAAACCCTGAGGAATGTAGTAGGAAATGACTAGAGAGAAAGAGTAGAGTCATCTGCTCAAGACTACTGAAATAGTGTATGTGTTTTTGCAGTTGTCTATTTCCATTTAGGAATAGAATTGTTAAATGTAAAAATAATCTATGTGCAGATAGATCAAATTTGTTATACAGATTTTCTCCTTATTTTTCCTTTTAATCTAGCTAAGTAGTTTTCAAATTTAGTGTACTTTACAGAATTTAAGCACAAAACTGTGCACAATGACCATTAATAAGTAAGTCGAAAGTCATTACTGCCATAGTGGAACTGATGACTGATAGAAGTGACAGATTCAAAACCTGCATTTTTCCAACAACTATGAGAGTGAAGTGAAAGTTGTTGAAACAACACTTCACGGTAAAAGCTGCCATACGGGGTGAGAGTGGCAATGACATTTCTACGTAGGTTTTTCTGAAGAAGAGACTTGGACCTGAGGCTTAAAGGATAAATAGAAGTTACCCAGAAAAGTCTAGGCTGAAAACCTAGTTCTTCAATCTGTGTACAAAAACTTCAATCACACACTTCTATTTGGAAAATATAAGAATTAATACACACATCTAATAGATATACACATCGCTAAAGAAAAGTATCTACATTAATTGATTTTATTAAATTACTCTTACTACTTGGAAATATTAAAGGGAAGCAGGTCACAAAAACTGTAATATACTGGATAATCAGTAATTAATTCATTTACAATGTTACAGTATTCTGTTGTTTTCAGTATGCATCAATCAAAAAACTTCATAATTATTTAAAAAGATGAATTTTCCAAATAGAGGGCTGACTTTTTAAAATACCTCAAAATACACTGCTTTTCTCAATCACCCAAATACCCAGTATACGAACTAAGGCTTTTTCCTTAATTTTTCAACTTTTTAGTTCATATTATGCCAGGAAATGGAGGATAACTAAATCTTCTTCACTCCTTTTACATCATAAGCTATATGTATAATTTAGAAAAAAATAAAGAAATAAGTAATGTTAGACAAATTAATGTGATTTGGATAATAGGATGCACATCTAGGTTGGTTCCTATTTATGTTTGCTGTCAACAATTAGCACATCCAATCATTAAACAATATACATTCCCTGATGCAAAAAATAATTAGTGAAATAATAAATTCTGCTCAAATTTATACTTCTCCCCAAAGACACCTTTTTAGAAAAGGCCCTGATGTCTTGATTTATTGCCCCTGCTAAAATAAAAGAGTTTACTTTCTCGTGTGAAATTCAAGACCTGTGAAATTCAAGCATACTTGTGAAACACAAATGTTTTCATATATTAATCACTTGTAATGAAAACGAAAGTCTTCCATTGAACAAACATGTTATAATCCTGCTGGATAAAATAACATTAAGTTGTTAAAAATTGTCTAATTGTTTTTCCTTGTTGCCTGTTATCTTTAACTTTTATGTATATTAGTTTTAAATCCACATAAGTAAGTAATCTGCATGGTGACTCCAACTATTTGGCTAACTTAATAAGTTGAGGCAACTATGCATTGTGTCACCAAAATATCTACTATGAAAATGGAATTTATTAACAGCATAACTGCCCAGACAAGTTCTCAATATGACTTTTAAAAATCAGATTTTGTGAGCTTTAATATCCATAGGAAATAATGCAAACATCTAACAAAGGAAGTTTAGTTATAAGGATTTTAATACAATAATGTGATAGAAGAATTTCATTCTTACTGATGGTGCTGCAGAGTATTTCATAACAGAAAAAATTCTTATGATATGTTGTTGAATGAAAATGTAGCTTTCACAGCAGTTTTTAGAGTACTATTCCTCACGGTAAAAAGAAAAGTTCATACACATAGAGTAATAAAAGGGCATACAATAGTGTTGCATATGTGACTACAACTGAGAGAATTATTTAAAGTTTTATTTCATTAGTGTTTATTGTCCAAAAGTTCTAAATGCACTGCAGCTGTCCTACCAAGAAAAATAATTAAGATTGCATTAGAAAAAGTAGCATCTGAATATAGGAAAATATTGGAATGTAAGCCATATTACTTTTAGTTTGTACCTTTAATACCTTTTGAAAATAATTAACATGACAAATTTTATAGCAAAAACATTGTAACATTTACAAATTTGTGTAAGTGAAATAATTTTTGTATGATTTTTTAATGATAAAGTCGTTACACTATCTTCAAAAAACATCTGCTTTGTTTCAAAGACACTGATATGATACACAAATAGAATAAGGAATGTACTGTACCAGTGAAATTCTACCTTCTAGGTGTAATAAAGCTGCTTCAAAGGCAAACATAGATATAGGAAACTGAGAAGATGAGATTAGATGGAATCAACAAAGACTTTTGGTTAGAATAATGGAATTGGATGATTTCTTTTGGAATGTGGCCAGGGTAGTAGAGATGGGGTGATTAAGCTCTTGGGGAAATATGTAATTATCCTTGTTGTTAAGACAGTAGGTTTACATTTCATGTCAATTTTCAACAGCAGTTTGTTATCCAGCGACAATTGTAGGATGTGGATTCAGTATTTATCCACAAGAATGAGCACCTCTGTATTTAGAAACCTAGTCCTCAATCACACCAGGCAGCAATTAAATCCCAAAGCCCAGTTTAGCTTTTCAGATGTGAAGTCATTTTTCCACAAATCAAAAGTGAGAATACACTAAGAGGCCATAAAATAAGTAACTTTCAAATACTCTACGATCCTTAATTTAATGAATTCTTTACTGCTGTGATTTATAACATAAATAATATTCTTGAATAATAAAGATTATCCAATAATAAATGGGTATTCTTTTTGAAAAGTTAGTATAACATTAAATATTTACATCTATGTTTTACTTTTTATCCCAGGAAATAACTTCTAAATAGAAAACCCTAATAGATTTCAAGAAGTTTTTCAAATTAACATAATAATTATTGAATGGACTGATCAAAATACTGTTAGATTCTGGGTAAACTATTCAGAATAAACCAAGCAGCAGGTGGGATTAAATATAGTGAATTGCAAAATAAGACATAAATCCCAACATATGTACTTCAAGCCCATAAACATTTCCTGAAAAGACTTTTTCTAAGCAATGAAGACCCAAAAACATTAAACAGTTTTCTAAAACACATCTGCAGAATCACACACAAAGTATGGTAAATTACTTACAAAATGTCAGTTTGTGTTCAAATTGTAAGCCTATAGAGAGTGTCGCTCAGCGTGCAGCTGTTATCTATGATCCCCATTTCAGAGAATGTTAATTCATGATTAGAATAGTATACTCTTGGCTCCAGATATATCTGGAAGTAAAATCCAAAGAATAGCAGAATCCTATGGTAAGCTATAAATACATAAATACAAATATGTAGATTTTTCCAATATACTTTCAGCCTTTTAATACATTTCTACTATTTTTATGCCATCTTTTTGCACTTAAAAGAAACATAAACTACTTTGAATGTTTTTGATATAAAATAGAAAAATTTGGAAATAGCTCAGCAGCACAATGCCTACCTGTCAAGCTTGAGGTCCTGAGTTCGATTCCCAGTGCCAAAAATAGGAAATTTTAAAAAATTGAAGATTTAAACTTTACAATCCCATAGGAAAGTAGAACTACCAAAGTATATATTTTAAAATCCCTTCCCAGTACTAAGCCCAAAATGAAACTGCATATTTACACAAACCAAATTCAAGCTTTTCCTTGCAAAACCTGAATCTATAAAAATAACATTGCACTAATCAACAGTTATCATTTGCAAAAATCAGATCTAAGCTCACTGCAAATTACCTGAAAGTGTGCTTCTTGTAGAAAATGGGATAGTTACATAACTGACCTAATGTTTTCTTTTCCAGGGATTAATTGAGCTAGAATACATAAAGTACTTAGAAAGGTATTTCAAGCACATCATACTATACAAATATTGACTGTTAGTATTTTGATTCTAGTAGGAACCAGGAATACAAAAACAAACAAGCAAACAAATCCAAAATGGGATTTCTGGATAACTGGCCATGTGACACAAATACACAAAGCCTTTCTATAGTGCTATCACGCTATTGTATGCATTACACTATGTCATATGAAATAATATAAAGAGCCTAAAGCTAAAGTGTTCTGACCAAGAATTTCTAACATATTTTAATGAGAAGAAAGCTCTAGTAGTTTAACAGGTCTGTGCTTTGGCTATGTGTAAAGGACTGAGTAAAGCCACAATCCGGGAAAATCAGGTTCGGTGGACTTCGGAATTCTCCCATAAGAAATGTAAATTGTCAGGTGCCTTGAATCTCCCAAACTCCAGTCTCCATGCTTCCAATCTTGTTGTGCTCAAATAACAGGACCCAAAGAAGCATGTGCTTGTTTAAGTTGGCACCCTGATTTTGAAGTTACAGAGGTTCACTGAGAGATCCTTTTAACCTTCTCTCAGTTGCAATGAATAAATGGTTGAACAATGTGTTGGGTAAAAACACATCTGATAGCTAGAAATAAAATTTTTAAAGACCCACATTGCCTAGAAGAACAGAGAGAAGAATGTAGAAGAGCAGATAATGAGGGAAGAAATAAACATTCATAAACACATTCAATGGATATCTGAATGGCTCTTAGGTGCCAGGCACTCTTTGAATTGTTTCAGGCCCTGGAATTATTCATCAAGAATAGTCAAGAATTCCTGGATTCATGTGGTAGTACTCTAAGGTTACAGTGCAGCCAATAAAAATGAAGAAGGAAATACATAGCATCTTAGGTGAAGACCAAGGCTTTGCAGAAAAATAAAGAAGAGAGGGGGTATGAGGACTATCCTGTAAAGCTGCAATGGTAAGCAGGAGTTTCACAAAAAAGTCTCAGAAATCTAAATGAAAAGAGAGGGAAGGTTTGCAGATTTATGGAAGTGGGAGCCCGGATTGAGGTATGCATAGTTCCTGCAGGAGGCATCTGGTTATCTCATTGATTGTCAGAACATCATGGAAGCGACTGTGGCGGAGCAATGTAAGCAAAATGCAAGTAAATGTAGAGAGAAATGATGTCTGGAGGTGACAGGGAAGCAGCTACTTGGAGGCCTAGTAAGCCTCTGAACAAACATGGGTTCTTACTTCAAGTGAGATGGGGAAGTCAGAGAGAGTTTTGAATAGTATCCGGGGATGATTTCACTCAGAATTTAACAGGCTCCTTCAGGCAGGCTGCTTGGTGAGGAATGACCTAGAAGGTGCACTTCCTTCAATTTATGATCTTATGTTTTCTGTTGAGCAACTTCCATTTGCAAATTGGTCAAGAAAGGTTACGACCTTAATTGTCAGGTCTGAGGCAGCGTGGAGAACCCACAAGAATAGCATGCCTATCCTCAGCCGATAGTAACCCTTTTAGAGTTTCCAGTGATACAGACAGGCCTGTGGTTCATGCGCTCTAGGTTCACCATCACAGAGTTTATTGAAGAGAAAAAAATGTCTCAAATATACACTTCTGTAGGGCTCACAATGCCTACGTACAGATCAGAGGCACCAGGGAATGCTTAAATACATGAACTCAAAGTCTTCAGAGCATATCCTACCATGAAACTTTTCCCTCCAAGATACACCCATGTCCTTTAGTTCAAAATAAGCTGTGTTCAAACATAAGCTCCATGGCTTCTGGGCTGACGAACTTTGAGTTCATAGTTTACTTTCATATCCTCCTCTCTAGATGGGGATAAGAGTACTTCACATGCCAGAACAGGATCAGATAATGTTTGTAAAGTGCCCCAAATGGTTCCCCCAATTAATGCTGCTCCCTGTGTTCTCTTATCTTAAAAAATTAACCATCTGTTAACATTAAAGGTGTAAATTGGAGTGTGACCTTTTGTTGCTCCTACTTAAGTTTGGGCAGGCTCTATCAAAGAGTGTAGTACTATACCACCTTGTTTTATGGCGATCTACAGTGTAAAGTTTCCACGATGCTGGCATCCTAACAGCCCTGCACAGACATCGCAATTCTACAGGATCTGAGTTTAAAAATAGTTTGTATTTTTATTTAAAAATAGTTTGTATTTTTAAATAAGCCTCAGAGATCCTTAGTTACAGTGCAGAGTATGATTAGGTGAGGCCAGTGGGGTCCTACCCTATGCTTCCCTTCTAAGTGCTGTGTTGAAGACAGTGGCTACATTAAGTGATTCTCCATTTTTTTCTTACTTAGAGACAGGGTCTTACTAGGTCCCTAAATTTTCAAAGCTGGGCTCAAGCTTTTGTCCTGCCTCAGCCACCAAAAGTACTGGAATTATAGGCATGTGTCACAGTCAATGTTCCATGATGTAAGTTTTAAATAGAAAAAAAGATGAATAGCTCATGGGTTCCTTTCTCTCAAAAGTTTCTGGTTGGTTACACATAATTACCCACTCCAAAGGACCAAGAAGTGAACAAAAACAACATTTACAGCGTGCCTTGTGTGTATATGAAAGAAACTAGAATAACCTGGTTTCTTAAAACATAGCAAATGCTCTGACAAATGCGAATTTACCCTCCTTTTGTTAGGCTTTCTTTAAATTACTTTCTGATATGAAATTTACATTTCCAAACTTGGAAAACTATGAAAATATTCATTTTACACCAAGGATTGTGCAGATTATTCAGCAACTTGATGGAAAAATTGCTAAAGTAGTGGATATACCCTGAAGGATGGTGCCTAGAAGGATTCAGCACAGCCTTGACATGGACTTCTTGCCAGATCTCTCCCAATCTGCTGAAACTTGGGGACTTAAAACACAGACTCTGTTTGATTCCAAGCCTGCTTGCTACAAAGGAAAGACAGACAGATGTTCTTGTTGGTATTTTCCTTAGGAAATCTACACTGCTTCTCTTGATCTGAGTAAGTGGTATCTGAGATCCCTGCAGAGATCCGGAGCCTTATGCTATTTCCTGAGTTCCTGCAACTACCCTTCCCCCATCAAAGATAAAATCAGATCAGAACAACTGAAGAGCTCACTCTGCTCCAGAATGTTAAGTCGTGAAAAGACTCTATTTGTGGGCTAGTAAAATATGTCACTTCAAGGTTTCCTCAATATTTTAAAGGGGACCTTTTAGGGCTCGTGCATTTCACAGGCTCTAAAGGAACTAAGAATTCTCTACAAAACCTGAGGCCGCACCACTCATTCTGATCTTAATGGCCAGAATGCCATTCCTGTGTGCAAACCAAGGCACTTTCTCTTTGCCATTCTCTTTTGCTTCCCACCAGTTTTGGAATGAGCCAAAATTCTATTGCACGTGCTGGAACTGCCTGAGCACCCGGCTGGCATAGGGCTCCCAGCCGCATGTAAATACTTAAACTTGTGCATGCTTTCATATCAGACACATTGAGCATTTCATGCATTCTTCTCAGTAATTTGGCGTTCAGAGTAAAAGCGGAAAGGCAACAGGTTGTTATAAAAAGATCTCCAAGAATGTTTTGAGTTTTCATTTTACCTCAATAGCATTGATAGGACAGAGAGATTCTACTCTGGAGCCTAATCTATTCTTTGTGGAGCTCTCCACAGTACGAGCTGTTAGAAACTGGAGATTAAGATTATATTTGTATCCTGAGCCGTTAGCAATTTAGGCATAGATGTTGTTCACTCAGTGTTGAACTGTACATGCATGAGTGAAATGAAGCAGTTCCTGCAGATTGTCAGGCATACTGACTGTAACTCGTCCGATACTTTTGGCACACCAGTTCTTATCTTTAGACACCAATTTTAGTCATATAATCCACAGGCAAAAGTGCCCTGTGGATGAGGTAGGAAAAAAAGCAAGGAGCAGTGTAAGTGAATTGGTAATAGCACCCTCATCAGGGGCCTGGCCAAAAGTTATTTTGTGCAGGATACTAACTGCACACACTCGTTGGTCATCCCAACTTTAGGGTTGGACAAGAGGAGCTGGGTCGGTGTTGCTTAGAGAGGCTGAGAAGAAATAAAAGGCAAATGGAGATGGACTCTATTAAATGGTGATTAGCAAAATAGGTTGTGAGAAATCTTAGCAAATTTCTAGAGATTCACTGTGGGAACAATGAAGCAGGAGCCTTATACATACTCTACTTGATAAGTGGAAGTATACATCCTTGTTCTGGGAGTGTAGCTCAGTGCTCAGGCATGTGCTCAGCATGTGTAAGACCCCAGATTCAATCTTTTGCACCACAAAAACATAAAGAAAAGTACACGTCCTTTACTAAGTGTAAGTTCAAAACCTTTATTTAAAATGCATTTAAGTGATTTAAGGATTTAAAGGGTTTTTCTGCCTCTGTCTCTTGCTCTTCTCTTAATTTTATTTATTTTCTATTACCTAGTGAGCTTATGTTAAAAGCACACTTTTTCCAAGAAAAAAGTTATATTCTATTTTTCTCACTAAATATCCTTCCACAAAGACTAACTCAGTGTATGTGTTTCAGTATTTACTGCACATACTTGTTTTTATTGCTGAAAAGACTCTGGTTGGAGTCTTTGAATTCTTATCTATTGCCTGTTTACTGAATTTTCAGGCAGCTTTCTTAGGATTAAACTATCTTTCACTTTCAAAGATAGGGACTGTTAACCAGAGCTTCCTCCTGCAGAATTTTGCTACAAGATCTCTGGCTGTGCCTGCGGGAACTACAATGAACACATAACATGATTTAAAAATTGTATTTTCATTGGATAATCCATGAACTCACTTACAAAAATAGAAAAGTGTATCACATATAGAAAGGAAGTATACAGCATATAGAAAAGATTAAATCCACCTCTCCCCATCCATTGTGAAATTGTTCTTTCCAGGGGCAAAAAGCTTCTTTTATATTCTGCTAGACAATAATCATTTTGAAGCTATCATACATAACTTTGCAGGTAGTAATTTATTAAGAAAAAGAATAGCTGTAAGTACCACTATCTTCCATATAACTGAGCACCTACAGCGTGTTAAGTGTTTTCCGTAAGTGCCTTATTCAGTAGAACGGAAGAGAAATGAGCGTAGGAATGAATGAACCCATGCTTATCAGATGTGTCAGGTCTGTTTTGTCTTGGGACCCTTCCTTAGTGCTGGGAAGCATCTCCACAGTCCCGGCTTACTAGAAGCCGAACAGGCCTGGCACCGCCACAGGGCTCCTGACTGGCAGCCTCAGATCCCGGGGCCTGCCCCATGGTTCTGAAGTGCTGAATGACTTCCCCTAACTGCAAGCTGTAACCTCTGAGCCTCACACCGCGGCTCTCCCTCGATTACTTTCCGATGGTTAAACTTTCTAATATGTAGAGTCTGAAGTTGGATGAGTCTGTCCTGTAAAATGTGACAAGGCTCCGTGGTCCAACCTGAGTCCTGGTGTTGAACACTCATTTACAGAAGCTTTAACAACTTCAGGAAAAAGGGAATTTTGCAATACAGCGGCCACCTACTGATATTTCTCAATAGTCCTCTCTATCCCTATCCTAATGGCTCTATCCTTAATTTCTCTTTTGTTTTCTTTTTTAATTTTTTTGAGGGGTGGTGGTGGGAGTTGGGGGTGTGACGGAGAAGTTATTTGAGTTAATTCCAATCTCTGGAAACGGTAAGGAAGAGGTTAAACGGGACCGGGAGGATTTTTAAGTCTTTGGCTGGGAGGTTCCATTTGGAGAAAGGTGTAGGGGTGGCGAGAGACGCTAGACAAATTCCCTTTAGCTTGGATTTCTGCTCCTGAGCAGTTTGGTTCTCACCTGAGGGCGCAGTCGGGCACCCCTGACTTGTGGATGGGAATACTACCAAGCAGAACTTGCCAGACCGACGCCTGGAGAGCGGCGAGCGACGCTCGGCGAGCACTGCGCGGCCCCTTTAAGGGTGCTGGGCCGGGCGGGAGAGGGAGGACCCCGGGAGCCGAGGGGCCGCGGGGGACCCACGGGCGGCGGAGCCCGAGCCGGGCGGCGTGAGAGCTCGGAAACTTCGGGCGCTGTCTGCGAGCGACTCGGCGCGGCGCTCCCAGCCCGCTCAGCATCCTCCGCCCGGGCAGGTCCGGAGCCGCCTCTGCCGCGCCGCGACCCGGGCTGCGCTCCGCCGCCGCGGGAAGTTTGGGCTGCGGCGCAGTTGGGGAGCCCGGCAACGCGCCCGGGGAGCAGGACGCGGGCGATGGAGGGCGCCGCGCGGGGCCGGGGGTGCCCCGACGGCGAGCGTGTGTCTGCGCTCCGCTCGCGGAGCCCGGCGCTCTCCGCGTCCCCCAAGTGATGGGCGCAGGGCCCGCCCAGGC
>NW_004524682.1:200114-205154 GCF_000260255.1 Octodon degus
GCCCCGAGCCGGCCCTCCCGAGCCGCCGCCGCTGCCCTGACCGCCGCGGTGCGCGCCCCCCCCGCGCTCGCTCGCAGACGCAGACGCACTTTCTGGCCCTGCGCCACCCGGTCTCGCACCCCAACTTTGCGGCCGCCGCGCCTGCCCTCGCGCACGGTGTGGGGACCGCGCAGCCGGCTCGGCCGGACAGTGGAGCCTGGGAAAGGCTCCGCGGCGCCTCGCTCCGGCTCTTTGTTGTGCGTCCGGATGGTCCTGGGAAGTGGCTGAGCCTCCTCCTCCGAGACCCTGGGACCGGAGACCCCCAGCCGCGGAATTCGTCCTCCGCAAAGGGCTCCAAGATATTGACAAGCGTCCGGGAAGGTCGCCGAGTAACTGCCCAGAAACTCTCCTGGCGGATTGACACACGTTGCTTATATTAAGCCTTTGTGTGGAGGGTGTGGGGTGTGTGGCTTCATCCATTTGGGAACCCCGTTTCTGCTCCCTTCTCTTGGCATGAGACTGCATGCAGGAGCCACCCGAGGACAATGATCGCGGAGCCTGCTCACTTTTACCTCTTTGGATTCATATGTCTCTGCTCAGGTAACCGCGTCTTTCTTTCTTCCCTCTGGGTCTCCCTGGCTCGCCCCCTCGGCACTTTTCGAAATCAAACCTCCAACTGCGTCTTGACGACCTCTCCCTTCCAAGGCCGCAGGGGCTCAATCCTTGCGGAACTTTTGGGCGCAAAGGCACCTAGTTCGCTCGTGCCTTCTCCCCACCCCCAAGCTGCCCCAAGCGTCCTCAAACCTCGGCCTTTTGCCAACTTCGGGGCACGCCCTGCACTGGGCAGACGCACCTCCGAGCCAGGGGCAGGAGCGGGTGGTCGGCTGCGTGCGCGCTGGGGCCCCCCGAGAGGATCTGAGCGCCCTCTGCGCGGGTGCTGGGGCCAGGGAGGGGCTGGATGGGCTGGGGCGCGGGCCATCTGGGGCTGAGACTCGCCAGGATTGCAGAACCCGGTCCTCCAAGTCTCTCCTCTTCTGAGCACAAGGGGTTATTAGTAGCTGTTTTATGTAACCAAAGTCTGTAATTAAATATGATTCTGAAGAAACTTCAGGAAATAAGTCCTTCTTAGGGGTAGGATATAAACTAGCCACTGCCTGACTGGGTTTAGAAGGAAAACAGACGGTTGCGAGTAACAGGGAAAACAGTTAGCTGCCTGGGAATTCTCATTGGCTGGGGAAAACAGAAGGCTGCGTTAGGATTTTTAGGATTAATTAAATAGTACTAAAACTCCATATGAAGTGTTGGAGGGATGCGAGGGAGCCTTCTGGTGCGAGAGTACGCGCTGTGTCTGTCTGCGCTCCAAAACTGCTTGTACTCCCTGAGAAACTTACCACGGGGAGCAGAGCCACGACTCAACTTTTTGTGTCTTTCCTTTGGTGGACTCTGGTTTCAATCACGGATCCAGTTTCAGGCCTTAACACGCGCGCACGCGCGCGCGCGCACACACACACACACACACACACTGCGTGTGAACTTAGGGGAATTTTTATAGTTCTGAAAGTCATTTTGCAACAGGGCCTATAGGTTAAAGTCTCTCAATTTGCATAATTATGAAATCGTTTGGAAGCTGGGGCTGTTGCGGGCTATGGTGATGCTTTATGCTGCTCAATAGTGTTACTTAAGCCAACTAGTTAATGGGAGACAACAGGAAAAAGAAACGCTAATTGATAGCAAATACACACCTATAGAAATTTAAGCTCGTGTAATGTGCTTCCTGGCTGAAAGGTACAAGGAACTTTTGAACTGAACTTCGTAATAAATTCACCAAATTATTATTTCTTTAAAGAACATATAAACTGGAAGCTCAGCCTCAGATATCGCGTGTAGCTATAGTGGATGGGCAAGATGGAACCACCTCTTTGGTACAGCCTTTCCCAATTTCCTGCTTCCCTTTTCTGCAAAGCAGCTTTTTTCCCCCCTTAGTTTGCATATCAGAGTGATTGAGTAGTTTCCCCAAATCCCCTGCCCAGGCCTGGATGCAAATCAAGAACATTAAGATCTGATATATTTGTCTCTCTTTGCTCTGTCTCCCCTTAGTTTAATTTACAGCTTCAGATACCTTTGAGATTTTTGTTGATTCACCTTCCTGGTTAAAGTTTATTCACGTGTGTAAAGTGAAGTGTCACTGTGATAAATGACCAGAGGGGCAGATTACTGAAGATAGGGGGATTAATGGTCATTAGTCACTGTTTGAGCTCAGTTTGTATATGTTGGGACATTTTATCATGGCTGTAGATTAAAGATAGGGTCACACTAATAGGATCTCTCTGAAAGCTGGTGGTATCAATGTGCAAATTCTGTCTTCGCTTGGAGAAATATGTGGGTGTGAGCGGTCCTTTCAGACCTAATAATGTGGTGAGCAGTTAATATCAAAATTATAATTGAATACATATGGGCATATAGAGAATCTTTCAGTAGTGCATTGCTTTGTTTTAATTTCCATTTAAGTCATTAATTAGTATCATCTCCTGATACCTTTCACTCATGCTGTGAATATATACCTACAGTTTCCCTGCAGTTGTACTTACCTACCTTGGTTGCCAAGTTCCAGGGCAGAGATGTCTTTGTGGGTTGCTTCCTTCTATTTGACCTGAAGGTTTTTTTTTCAGTCATTGCCTGATAAGTTTCTCTCATGCTGTGAATATGAACTTGAGCAGCCAGCCAGTCAAGTGATCAGTTTCTAGGGTGAGCTCTTGCTGCTCTGCTATTGTGAAGTAACACTATTGATTTGAATAAAACTTCACAGAACTCAGATAAGTAACAAGTAACTTGGATGTACTCAGGACACCTGGTTGGAGAATGAATGAAGTTCTTGAAAGATTGTGTTTCAAGGCTTGCCTGAAGCCTAAGATCACAGTGTAGCACTTGTTAATGGAGTGTATTTAAGAGAATGGTGGGCTTACATAAATCAAAGTGTACAGAGGGGGTAAGGTACCTTCAACAAGATTTAACCTGTAAAAGCATCCATTGGTTGTCAGTTCTTTTTTCTTTTTCTTTCTTTTTTTAAGCTGGTGTCACTTAAACAAAGTCCCATAGTTTCTTCAAACGGATTATAAACTCCATCTTATGTGTTGATGGTGCACTTAAAATCAAGTATTCTATTTAAAAGTGTTTGCTGTTTATAGCCTTTAATTTTTTAACATAACAATACTTGTGTAACTTTTTTATTCTGGAAAATTAAGATTTCTGGGGGGGATGGGTATCTCTTTAGAAATTCTTTCATTGAGATGAATATACCTAGTTTTTCTATTCTTTAGATAGCTAGACCAGTGGTGAAGGGCAGAGGCAAGGAGGGAAAGGTAGCTTTGAGAAAACTGTGCTCTTTCAGGAATTGCTTCAAGACATTTGTCCATCATAGACTTCCTGTTCTCAAATCCATTTGTTTTAAGTCTGTTGATGAGCGAAAGTGATTGAACTTCAATTCAAATTTAAGAAGGTTTCCAAAGAAAGTGGAAGTTTCCTAATGCTGTCTTTCTTTTTCTTTTTTTGGGGGGGTGGTTAAGATAAGGAAATTTTTCATTGTAAGTTCTACTCCTTCAACTACTCACCTAGGTATCTAGGTGCCCCTCCCTCCCTGTTTCTGGCAGGATGGTTAAGTAATTCCAAGTTGTTTAGTTTCTTTATAGTTTTACTGACTTTTATATATATATATATATATATATATATCTGAATACTTTGATTTCTTTAAACATATCTTTATTTCCTGATAGTAGACCCTCTAAAATGATTTAAGCCAGAAATTTTACCTAAACCTTTTTCTAAATTTTTGCTATGACAAATGTAATATTTTTCTGAGTTAAAGTGATATAAAAATGCTAAATTTCAAACTAATGATTACAAGCGTTTACTTATTTATTTTTTACATTAACTTGTTCATCTCTGTAGTTTAAAATGCTTGAACAAGAGAAATGAGTTTGAAAGGGTATTTGTGGTAACACCTTTCAAGGAAGATCATAAATGATTAGCCTTCATCTGTTGTCTTATATGTTAATAAAAATCCTGAAGTTATGTGTATGTTCAATTTTGACCCCTTAAATAATTAATTCCTAACAAAACATGTAAACTTTCCTGCAAGCTTGATTTTTTTCTTTGAATGAAAACATATGAGGAAATCGAAGCTCATATCCACTTAAAAATTAGGCCTGCAGAAATCTGTGGGATAAATAAGATGTTTGGAAATAAGAAAGGCAAAGAGAAAAGAAATGAGAACCAGAAGTCTAGAGAAGTGTACCAGGAATTCTGAGACCAAGACTTCAACTAGTTTTAAAATAGAAACTACAGCTAGGGATGTAGCTCAGGGGCATAGCGCCTGCCTGGCAAGTGCAAGGTCCTGAGTTTGGCTCCTGGTAAAAATAAATAGATAAATAAATAAATAGAGGCTGAGCAGATCTCAAGAGGGCTGCAGATACGTTGCTCAGTGATTACAGCACTCACCCAGCACGGGGGAGGGCCAGCATTCCATCATAAGCACATAGAAAGCTGTGATTAATTAATAAACTACAAAAACAGTGGATGGATGTAGAAGATGTAGCCAGATCTAAGTGAAATAAAGGAGAAACAAGGTGGAAATGAGGATTTCTGAAAGTTTGAACAGCGTGTGCTCTTTATCTTAACAACTAATTATAAAGAACTAGACTTTTTTTCTTTGTAATATATTTGATTGTTATAGGGTCTCACTACACAGCTCGGACTGGTGGTGATCCTCCTGCTTTCAGCCTCCCCTGGGAAGGGATTACAGGGGAGCACTGTAATGCCCTCCCAGACTCTGGCTGATTTGGACAGCCCTGGGGGCGGGGCTGGCCCAGCATGTGGTCCTGTGCTTGTCTAAGCTTGCCTAAGCAGGCGCTTTAGTCCACTGAGCTATCTTGCTGGCCCAAGAACTAGATATTGTATGTTTTATAAATAAAGATATTTTAAGTTTTTAATATAGTGTCAGAATTTTGTAAAAGTTGTTTTTAGTAAGACTTTAGAATTCTCATCCTCTGGCCGGGGAGATGGCTC
>NW_004524682.1:205254-264159 GCF_000260255.1 Octodon degus
AAAAAAAAAAAAAAAAAAAAAAAAATCTCATGCCCTAAGGTCTGCATGGGGAGAGAAAAATGAAGTAGTTACCAGTGACTACTTGGCTTGGCTTCAGGAAGGTCCATTAAGTGAAACAAGGAAATAATTTAAAGATGAGATTGACTTCAAATATTGTGCTCAATGAGAAACTCCATGACTGGTGCTGTTCCTAGATCGGTATGACTATTGCTTTTGGACCTTGGCCTCGCTGCCTCATAGTAGTGAGAACGCTGTGACACAGAAGCTGTTGGAAGTAGAACTCACTTCATACTGTAAGAACAACATTTTGGAGAAAGCAGAAGACACGGATGAAGAGACTTAAAGCCAGTTAGCTCCAAATACTTAACATGTGAATTGTTCTAGTTAAAAGGAGAAATGAAATATTTAAATAAAAAAGACTACTACTGTTAAGTGACATTTTATTCTAAAACCTTTCCTGGAAATCTACCTAAACAGCATTATGTGCATCCAGTCCTTCCTATTTGGAAGAAAGGTATTATCTTTTCATGTCACTAAGAAAATAGTCTTTCCTCAGGCAAGAGAGTCAGCTCTTTACATCTGCGCAGTTCACATTCATTCCTGATACTGTCTGCATTTTCTGACATACTTGGAAGAGGTGACTGAACAGTGTCGTGGCACTGTGGTGGTGCCTGTGGAGGTACAGATGTGCTGCAATCCTGCTATTCTCATTCATGTGCACTTGAGGAAGGATTTCACTCTGAATCCCAAGGACATAATTGGTGCTTGTCAGAGAAGAGCCCGTGGAGAGACAATCATGTCCCCTGGGGCTGCTCTTCCCCTCTGGGTTAGCTGTGGGCTGGCGGTCATTTAGCAGGAGATGAGCCTTCTGCCTGATTGCTGCTAGCTTGCAGATGACTCCCTTCATGGTTACTGATCATGGAAGGTTGAACATTAATACCTGGTTGATCAGCTGGTCAGAAACTGCTTATGCATAGCCAGTCAAGTTGCCGTCCTGTGGAGATCAAAAGACCACCTACTCTTTACATTTCTGGATTAGCATGGTTTCCTTCTCTCTTTCTCCCTCAGAGCTTTCTGTCCTTCAATCTTGTGTTGAAGAAGAAGAGGAAGAAGAAGAAAAGATTATAGTGTACAGGGAGGTAGCTTTGATCTCTACTTCTTTACCTTTTCCTCTCTTTTTCTGCCTCTCTGCACCCAAAAGGCTATTTCTGACCTTGGAGGGTGTCATGTTGCTTTCTTCTTGGGAGCCCTTAGTCTCATTTCCGTTCAGCCCAAACAGGCTGTTACACATCCCCTAAATTCTGTGATTTTACTTGGCTTCCAAACATCTATGACAGTGTCGTTCCACACATAAAATAATATTTTGGACAAGATGACGGTGCACATCTTTCTGACTTCTTTCAAGGGGAGAAGTACCTCTTTGGCCTTCACAGCTGTGCATGGTTTTAGAGAGAGAAAAGAATATGTTTATTTCATTGAATTAATTTGTCTTATTTTCCTGAAAGTGAGTATATAGAAGGCAGAGGGTTGTGGAAAATGTTCTTGGATCATGAGTTTGATGCTTAATAGTCTCCAGGCTTAATGCCTGTCACCTAGTTTGACACGTAAATGAAGCGTTAAAAGCGGCATCAATGGATACCAGCAAATGTCAGTGGAGCAGTGTGGTTGTGTGTTAAGTAGGATATGGGCTTTTTGTGTCAAGTGATTGAATTGTCTGCATCATATGGAAAGTAGTCAGCTTTGGTTCCTAATAATACAATTCTTTTAGGCATCTATTTTTTAGACTGTTAGTCTTCCAGTTAAATAAAGTTTACTTAGAAAACATTTTTAAAGTGCTTCTCACAGTAGCAAGTTTCTATTCCCCTTTTCTAATATGCTTTTGATTCAATTTTAGAAAATGTCAAATTCAAAGTATGTCTGTGTTGAACTCATTTGTACAAGACCTGAGAGGTGGAGATGGTTTGTCCCCGTTAAGCCATGGAAGGAGCATAGAATCCTCAGAACGTTCCTATGGTTATCTGCGAGCATTCTGTTTGAGAACACTATAGTAACTGCACCCTGTTCAGCTTCTCCATGAATGTGAGGAAATCAGTATAAGAAGAATAATGTTGGGCCGGGGAGATGGCTCAGTGGAATAAGCGCTTCCCTGGCAAGCCCAAGGGCCTGAGTTCAATCCCCGGTTCCGCAAAGAAAGAAGAATAATGTTACATATCTACCCATTTAGCATTACAAAGATCATTCTAGATACATGGTACTCTTGATTTAATTGAAAATTTCACTGTGATAAGGAGAGAATGGTCAGATGGCCATGAAGTTCTTTGTGACATGTTATATATGGCCATGCTTTACGTAGTATCATGTAAAATTTCTACTTTGTATATTTCCTTCTGGGTTTTAGAAAAAGAGACAGAAGTGAGATTGGAGCTTTTCGCTCTTAAAGTGACTGAAGCCCTTTGATGGTAGTAGAGGCTCCAGAATATACTAAGAAAATGGGGCCAAGGAATGATCGAATCGGGCCATAAATGTTCATTTTAAGCTTACTTGGCATTGTATGATGCTAATGAGATGAGCTAATTCTGATAACTTGATCTCCAGTCTTTACCAGTATTCTGTTCAGTTTCTTAGTTGAGCATGTGATAATTGTTCTTCAGTACTCACTGACTAACTTAGTTTGACTAAAGAAAGATGTCTGCCCACAATTCCCTTATCATAAAATAAAATGTGCGCTATTTGTTTGACAGATCTAGAAGCACGTTTTGTTTACTCAGGCCTCATTCACAAGGTAGTCTTTATCCTCTGAAACGTCTCTGAAATAGTCCTTGCTCATATAACGAAGTGAGCTAACGCGCATTCGTACATGCTGCCTACACACCTCTCAGCCACTTTAAACCACTCTAGTTGCTTAGCTTGGGAAGGAATTTTGGGCCTCCAGACCATTCAGTGAGCCAGTTGTCTGTATAAAGTAAACTGCCCTGTGCTTGCTGTGGAAGATAACACTCATCTGTTCTTTCCTTTCCTTTTGAGAAGAAACAAAAGTTTCTAGCAATCTGATATCAAGTTTGTAACTAGAGTTTTCTTAAACTAATAAATTTAGTCATTATTTCAAAAACAAAAAAAAAAAAACAAACAGACAAACGAAAAGCCCTAATCATGTAGAAGGAAATTAGGAGAGATGGAAAAGCCTTCATGTGAGTATCTGTGCAAACAGGAGAAGGACTCACGGGCACGTTTTCCTCTTAGTCTCATGATTTCAAGTTGAACAGGAGTGTCTCGGGAGCAGCAATTTTTAGATGATTATTATTTGTTCTCTGTGCTTTAAGGAAGGGTCTACAGGATGTTCAGGGTCTCACTTCTAGATCAGACTCATAGTGATTCTCCTGTTTACAGCCTCTCAAGAGCTGCGATGACAGGCACATGCCACCACGCCCATTCTCAGTTGCCCTCTCAGTGCGCCCCAGGGGTGGGGCCAGCATGGCAGGCCCTGGAATCAAACCCTGGGCCCCTGGGCCTGCTTGCAGGCACTTTAATCAGCTGAGCTCTTTGGCCGGCCCCAATTTTTAGATTCAGTATGAGAATGGACAGAAAATGAATTGTGTTACTTGCACTTCATTCATAAAGTTCATCACTTCCTATAAATATGTTTATATTTATATTCTATGATGATAAAAAGAACAAGTACTTAATTAAATGATAATGGATGTACTATACCCCCAATTATATACACTGAATTATGGACTTGAAGGACAACAAGGAAGCAATAGTAATATTTCTCATAGCAATAGTTTTAAAATATATGATTTCTAGTGTCATTATCTGCCAGGGATAGTGCTAACATATCTTCTCTTAACACTTAAAGCAACCATATCTAGAAGGGATGTGTTAGTACTACCCCTGTTTATTGAAAGGGAAAGTGAGGTTTAGAAAAGCTAAGCTCCCTGGCTAGGGCCAGTCCGTGAGATGGAATGAGGGTTGGAAGGCAGCCTGATGGAATCAGAACTCCTGCTCCTCACAGTTGAGCAGCAGTAGTTGGGTCCCCTCCCTTTAAGGAAAACAACACAGGTGAAAGTGGAAAATGTGTACCTTACAAGCTACGTACTTTCTATGTAGAGGAAACGGGATTATACAGCTGATCTATTTTAGTGCCTTTTTAGATGTTAAACTGTATACTGTGTTGTCCTGGCAACTTCTCCCTTCTGCCTGTCACATCTCACCAAAAAAGAGTCTACCTTGCTATTAGAGACTATAGAACAGAACTAGTCTTCAGTATAGCATAACTTAGTGGAATTTAATTTTGTTCAGAATTTGACATAAAGTTGAGATAGTTAAGTGCCGATCATGTTTTATGATAACTCAGTTGTATAGATGAATGAAAATTTCATCAGGTAAGAAGTAGCATCTCTAGGAACTCACTAAGGAATTGATTATTAAGTTGTTGTGAGGTTTGTTTTGTTTTTGGAAGTTGAAATAAATCATTTAGTTAGATGTTACTGATAATAAAAACCAATGCTACAGATCTGGGTTAGAATCTGTGGCCACTGTTTCTGGAAAGGTATATCCTTCTCCAGTGACCAGTTTTATGGAAAAGAAAAAAGAGTGTAGCGTTGGTTAGCACATTCCTCGCCAGTGACACTGGGCCGTGTCGGTAATAGCTCTCAGAAACTCCACTGTAGTCAATATACTTTTAGAAGTAATATAGTTGCTTATAAAAAGGTTGCATTTTTACTTTTCTTACCCTTTTTATGTTTCTGCGGTTCATCCATAATTTCTTAGGTACCGTTTCTCAGCCTGATTGAGTGGTCTTCCAGACTTATTTCCACATATGTCGATACCTGCCACAGATAGTGCTGATATGTCCCCTTAACACTGAGAGCAACCATGTCTGGAAGGAATGTGTTGGTGTTATGGATGGATGGTGTTTATTTTCTTCTCTATATCCGTAAGTTTGTGGCTTTACAGAAGGCATGTGTGAAGATCAAAGCTTTTCCTAGTCACTTACTTTATACCGCTACTCTCAGGATAGTTTACCTGAAACTCTCTGTTGTCCTTCAGGTTTTTACTTTGTTTTAGTCATGGCTTGCAGTCTACCATTCATTTAATGCTGCTTGTTTATTATTCATGGATAACATTTTATTCCTCAGCCAGTTGTTTATTAACAGTTGTGCTAATAGTGAAAATTATGATTAAGTAGTTTGTTGCTTTTAGATATTTTATATGGGGCTGGGAGATAGCTCAGCAGCATAAGTGCCTGCCTGGCAAGTACAGAGTCCTGAGTGTGATCCCTGATACCAAAAAAGAGAGCATGCTTCAGATATACTTGATAACATACAAAAGTTTTTAGTGTAAGACCCAAGTTGTGCACATATAGATAGCAAAATGATGAATTCCATTAATGATTTTGTTGGCACTATAGGAATGAAAGGTGTTTCTGATATGAGAAAAGAAGGGTGAAGTGTATTTAGGAAATCAGGTCTGTGGGATTTGCTGACTAGGAAGCCTTCCTGGAGTGAGGGGATTCTAGAAACGAAGATGCCTTGTTAATCTGGGGAAAGTGCTGCGGTGGACCATCCAGAAGAGACCTAAGAAAACGTACACAATTTGGTAGACTAGGTATACTTTACAAAATTGACAATTGAGAATTTCACTGATAGTACTGTTATCTTTTAGAGATAGTTCTTAACAATATTATTTATTTATTTATTTTGATTCACTTATTAGGCAACAAAATTAAAAAGTTCCCTGTACCTAAGGAGTTCATAGTAAATGATTGATTGCTGTGTGATTTAATAGAGAAATACAGGAGCACTCTATGAGCCTATGTTGAGACTATAAAAAGTAATGCCTATGTTAATTGCTTCTAATTGCATCAATTTAGCTAACCTACAGCATATACACATTTCAAAATGTCATGTTGTTCACCAATATTCATAAAAATTTTGTCTATTAGAAAACAAGTTTAATTTTTTGGAAAAGCTTTCACTAGATGAAGAAAAGGTTGTAGAAAGTAAATAGAAATTTGATGGCCTGATTCTTAGAAATTACAGGATTTGGTTTTTGGCATTCACTTTGAGAGTATGGCTAGACTCAGACATGATTCTACATGTGCTGTTCCTAACCAACCAGACAATCACTTGCTTAATCCTTTTAACATCACTTTCATGTCTCTCTAAGTCTCTACTATCTCTGTAGCACCCTGACCACATAGTTTATCCTCCCAACGCTGCTTTCTGTGTCAGAAACAGTCTCTTCCTAGCCCCAGTGACTTGAATTAGAATTGTTATAAAATTTTTCTTAAAATTAAAACCAATTTGAATTTCTGATCTAATGGCCTTGGTTTTACACATTACATCTACCAAATAAAAATCTGGTCTAGTTTCTATGTCAGACTGTCTCAATTTATGAAGACAGATATGTTCTTCCTAAACATGCTATTCTTAGCACAAGATTCTTATTGTCTTCCAGGTTTCTTCATTTGATAAACATTTTCCTTCCTTATGTTGTTTTTGAGGTTGTTATTGTCTTTAATGTTTTCTTGATATCTTTCTAAAGTATAAAAGATTTGAAAAGTCTGCATTTCAATTTAAAAATAGACAACTTTTAACTTTCAGTCTTCCAATAAATCTTTTATCTTATCTAAAATTTCTCTCTGCCTGTGATTTAATGTGTTTTCAGATCCACAAATTTTAAATATAAGAAGCTAGATACACATTTTCTCACTGTTTTCCCCCATGGAACTATCTGAAAACAATCCTTGCTCATGGAAAGTCGTAATTCTTGGAGAAAAACAAAGCAAACAGAAGACCTAAGATCTAAGCTTTCATCTGATTGAAATGCCTAGACAGAGCTTCGGAAGGCCTAGATGAAGCCCCCAGGGTGCTGGCTGAACCTGAGCACGGAGGAATATGGCCCAGTTCACCTACATTTCAGATTTTCAAAGAGCAGCCATAAACCCTTCTTTCTTTCTTTCTTTCTTTCTTTCTTTCTTTCTTTCTTTCTTTCTTTCTTTCTTTCTTTCTTTTTTTTTTTTTTCCGGGACCAGGGATTGAACTCAGGGTCTTGCGACTGCCTGGGCCTTATTTCTAAGTTAAATAGTCCGACTAAGTATGAAGAAATGAGTCTAACTTGATAACTCTTTGTACCAACTGTAGCCCCCATAGCACTATTTTGTGGTTGTAGTATTATATAGCATCTCATGTCCAACTAGCCTATATGTTGTTGCTTATTCCCAAAACTCTAAAGACATCATTATGCCCTTATTTGTTTTTCTCAGTAGGTTAGGAACTTTCTGCTTTTGTGGTGCTTGGCTTTCCCCATTGTATTACTTGAGTTAAATGGTTATATAATAGCTAATCTATTTAAACAAAAGCTTCTGTCTTTATTGGGAGCTATTTACATTTACAAATTGTCTTTGTTGAGCCAGACAAAGTGATCAGTTTTACTACTTACGTTTATTCTTTTGTCCTAAAGCAAACAAACAAAGAAAACAAATTCACAAGCTTTTTAATGAGTTTAGAGTCCCTGATGAACTGAATAAATAAATATGTTCTTGACTAAGAGGAGAAGTGATCAGCATACTCTAGGCTTTGCTGATTGCTTCTAAGAAAGTCACCACCATGTTGCATATAAATTACGTGTTAAGAAAACTCATTAAGAAATCTAAAGAAATAAAAATAAAGGAAATTGAGGCTCTGGCTGAATTTCAAAAATTAATCCTCTGCAAGAATTACAACAGCATCTTTCTTAAAATCTAGGGCTCCTAGTTTGTTTTATAATTTGGTTACAAATCATTAGTTATTTGACAAAAAATATTATCAGGAAAGTGGCTTAATGTAAAAGGCCAGTAACTATTTCCAATTGAATATTAACTACAAATAACAATAAAATATCTCTTAAATAATTTGTCAATGAAACATATCATTGAACTTAAATACTGATTTATGCAGTTTTCAAGAACATAGCTAACATTTCCATTAGGATCCTTGTACATCATTCATAAGTGTTTCTAAAATAATTATTAGAGGATTTCTCTAAGTAATGTAGGTATGGTCTATTATGCTCAGATAGTCAAATCTCAGTGAATGAGGAAACTTCTGTTAACTACCCACCTCAACTCCCCCCAAAACACCTTGATCACTTTTTGCTAAATCTAAGTGAAATATTTCTGCATGTAGAATTTTTTATTTATTATGTTTCACTGCAAAGTGCAAAAATAAATTCTTTTTATGTTTGAACGACACATCCTGCTGGAATAATATGGCAGAGTCCCTTTGGGGATTATTAGGAGCATTGCTCATGTGCGACATCTAGCAGGGCGGCCCTCCTCTTGCTCATTCGGGAGCTGCAGCTTAGGCCAGTGTGCGATGCTCACAGGCATTAGGCAGGGAGAAACGTCTGAGTGGGAGAAGGTCAAGGCGCGGGCAGGGAAAGGGGCAGAAGCGGAGACGTGCCCTGAGCGAGGAGGGCTGATTCACTTGAAGCTAGAAACCGCCACCACATGTCATTGTCCACAAGAGGCATATTTAAAGATGAGCATTATTTGATACTTCGACAAAACAGCTTGCCAAAAATAACTGATTCTTTGTTATTTGAAAGGGTGGCTGCGATTTCTGTACTTCTTTGGAGATTATTTGTACAGCTCATTTGCCTAAGTCTTGCTGATTTTTATTGTCCCTTGTGGCATAAGTCTGTTTCTTCTCATGTTTTTATACATAAAGATGCTTCATTTTTATGGACTGTCGAAAGCTTATATATCTAATTTATTTTCTGATGCAAGAATATGTTGTGTTTGCTTGCACTGAAAATATTGATTTACTCGTAATGCACACCTGCCTAATTAAAGAAATACATTTGGCCAGGTGAATGAACAGCAATCCACACTGGCTTTTCTGAGTGCTGTTCCCTCTCCTTAGGACTGCTCTGTATACATACTTTCTGTCTGTCATTTTCCTTCTAGTGTGATCCATCCGAATTCATGTTTGGCTTTATGAAGCTACTCAGGGGTCTTCTTTTTTCTGGGGAGTCTTAGCTGCCACATCCGTGTATCAAGGTAGATGTGATTTACTGTACTTCATTTCCCAGCATCCTCTATAAAACTATCCTTCAGGCTGAGAGGTATATGCTACTCATTTAGATCTTCATTTAAACTGTGGGAGTTTAATTCATGAATTGCAACAAGCATGTGGCCATGCAATGAATTAGTTAAGAGATTCAATTAATATAATTGGCTGATTCATTTCCTGATCTTGCTTTGACAAGAGTTATAACAGGGATTAATATTCCCTTTTATTCTCAAACAAAATTTTATCCTTTTAGAAAATCGAGTAATTAGAAATGCCAGAATTGCCATATATTACAAGCTTACATCCTAGTGTGTTCTTTTTTTATATATAGTGATTATATGATTTTGTTAGTTTATTTGTTTGAGATAGAATCTTGCTATGTAGCTCAGGCTGGCCTTGAACTCACTGTTAGCTTAGGCTGGTACTGAACTCATGAGATTGCCCGAATTCAGCTTCCCAAGGGCAGAAATTATAGGTTTGTACTGCCATTCCTCATGTATACCAGTGTTTTTTTCACAGCAGATTGTAGGGCATTCATAAGTGTACATCATTCATAAGTGTTTCTAAAATAATTATAGTAGAAATACACTGTGCCAAACTTGGAAGTAATACATGGATGTAGAAACTTACTGACATTCGATCTTTCAAAATGATTTAGACAGAAAACTTTTGGTGTCTACCTTTGCTTATAGCTGTCAATTACCCTGGACCAGTTGTGATACAGGAAAAGTAAACATTTAGATTCAGATTAAGTGGGTACTGGCTTTGAACCTGTTCGGTAACCTCACTGTGTCATGAGTGACCTAGTTTCCTAACACATTAAATGCAGGGATTGAGGTAGTTCCTACTTAGGTCTCTTCCAGAATTTAAGTTTTGTAATGTTTAACCTACAGATAACACAGTGAGCTAAATTATTTGTCAGTGAGTTTTTTCTTAGTGTGTTTTTCAGCTCAGCATAGTGATTATAAGGGAATGGGCTTTCGAGTTAAAAATCTGTCACCTTGAATAGGTTATGTCATTTATTTTTTGCTTCTTTATCAGTAAATTGGAGGTAGTCTGGGTACCTGCTTGATAAGAGTGCTGTGAAAATTAAATTTACACATGTGAAGTGCTTCAAATAGTATTTGGCATGTTTTAACTTCTATTTAAGTGTGAATTGTCGCATTGCTTTTATTATCTTTTTTGTTTTGTTTTGTTTTTATAAATTAGTTTACGATAGTTATTTAGGTGCTGGCCCTGACGTACCAATTCCAAGCTTAAGCATAGCACCTATTGAATCCAGACTTTAAGACCTCTTTCCCAAGATTTAACAAGAAGAAATGAAAGCAGGAGAAGAAATAAGAGCATCCTAAAGAAAAAGTGAGGGGTTAATTTGACAGGTTGGAGATAGATTTCTGGGCAAACTGCCATGCCAAAGTGATAGCCACTTCTATTTGAATAAAGGAAAATATAATGTTGTTTATGCTGTACAAAAATGCCAACAATTAAAGGTTGTATCATGTTACCCTACTACTCCACCCCCCAATTTAAAAAAAATGTTAATGCCACTAAGAGGATTAAGAGATTTGCAATTTACTGTGAATTATTTTAATCAGATTAAAGATCCTCCTTTACTTGAAGCTCAGCTCTTTGGACTGGGGAGTGGAGGTTTTCTTTTGGGAATCTGAACTGAGACAGGCACTTGGGAAGTGCGGGACATGAAGCAAAATTGGTGCCTGGTCGATCCTGGAGTAGCATCGTCTGCCAAACTGTGAGACAGAAATTCCAAAGGATTAGAGAAGTATGTGTCCAAAACTTCACAAGTTAAAAATTTCTTTGATTCTAAAAAACACTGCAGCCAGGTCCCTTGTTTACTGCTTAAATACTTCCTCCATGAGTACAATGATCACAAGTTAGAAGTTACAGCTCAAGAATAGGCTGTAAACAAGACGTTGACATAGCCTGGGAAATTCAGTGTTTTTTAAATAGAATTTTGGGGTGATTAACAGCTTGGTCTCTAGAGTAATTCATTCATTTAATAAATAATTATCACCTTTTCTGTGTTTGGCTCTCTGTACTTCAATATTGGCACTCTTGTTAATGAACTGTGTGAATGCAATTATATTACTTTTCTAAATTTTGATCACTTTGTCTAAAAATTGAGATTTGATTAAATAGAAAAAAAGACATATCCAGTACATTTTCCCTACAAATATTCAGTAAGTGGTAGGAGTTTTAAGTTGAAATAAGATAAATATAATCCTTGAGTTAAACCAATATTGTTACTGAGATCTAGTAGAATGGGGTTGATTGCTTTTAATAAGATGTGATAAAATTATGTGCTTCTTAATTGGACACACTAAATTAAGGTGCTAAGGTTATTCAATGAAGACTTTCAATCTCATAGTACAGAAAAGGATTTATAGAACTTTCCTTGAGACCATAGTACACATATTATAATGTTTTCCAGGATAACACCAGAATATTTGGTAGGGACACTAATGCTAATTGATTACTAGTCTGTAATACTAATACTGTAGGACATTTGCACAGCGTAAGAGCACTAGACCTTAGCTGCCACGGTCAGGGCAGCACCTTGTTTTGTAATGTTGTTGCCAGTTTTCTGTGTGACATACGCATTCCTGTGTGTTTTCTGTGACTATCTCAGGAAGTTTCTGTTGCTTATTGGGTGTGTGTTCCTGGTCATTTCTCAGGGAACCCTTTTTTGCCTTCCTTATTTCCTGTTTGTATGAATAATCTCACATCTCTGAGAGGGATGACTCCTGGCTGTATTGTAGGACTGCATATCCCCCAGAGCTTCCAGGGAACAGTATTCACCCTGAATTCAGCACATTCAAAAATAGCTTTTACTGGGTAACTGAGGTAGGTAAGAGATTTCTAGACATTGGAGAAATGGAGACAAACTTAGTTGTGGCCACCGCATGTGAAATTCAGATTATCTGATAATTGAGGGGGACAAATGAATGATTCGACTGTGGTGTGCCACCCACAGTGTGGAAGGAAAGAAGGGAAGATGTAGTTCCTACTAGACAAGGAGATTATTTAGTAACAAACCAAATATTGAAGAATTTCCCTTTCCTTCTCATTGTTTGCCCATTAGGCTAAGCAAAAGAGATACATGTGAAGACAGAAAGAAAAGAAATTGTTATGCATAGTGGGGAAAATGAGTAATATGCGATTGTGACGAGCCTGCCCTAGCTGTGCATTCTGCATCCATGCTTGAAATATGTGGACAGTAAAAGACGCGTTTGGACCAAACATGACCTTTTATGGTCATCCATCCTAGACCAAGAAGTGTAATAATTATTTCCATTTTTTAAAATAAGTACTCAATGAATGATTCAAAATATATAGGATGGTACAGATAGGTTATGTGCAGATAGTGTGCCAATTTATCTATTTATTTTTGGTCTTTTGAGGTAGGGGCTTGCTTTATAGTTCAGACTGGCCTAGAATTCACTATGTAGCTCTGCTGGCCTTAGACTTGCAGTGATCTTCCTGCCTCAGCCTGGGATTATGACACATGCCACCATTATGTGGCTTTATGTGACATGTGCTGGGATTATGACACGTGCCACCATTATGTAGCTTCACACAAGGGACTTGCACATCTGTGGACTTTGGTGTCTGTGAGAGTCATGGAACTTTTGCTCGTACACACGGATGGATGTACTTACATATTGGGTGTGTGTGAAAACCTTCCCGCAATCTGTGGTCGGAACAAGAAGGTTTTCATATCCTGTGTTAAGTAGATTGAATTTCACTGTGTGGCAAGGACCAGTACATGTTTCTAGGCAGTGAAGACACAGCCTGAGTGAGTCTCAAAGGCCTTGCCTCCAGGAGCCAGAAGACCCATGGGGTCAGTGAAAATGACATTGGGGAGAGATGGTGAGTGAATCTGTCTATGGAAAAGAAGCAATGAATAAAGAAAGTGGTAGGATGAATAGGTATGACTGACAGAACCTGTACAAGAGGAAGTTTCCCAGTGACTTCCGATGACTGGTATGGACACCAAGAACCAGTGCTGAGGAAGGAGCAATTTGTATGCCATCAACATTGTGCGCTGTGTTTCGGTGGTTGATAGTTTTGATAGTGTGTTGTCCACTGAGCGTTGTAAAACACCTGATGTACAAAACATTGCATCTGACATTTCAGAGAATCATCTAGAAATACAGGTATTTTTTAATATTACTTTTATTGAGAAAGAAATAGCAATGAGACAGTTTCAAAACAGGTTAGTAGGACAGTTACAATAATTAATACATTGCATATTGTTGTCTTTGTAGTAGTTGTTCATAGTACAAAATGCAGACATGATATTTTGTCTAAACACTTAGTTCAAAACTATCTTCTCACTGAACTAAGAGACAGTAGCTGTTTATCTATGCTATTTTGTATATACATATATATATATATATATATATATATATATATATATTCACTAAAAATGAAAAAACTTCATTTATATCCCCCTTTTTGGTTTACTTTTGTCAGAGATGAGAATTCCATTGTCATTCATATATTGTAGGTGGGCGAATTCAGCAAAGTAACCCAATATAGTCCAGTAGTCTATAAAAATAGTGGATTATACACAAGACTGGCCATGTCAGAAGTTGTTGATTTGAGCCTTTTACAGTTCAGCATATTAATATGGCTTTACTTTTTATACCTGAATTTTATACTTTTCTGCTAGATGATTAAGAACAAGATAAAGCAAGACCTGTATAACAACAAATGTAACTTTTGTATCTGACAAGGTCAGTCCAATTCCCTCAGCATTTACTCTGAAATCCTGTACAGAATTTTTTAGGTCTTTTTGTCAGTGTCAGCCATGTGGATGAGTCACGGCCATTGCTTGACCATTTTGCTTTCTGTGAAAGCCTGAGAGAATGTTTTCTCCATGTGACTCTCCTTAGGCACACTCTACATCCTCGATCACTTTCATCTGTGGCCCCATAACGTCTTTGATCAGAAAATTTGGGGCACTACTGCACTACAGGATGTTAGAGTTCAGGTTCTTATGTCCTGAGTCCTCGCTGACCTTGAAAGGCTAGGGCCAAAATAGAAATACAGTTTTGAGAGAAATCTAGGTGCAAGTGACAGGAAAAATTGCTGTAATGAGAAGTTTATGAGTAAAAGGGGGCAGGGAGTGTGACCAAAGATAAAACTAGCTTCTTTTGTTGTTTTTATCATTTTTTGTTTGGATCACTCTAATGTGAGTCTGTACTTAGCATCAGAGATCTGTTTATTAAAGATGAGAAATTAGAGGAAATTCATTTTGTGTTTGTTTTAGCTGAAGTCACTTCAACTTGGAACAAGTTTACTCTTTGATAAGTACATTGCCATTTCTGTAATGCACTATTGATTTAGAAAAAAAAATGGGTTATAGAATAGGCTCCAGTTACAATTTAATTCAATGAATATTTACTGAGTAATCACTTGGTAACATTATCTGGAATAAATTAGAGGCTTATGGAATCTGAGAGTGGAAAGAAAACAAAGAAGTCTGGTCTAACACGTACCAAGAAATTCATTCACCTTTTTATGTTTAGCCTTAATGTGTTAGCCATTTCCAAAGTGAAACCTTACCCCAACAGTGTTAAAGCAGATGTTCTCCATGTTATGGCTTAGATCTAGAATGTTCCCCCAAATCTCTGTGTGTTCAGAAGTGGAAGTTTAGGAAAGCAATTGGATCATGGAGACACCGATCTCATCAGTGGATTGATGGGTTGATGCAATGCATTCCTAGCTGAATGCACTGCCAGCCTGCAGGCTTGTGGGAGCAGTCTGCCCCCAGGGCATGTCTTTGGAGGGTGGATCTTCCTCCCTGACTTCTCCTTTCTTTCTCTGCTTCCTGGTTTCCACAAAGTGAGCAGCATTCATCTGCCATGATATTCTGCTCAGTGAGCCATGAGTCAATTGAAACATCACCTCGAAGTTGTGGTTATCAAGCGTTGTGACCAAGCAATAGGAAAACTAGTACCTGGCAACTTTTCAAGTCTCGTCTTCCTCCCCTGCCCACCCTGAGGCATGTGCAAGGCACATCAGGCATCACCTTGAGGAGGGCATACGACTCTCACACTTTCTGTGCCAGCTCCTAATTCTTCAGGTTTAGGTAAATTAGCCTTTGCACCAACTACAGTAATGTTCTGTACATGCCCTTACTGTAAGACTGCATTAACTCTATTGCATTGTATTTTATGTTCCTTTACTTCCTTTGCTAGATTTTGATAACTGGAAGGGAAGGAAATTTGTCTTATTTATTTATTTAATATTTTTATTGAGAAACAAATAGCAATGAGACAGTTTCACAACAGATTACTAGTACATTTTCAATAATTAATACATTGCATATTGTTGACTTAGTGGTTATTCATTGCACAAGATGCAGACATGCTATCCTGTCTCAAACACTGTTAGAACAAACCTCTCTATTCTTTGAATTAAGAGAATGGAGCTGTATATCTATCCTAACTATTCTGAGCATACAGATATAAAATGGCTGTTCATTTGTATCCCCCTTTTTTGGTTAGTTTTGTCGGAGAAGGGCGTTCCATTGTCATTTAAATATTGTAAGTACATGAATTCAGCAAAATATCCCAATATAAATAGGCGAAGCACTCAGACTGAAATACAAGACAGTGTGTTGGACTGTAGGACAGTAGATTTGTCTACAGTCCAACACATTGTCTTGTATTTCAGTCTGAGTGCATCACATATTGAGCAGATGCTCAACGAAATGGCAGATTCCAAGTGTAAGACCATGAATCCTAGATTCATTTATGCAGTTATTGATGCCTTAGAATAGACCTCCACTGTACTATGGTAGATCAAAATTAAATTTTTTTTTGTTTAGTGTTTAATGAAATTTATATACTAGTGGTCTAGAAATAGTCAATACTTTTTAATAAAGGTTGTATTTCACAGTGATATTAAAGAATTACTTTAAAATTAGATCCTACCATCAAAAACACAGAAATGTAGGCCAGATACTCCTTTTGGCAAAACTGGAGTAAGCGCAAGAGAAAACCTTATTATAAGGATCTGTCAAGGCTGATACCACATTTTGGACCAGATAATTCTTTGTTGTTGAACTCTCCCAAAGCACTGTAGAATCTTTAGCTGCCTCTTTGGTCTGTATTAGTAGATGCCCATATTTTTGGTCCAGTTGTTATAGGTAAACTTTTCTAGATATTTTCAAAACTAGCAAACAAGAATTCAGAACTACTGTCTTCTAGGTATGTAAAGATACTCCTGAAAGAAGATCTGTCTGTTAAAACTTTTAGGTTAGTTGACAGTTGCTGTGTAGTAGCCCACTTGTATATGGATCATGCACATAAACACATGTAAACATGTGTATACACACATGTATGTTTTTCATCTGCAGCAGTGAAAAAACCTCACCTCTTGTATATGTTGTAAGAAACTACAACCCTAAGCCTGCAAGGCTATTTTTATGAGGCAAAGGAGCTCAAAAGTTGTGCGTCTGTGTTACTTACTAGTTCAGTTTGACATAATTACATTGACTTTTTTGAAAATGGGTTTAATTAATACATGAATAAAGTCATTTATTTATAGATTAACATTACTCTGTGAAATTGGCAGATTCCCTTCCAGTGGGATGATACTGTGTAAATGCAACACATAGGAAACAGCGGGGTGTGGTTGTGATGTGAGGAGATAGGCCAGGAACGGCACAGGAGAGATTTGGAAGGGCAGTGTCTAAGTGGAAAGCTTAGAAACAGAGATACAGGCAGCAAACCACGAGGAAAGTTGGTGCGAAGGTCTTAAGCTAGCAAAGCATGGTAAGTTATGGAAACAGGAGGTACATTCCAGATTTTGAGACAGATAGGAAGGTTGCTGGAGAACTTGTCACTCAACAACTATCTATGTCAATTTGCAGAAGCATTTGGTTCATTTTATATTTTTAAAATACTTTAAAGAATATTGAAGCCAAATCCTCTAAAAATATCCAGACTCCTAGCCTCTCTTACACATGAGATGGTCTAATAATTTAAAGTTCTCCTTACTGTGTGGAAATTTTCACTTGGAAGTGGATCAGAGCTCCAGGCAGGCACCATGCTGGTTTGATGGTACTTTTCACCCATATCACATATGCCTCCATTCTAACATACGGGCTATATTAGCACATTTTCCCCCCTCTGGTTTAGAGGTGCGAGGACTTAGTAAGGACTTTCTGTGATTTCAAGTAAATTATGATGACATTAATTAGAGGAGTTACATGGTCCACTTGACACAGAATGGGATTACTGAGCATGCTCTAGAAGGATGTTCTGTGGAGGTGGAAGTGTGGCAGGGATGGTGGCAGTGGAATATTTAAGAGATTGTGGAAGAGTTGATGGTGGCTTACGGTAGGGGCAGGAAGGTGGAGAGGATTGCTTTAGATGCTCAGCATTGCGATCTCAGGTTCACCGTTCACACAGCAGGAAGGAGTCCTCCCTGGAGCTCATGTCCATGTGCAATAATGAGAAAAAGCTCTTGATTTGTGCAATACAGCTATCGTGACAGTAGGATTCCTAAGGTACAAATCCAGGACCTTACTAATACATGTGCCCTGCGTGGGAACAATGGTAGTGAGGGAGTGCCAGTAATTAGCCAACTCTGACCTGAAGTTTTCTTTGGCTACAGATGGAATTTGTTAGAAATAATTTATGTCAATATTAAGTCTAAGGTGCACTGCCTCAGATAGCAGAACAGATACTTAGGGCTTGGAGTGCGCCGCAGTCCTTATTTTCCATCTGGTTCTCCAAACAAGCACCATATGAAAAGTGTCCTGGTAGGCTGAATGTATGGATTCATGTCTGTGAGGTATTTATAAACACACGATGTGAATTCTTGCCCCTTCTAGCATTTTAATGGCTTCACGTTAAATGGTAGGTCATTATACTTTTCACTGAGACAGTGAAGGGTGATTAACTCCGTCTGGGTTCAACCAGTGTAATTTTAGAGGCTACAAATATTGTTACAAGTCAGGTTAAGGTTTAAAGGTGAAAGTATAGTGAAACTTGACTGAATGACTTTTACAGCATGGAGTTAATGTACACAAACAAAGAAACTCTTGTTTTCTTTCCATTATGAGTGCAGAGAACAAATGACTTGCTTGTTAGAGAGCGGAAAATGTGAAAATTAGGTTGGTCTACAATAAAATTCATGCTGTGTGAACCCATTTACTCAGTATTTCAAATTGAAAGTTCTTTGTAAAGGCCTGGTTAACGTTGCTGAGATTTAGAAACTTTAGACCCTTATTGCTGATGCCCTTTGTTGAGATAAGACTATCCTAACAAATGGCATCAACAGATTTACTATCTTTTACATAAAAAAGGCAATTGAGCTCAATAAAATACCCTAGTACACTCTTGTAGAGGAGAAAATTGCCTTTTTCTTTCTACAAACTGTTTTTAATAGATGCAACTCCCCCACCCTAAATGTTCCCATTTCCTCTATTCCTCTGAGTAAGTACAGTGGGCATACCCTTTTTTTTTTTTTTTTTTTTTTCATTTGTTGGGTTCAAATATTGAGAATGAATTCCAGTTAAGGAATAGAACTTGAGACATAAAGTTGTTTATAATAATTGAGAAATGTGACTAAAAAAACCCCTGAAACTTCTTTCTGTTTTTTGTTTTTCAGTAGCATGGATCAAATCTAAGGATCATACTTGCTAGGCAAGTGCTCTACCACTGAGCTATATACCCCTTTCTTGAAGTTTTTTTCTAAAGCTGTTTTAGTATCTACATTAATCTTTTTGTCTTTTTTTTTTTTTTTTGGGGGACCAGGGATTGAACTCAGGACCTTGCACTTGCCAGACAAATGCTTATTCTACTGGGCTATCTCCCCGGCCTACATTAATCTAAAAGTCAGCTAAAAATTAACCTTACGCCTATATCAACTAAATTTATTGAAATGATTGGATGTAGCAAGGCTGCTCATATTAGAGGAGTTGGTGCTGAAAACTGGAATTCAACATTCTGGAGACTTAAAAAAAATCCTTATGTCTAATTAATTGAAACTTCTTTTTCTCTTTAGTATTTAAGTCTTTTTTACATATAGCTTTGCTTTACTTTGACTTTCTATTCAAATCTAACAGAATTTGAAGAGGAGAAAATATTTTGGCCCAACAGATTTTTAGGCAAACTTCAAAGAATTTAGGGCAAGTTTTTTTTTTTCATAGAATAAAAGAGCTTTAACTGTTTATAACTAGAACCCCCCCCCCCAAAAAAAAAAAAAAAACCTCAGAGGAAGTAACAATAATGCATAAAGTAAATAGCTTTGATTTGGGTCAGCCTATCTCTTAGAAAGCACAGCAGCCCCACCTGACATCATTCAAGGCATAAAGGTTGGCATGGGAGGAGCAGGCCTGGGCTCTGAGGTCACGGTGGAAATGGAAGGGTCAAGGCTTTGCACTTAGCCTGTGTCAACAGCATCCTGCCCCAATAAGTCTAAGGACTGATTTTACTGGGTTCCACCCCATATATAAGTATATTGTGCCTTTCCCTTGACTCAAATGAAGGAGGAGGTAAATGCAAGCTGTTAGGCTTTTGCATTTATGCCCAAAGTTGACTCAAGCCAAAGAAATCTACAGAAGAAAAACCATTTCCATTTTCCTTAAAATGCAGTTCAGTCAAGGATGCAGCATGGTTGCTAAATAGATTTTTTTCCTAAAAGTATTTTTGAAAGTGTGTGTATGAGCGTGTGTGCCTATGAGCATGCAGCCTTTACAAATTAATCTTTCTGTCACACGTTCTGGCATTGCTAGATGGAGCATGTTGCATTCAAGAGTATAAACTAATGTCATATTGTTTTGCTTGGACTGTGTCCTTGTGTTTTTGGCTTCTTTTGATCCTTTGAAATTATGTAAAGATGGGATTATAAAATAGAATCAAGAAAATTTTAGTTCATCATTGTGAAATACACTCAAGAAAATCCAACGTTTTCTGACTGCACATGGCTAACGAGATAAAAACGTGTCCTCTCATCTCCAACATGAACCTTAGCATATATTTTGTTCCTTATTCCTGCTGGAAGTTCAGGGAAGATAGAAGAAACTGAGCTATCTATTTCAGAGATTTCCTTGAGCAAGATCCATCTGTTTCAGAGGTTTCTTTGAGCAAGATTTTTGGTTGTCCCGCAAAACACCAAATGCAGATGGCTGGACTTCTTGGGCATCTTCTAGTCTGTGTGATCACACTGTGTTGCTCCTTTTCGATGGAAGCCTTGTGAATCCTTGTGACCGCCCTGGTCTTGACTGTTGTGGTCTTGAATGCGGAGAAGAAGTTGACGAGGCCACAACTCCAAAGACATTTGTACTCTTCCGTAAATAGTAGCAACTCTATTTAAATGGAGATAGGAAACTTGCTGGCGAACCTAGCAAAACTCCCCTCATATTGCTTTGAATACTTAGTCAATGTATAGAATGAGACACCTGCCCTCAGATACCACGGAGCCCTGGGTTTTGCCTGCCTCTATGGCTGGGCCTTTGTCTGCTTCAGTTAGGGATATTTCTCCTCATTTAAGCATAATGGCTGGTGGTGGTAACTGTGGAGTCCTGGTTCACTTTTGGCAATAGTGAGAGGATCAGATGCCCCTAACCCAACAGTGTTAAGTTCATTACAACTTCCTGTTGGGACTATACTCAGCCCAGTGTCATCTTTAGACCAAGAAATATGTTAGGAATATGACATGTAGAACATATGGGTCTAGCATGGCATCACCTTGTTCAGGACTTTGAGGAAAGGTAGATCTCTAAACAATACCACTGTCCTTATGGAGAAGGAATAGGCCTTCAATGTTCTTTGTCAAATAGAGAAAGGTATCCATATATTCATCAGTGAAGATTACCCATAGTTTTTCATCACTGTATTCCAATCTTGGACTATTTTCTGTTTCGGTCTGCTGCACAATATTTAGTTTTAGCCATAATATTAGATTTAGTCATAATTTTAATCTTCATAAACATCTTCTGGATTTCTGATTATTTCCACAACATTGCTTTTGTTTTCTAGGTGTAAAATTCCTGCTCTTCAGTTTACCTTGGGGTTACATTTTAAGGTTTTTTGTTTTGTTTTGTACAGGGTTTCACTACGCAGCTTGGACTTGTAGTGATCCTCCTGATTTCTGCCTCCCTAGTGCTGAGATTACAGGCATGTGCCACCATGCCTGGACTCCATCATCAGCTCAGTGTGCCCCAGGGGTGAGGCCAGCATTGCATGTGGTGCCGGGGATCAAACCCTGGCCCCTGAGCTTACCTAAGCAAGCACTTAATCCACTGAGCTCTACCACTGGCCCATGGGATTACATTTTCACCCCATCATTGAAAATGTCTTCAGTCAAAAATACAATCCAGCAGACAGATAGTGAGGTTAAGCTTAACAGCCTAAGTAGTATGGTAATAACTATAAGCTTGCTTCTGGATGGTTAACAACCTAAGTTTGCAGATCAAAATTAGAGAAAAAGGAGGGCTGCAAGGAAAGCCAACATTTTGGCTCTAGCCTTCTAAGGTCAATTAAGACTCAGGACATATGAGAACTTGTACTGTAACATCATGTAACTCAGTAGTGTCACAAATTTTCTGATCAAGGAGATTATGGGGCTAAAGAGGAAAGTGATTGATGATGTAGAGTGTGCCTAAGGAGAGTCACATGGAGAGAAAACATACTGTCTTTCACAGAGAGCACATTGGCCAAGCAATGGCCGTGACTCATCCACATGGCTGACACTGACAAAGGTTCTACAATCTGAGGTACAGGATATCAGGATAAATCCTGAGGGGATTTCACTGACCTTATCAGACCCAAAAGCTACAACTCTTGTTGCATAGGTCCTGCTTTACCTTGGTTTTAACCATCTAGCAGAAAAGTATAAAAATGAAATATAAGAAGTAAAGCCATGCTGTTATGTTGAGCTGTAGGGGACTCAGGTCAACAATTTCTGACATTGCCAATCAAGTGGAAGACCCAATACTATTATGGGCTACTGGACTCTTTTAGATGATTTTTGCTGATTTTACACACCTATAATATTTAAATAACGGAACTTAACAAAAAAAGGGTATACAGATAAATGTCCATTTTGTATCTGTGTATTCAAAGTGGTTAAGATAGATATATAGTTACATTCTCTTAATGAATAGAGTGATTTGTTCTAATGGTGTTTGTAAATAGGATATCATGTCTGCATCTTGTACAGCAATTAACCACTAGGAAGAATGTATGCAATGTGTTAATTATTGAAACTGTCCTACCAATTTGATTTGAAAAAAAAAATACAATCCATACACTAAATCTGCTGATCACTATATATGAACAGCACAGCGCACAGTGGGGTAGAGGTTGCCAGTTCATGTTTATGTGGCTGATTAGAAACTGTGACTCCTGTTGCTATCTAGTATTTGAGAGACGTGTACTGCATATTAGTAGCCCAGAAAAAAAGATGGAGCTTTAAAACTCAAATGATGGGTTCTAATGAATGTTTACTGCTTTTGTGCTATAGCAAGGTTGAGAAATCGTAAGTTGAAGCATTGAAACCTTGGGACTGCACGTTGTTTCCCTAAAGATTTCTGCATACATTAATTAATAGTCTCCCCCTTAGTTCCTTTGCAATGGCTGCATTAGCTCTGTTTTCTCTGAGTGCCAATTTGTACTTTTTTAATTTTGGTCTTTCCATCTCACTCTGCGCCTGACCTCCATATGTCTGATAGCATTGTCAAAAAAGAAACTAATCGAATCCGTTGGCTTCTGTATCACCACTGATTCCCATTTGGAATTCTCTTTTGGAGCTCTCTGTGAGTAAGCAAGTGTGACCCTTTGCCTTAGAGGGTCAGCAGGGAAGCCTGAAAGCCAGCTGTCAGGCTACTGGGCCACCAGACACATTAAAGAGTGGGTTATACCAGGGTTTACTTGATCATTTGTTCAGATTCACTGGGGAAAGATCTGTTATTTTTGCTGGAGGTAGACACCAGATGCTTGATTTTGCCTACAGTTGGGATGGACTGGTTGACAAGTAAAAGAGTTGCCCCTTTACAGACTTTAAGGAGCCCTGCTACTTCAGACCCCTTCTGTGTCTACCTTCCAGGGCTTCTCTGAGTTTGGGTCTTATCTTCCAAGCTACCTCAGTAGAAATCTACATAGCCCACCTCTGCATCACAGAGGACTCTAATGAGCACCTCTCTAATACTTTAGTGTGCTCTTTCTTACTCTTTTCTCCAGAAGTTTTTTTTTAACATAAGTTAACCCACTCTGTACACCAAATTTTTTTTATTATTTTATTTAATCTTGCAGAAAATTTATTTTTAAGTCAATAAGCCATAAAATAAAGCATTACTTATGATTCATGAAAACAGTTATGTTCTTGAGGCACAAATCATAGAACTACTGAAATTACCAGCTTGACAATACTTTGAGGATAAACCAATCAATTGATAGATGAAGTCTTATACAACATATTGTAGGATTTTGCTTCCTAATCCATTCTGCCAGTCTATTTCTTTTAATTGATGAGTTGAGTCCATTTACGTTGATGGTTATAATTAAGAACTACTGACTTATGTTTGACATGTTATTTACCTGCTGTTATATACCTCTTTTTCTCCTTTGTTTAATTGTTTGCCCTATTTGGTGGGTTCTCTCTGTTCTCATACATGGAGTTGTGGTCATTTTGATCCCTCTCTAGAATCTTTTAATAGTCTGTGTAGGGTTGGCTTTGTCGTCAGGAAATTCTTTAGTTGTTCTTTGTCATGGAAGTATTTCACTTTTCCATTAAATTTGAAAGAGAGTTTTGCAGGGAACATCAATCTGGGTTAGAATTTGTTTTCTTGCAAGACTTATAGTACTTTGCTCCATGCTCTTGTTGACTTCATGGTTTGTGAAGAGAAATCTGCTGTTACTCTGATGGGTCTTCCTATAAATGTAATCTGATTCTTCTCTCTAGCAGCTTTTAGCATATGGTTGCTGTGCTGATCTTGGTTATTATATGTCAGAGTGTGGTTTTAATTAGGCTGATGTTATTTGTAATTCTATATACTTTGGTTACCTGAATGTCAGATTGTTTCTCCATATTTGGGAAGTTTTCTGCTATTACTTCAGCCCATATTCTTTTTATATCATTTTTATTGACTCCTTCTTTCTCGTAGATTCCCATTAGTCTTATGTTGTGCATCTTTGCATCATCTTGTAGATGTTGAATTATTTTTTTTCCTGCATCCTAGTTGTTTTTAAGAGATCTTTTGTTAACTTTTCACTAGTTACAACGGTGTCTTCAGGGTCTGAGAGACTATTTTCACTTTCATTCAGTTTTGCCAACATGTGATTGAGGTTTTAATTTCCTGTATATCTCTCTGAAAACCATTTTTTTATATGAGGACCATTTCTATAATACTTCTCATATTCTGTATCAATGCATTTTTAAGAAAGCGAGGAGACAACTGTGTTTGATCTGTTATCCTAAGTATAGTTGATAATCTTATCCTACTATAATTCGTATCTTCAAGGGTAGGATATTATATATAATAATTGACAATATTGGAATATAGTGCTTATATTTTCTTAACGATTTGTTAAACCCCTAAGTAGAACAAACACAAACTGATTCCCATTGCAACTTATCATGTACTTATTTTAATAGTTTGTGTATGTTTATCATAATTGTAGTACTTGTAAATGTTAATTCCTAAGTAATACTTAAAATACAAATATACATCCATTCTTTTCTTATTGGTTATTTTTAGAGCTGTACAGTTTATTTATTTAATTTATCTATTACTTTTATAGGGTTTTTTTGGTACCAGGGATCAAACTCAGGATCTTGTGCTTATCAAGCAGGCACTTAAACCACTGAACTATCTTCCCAGCCCCCAGTTTATTTATTTGAATTTATTTTGTATTTTTGTATGTGTGCCATGTATACAGATTATATTCCATATGCGGACTTGGTACCTGTACCTTTGCAGTTCCATTGCCCTACCCACTGTAAAATGAATACACTTTGAAATTATAAGGTTAAGTGAAATAAATTGGACACACAAGCTTAAGTATCACATGTTTTCTTTTATATGCTATTGGTTATTAGTGATCCTGCAATTTATTTTCACTCTTGCCTTAATTCACAAACAAACAGTTGACTCATTTGCTAAAAAGTGCCTCACAGTCACTAAATATATACTTGTATGTTGGAGAATAACCTGTGGCTCAGTCTTGTGCTTCAGTGCTAGAGGAAATTCATAATATAAGAATCTCACATATTACACAAAAAGTGGCTCGTCTAGCTCAGTGCAGTGGCACATGTTTCAATTTTAGCTGCATGAGAGGTTAAGACAAGAGGAGGGAAAACTTGAGTCCAGCCTGAACAGCTTAGCCAGACCTTGTCTCAAAATTAAAACATAAACAAGATCCAAGTTGAATCCCTTAGGTACAATGAATGAGCAGGACCAAAAAAAGGGAAAAGAATATTGATGAGCAAAAATACTAGTATTGCTTTCTTAGAAAATGTTAGAAAGTAGTACTATTTCATTTACAGAAGGTATCTAATGTTGGCAGGTATATTTTCTTTTTTTCCTGAAGTAGATATTGCTATCAATCACTACCGATGTGTAAAAATATTTAAGCAAAAGGCAAATACCTTGTTTCTCTGCCTATTTTGGACTGTTATTCTGACTTTTCATAGGCTTTCTTAAACTTCTGTTATATTTTATTCGAGTGTATTTAAACAATTTGAAAGACTGGTAATAATATTAAATTTAATACTTCTATCAACACAGATGTACCTTTCATAGAATGTACAGTGTATGGGGTTTTGTTTTTTAAAAGAAAATTGGTGAATAGTCAACAATGAGGATTAATTTATACAACAGAAGGTAAAAACCTGAGCAGATGTTTTCTGTACCCCCAAGGCAGCTAAAGCTCAGTATTAAAGCCTAAGGAAGAAAAGCTATTTTTTTTCTCCTCTTGGGAGAAAAGTATATTCCTGTGTTAAAAATAGTTAAGATTTTATTTTTGAAACACGTTTTTGTGTGTGCTAAATGAGGGACATTGTGTTCCTCATTCTTCAACACTTATTATCTATGATTTTTTCCATAACAGCATCGGTCTCTCCTAATGACCAAAATTCAGAACTCTGCATTCATTGTATGTTTCCTTAACTTTACTTCAATAAAACTTGCTTGACAGTTTGATGAAATGTCATGATTAGTTTTTTTTAAAAAAATAGAAAAAAAATCAGTAGCAATTACAAAATGAAAGGTTTCAGGCTTGGGAATTAATTTAGTGTTGGAAATACTTTTGTAAAGTATATAATTTTAAACTGGCGATATTTGATCTAATCTATATAAATATCTTTTGTTCCTGAAATATGTCAGTGATTACCTTGTCCCTGGCTATGTTTCATGTTTCCAGCAGGTGGGGATAAAAGGTCTCCAGAGATGAAAGCAATCCCATGTGCGCCACCGGGGACGTTAGACCAGTCTATTTCAGATTCAAGACTTACAGAACACTATGGAAGTTAGAATAGGCCTCATTTTTCACATCTTCACAGCCACTTTGCTTTTAATTTAGTCAATTGAAATGGAACCTTCCCACAATTACACAAGATAGAAGAGCCAGGCAGTCTAAGAAACTTTTCCTGTGTCAAGAGTTGCCTTCCATTCTTAGCTCTCCTTAGTCCCGATGAAAACTTCGATGAGACGCGTGAGTGTAGACAATATTGTAAAAGTCTGAGAAACATAAACGGACAATCTGGGCAGCCAGTTCTTTCCCCTGAGATCTGTGTACATCTAGTGCTCTTAAAGAAGATGCTGTAGTATCTTTACAAAGAAGTATTAAGGGGCTGCAGGGAGTGTAGGAAATAAACAAGTGTGTGGTCATAGACTGGTAATTATTTCTAGTGGTTACAGTTCTATATATTCAGTGACTTGAATAATATAATATCATTATTGCAGAGTGCTTGCCTGAAAGGTCTGCATGCAGATAAGACCTAGTGATAATTAAGTTGTTTTAAAGCTATGAATGTAGTAACAGAACACCAGGACTTGGAAACACACATCCGCCAAAGAAATGCTCAGTTGTGTTCAGAAGGCAATTTATCACTGAGCTGTTTTCTTTCACCGCTTTCTTCTTACATTTCATTGCTAGTGTAACTTTTGTGAGGTCTAAAAGTCACTCTCCAGCTACTTGAATACTCTGTTTGTATGTATCTTATTGTGTTTTTATGTAATTTCTGTATTTTTTTTGGTCAAGGCAATATTTAGTTATTTAATTTTGCAGTACTGATTGTTTCAAAGAAATAGGTGTTTTGAGAAAGGTAGCTCTACTTTTTCCCTTCTTTCCTTCTCATCTCAGTGATCTATTTTTTTGTGGCAAGAAAAAAAAACAAGCAGGCTTTTTCTTTGGCCTGAAATCTCTGAGCACTTTGTCATGTTTTGGGGGAAGAGGTTAACATTCTGAAACACTGCTGTGTTTTATTGCCAGTAAATGTTTTTACTTACTAGTGAAAAGTTTGTAAATAGGCGCTGTTTAAGAACACAAAGAGATAATAAGTACCCAGCCTTTTCCCTTCAGATACTCTCTACCTAGTAAAAGCATTGGTGATCTCAGCCCTTCTGAACAATAGTTGGGATCACAGAACCACTACTCATCATTCAGCCTGCCTGGCTTAATTAGCAGCTGTGACTCAAAGGAGACTAAGGGGTGTTTAAAATAGGGGCAGAGCTTTTTTGTTGTTGTTTATCCCCATTTTTCAGAGCCAAGACTCTGTGTATCCGCTCTGCCAGACTTGCTCCTGAGCAAGGAGCTGCTTTCTGTACCTGTTCTTAGGTGTGGAAATAGTTCCTTTAAAGTGCTGTTTCACCAGTGCTCCATTCAAGGCCTAACAATGAAATGTGTGCCTCAGTCTTACGGGAAGTGAGTGTTTTCTGTTCCTTTGGTAAGGGCAAGTCTGCTGAACCATCGCTGCGGCCTGCATTTGATCTTTTTGGACCCCGTGAATGGCTGTCATTGAAGACGCCACACGGGGTGAATGGTATATATTACAAAGCGATTTGAGAGGCTGGATTTGGTCAGCATGGTTGACTGGGTAGCGCCCACCTCTCTGAAGAAAGGGATTTTATTCTTTCTTTTTTCACAGAATGCTGCCCTGAAAGTAGAACCTTTGCAGATAAAAATGGCTAGTGATGCAAGCACATTAGCATATGCATCAACTCCTTTTCATTACTGTAATTAAGTAGTGCTCCAGGTTGTCAAATGGTAAGGTGGTGGCCTGAATTGGTCTCTCTAGAGACGGCATGCTAAGATCGCCGATTATTTCCTTTTGGCTCAAAGGGAAAGCTCCTCTGGGTTCTCATTTTCTTTTCTTTCTTTTTTTTTTTTTTCTTTTTTCTTTTTTTTGTGAGGAAATGAGTTTTAATTATGAATTTGGTCAATCTGTAGAAATCAACAGTTTTAACAAGTTTTACCAAATTGTTTTTACAATACTGTTTGTCAACAGTTTTACCAAATTCTTTTTACAATATATCACTACTGCACTCAAGAGTTTGAGCAATCTACATTCACATTTTAGATATTTGGTACTAGCGTACACTGGCTTTGATTGTCCTTTTCAAATTCTTTGTAATTCTTTGAAAAAGTCTAAAATGATCTCTCCAAAAGCCTTGGAAATTTTGCTTCAGGCCACTCTTCCTGTCCAGAAAAAGTATGTTTTGATTCACAAGTTTGCATAATTCCATCTGGATAATACAGGACAATTCCTAAAAATGAAGAGCCACCTTTCTTTCTTAATCACATTGTCATGAGTAGGTTCAGTGTTTACCACTATTTGTGAATATGACAAAGCCATGTAACTTATGCTTATACTGGTATAAGTATTGCCTAAGTAACCCTTTATCCATTTATTGAATTCAGTGATCATATAAATCATGACCAATCTCCAAAACCCATCATAAATGTCAGTGTTATATGTTCATTTTTTAATCAAGTACTTTTTAAGCCTTAAAATGTCCATAATGAACAGAGTAAGACAACAGGCAGGGTTCTCATTTTCTTGGGCCTTTCTGTGAGTTCTGTCTCTCACTGTCCTCTACCTCAAATTCCTAAAGCTTTGGAAAAGGTGGGGTGGCATAAGCTTGTTATTTCAGCTTTTTTTGTCTGTGTCTTTTCTTGTGCATACTTATGAATTTCCTACTACCCACCTAAGCTTTAGTCATAGGCTCTGCAGCCTCCTTCCACTGTTGGAGTTTTTATCACGTAACTTGAAACTCAACTGTATGTAGCTGACACAGTATCTGACTAAGTAGAATTTCCAAGGATTTCCTATGCTTTGTTTGTGTTCCTAGACGTGTTACTGTCGGTAAGTCCATGGAATGTTCCATACAAATAGTAATTAATGATAAACACAACAAAACCCCTGAAATATCTCTGAAACAGTTGTCCTGGGATATGTGGTAGCTTGGGTTGTTATAGCTGATACTGACATCCAGTGAGGAGAGACGACAGATGCCAGATGCTGCTAGATGGTTTATAATACACAGCACAGCCCTTGTGGCAAAGAGTAATCTGGTTCAAATTATCAATAGTGACACACCCAAGAAACCCTGGTATAAAATGAAATTATTTTTTGTATCCCTATTCAAGCTAAAATATTGCTTTTAAATATAACTGTTAATGTTTTCTTTCATTTTACTGGACCAAAATTCATATAGTTGTCTATGTAATCTGATCTATCAGTCAGCAGCCTGACTGGCCCCTTTTTCTTCATCCTCTCTCAGCTAAAAACAGTGGGAGACTTCTGAGGCTGAGGAAATAGAGGGAGGCTTACACCTTTTTTACTTATCCAGGAACTCTTGAGAGGAGGGCACGTGGAAAGACACAAAGGATAGACCTGGATGTTGCCAGAAGATGCTGATGGCATTTTTGCAATTCATCCAAAATCTTTCCCATGACAAAATTGTTACTGGTCACTCACATGAATACTTCCCACATCCTTTCACTGTGAGCTTGGCATTCATCGGAACAGCCTGTGACTTGCCTTTTTCCTTCTAGCCTGCCTCAACTTCACCTATGTTGTGAGTCATCCGAGCTGTGGTTCTGGGGAGACAGGCCAGCCGGTGACTCCTGACTTTCTTAATCTCCTGAAATACCCCAGGGTCTGTGGCCAGATCCCCTCAACTGAGATGGGAAGCCTTCGCTTCCCTTCCTGAAAAATGTATCTGTAGAGTCATCATTTTCATCCTGTCCTCAACACCACCCCCAGGACCCTCCATCAAGCTCCTTGGAGAATAAAGCAAATATTAAGAGTGTATCATAGTGTTAGGCACACGGATACTTTTTGCCTCCCTGGTGCTGGAGAGTAAACCTAGTTCCTCACGCACCCTAGGTAAGTGATCTACCCTGGAGCACCAGGCCCAGCACTAAAGCTTTGGTAATTAAAATTTTTATCTCTATCACCCTTCATTATTGATGTGTGTACAGGTATGCGTAATGTGGATCCTCTTATGTGCTTACCTTTCAACTTACTTGATTTTGCCACCTCCAGATCACAAGTTAGTACAAGTTTGAGGCAACTATCCCTCATTTTATCTTTTTAAAAATCTTTCTTTTCTCACTTTCAACAGAATTTCCAGGGTCACTTCCATCTTTAGCCCAGCTGTCTTCCAGTTGAACCAAAGATGCTGTTGCCTTCTTCTTATTTAAATACTCAAATATTTATATTTATTATTAAGAATGATTATATATTTGTCTCTTTCCTCAATGGGCACATATATTCATTTGTATTAGAGATTCGTGGTTTTTGTTGCTTAATGTTTTGTGAATTCCTCATATTAGTCTTTGTGAGTCACTCCCTGAGAAAGAGATTAGAATACAGGTTTGGATAGAATGTTCTTTTCTACCTTTCCTGTGGCAAATCTGAGTTTTTGAAACTTCTGACCGCTGAGAAGATAACAATGTGCAATGTATTAATTATTGAAAAATGTCCTCTTAATTAGCTTGGAAAGTGTCTCATTGATATTTGTTTCTCAATAAAATTAAAAAAAAAAAAAGAAACTTGTGACAAATTGAATACAAATGCTGTTGTGATCAGCATTAGTGGAAAGTGACCTGACCTCTGGGATTGAGGAGCAGATCCTGTAACTGTCTCCCAGGGTTCTTTGTGTTTGCATTTGAGCAGAAAAGTGGGAAAGAGTGGAAGTGGAAACTTAATTTACTAGTTGTTTCTGTGTAGCCCTTAGAAAACTGGTGTGTGTGTGTGTGTGTGTGTGTGTGTGTGTGTGTGTAGGGTCATTTCAAAGGGCGTGCAAATTTGTACTTTAGCTGCACTGAGTTTCAAATGTTAGCTTATCTGTCACTTCTGAGTGCTATAATGAGTATATTAAACTTTTGAAAGTGATCATTCCTCATTTTTTCTTACAAGTACAATCTGCAAAAATCTTGGTAGAAATGCTTAATTTCTACACAAATGTTTTCATGTCGACATCACTGACAATTCTATAGTTTTAAGATATTTTAAAGTATATTTAGGAAGAGTTTAATTTTATAATACTGGTTATTCTAGTTTATAGAATATATATGTTTGTAGATATATAAAAACATTATAAATAGTCACTAGCACCAGCTTAAACATGGAGGAAAAGGGAGTGATTTATTGAGGAGAGAGTTTCAATTTTGCATGGTGAAAATGTTTTGGAGGTGTATTTCTCAAGAGTATAATCCACGTGACGCTTCCAAATTGTATACTTATGATGTTGAAAATAGCAAATTTTACAGTATTTTCTTCTCACCACGATTAAGGAAAAGCTTAGTATTTAGTCCAGGCAGAAATACAAGCCTCCCAGTGCCACGTTTGTGCAGTTACAGGAAGTGCGTCTGTGGCATCTCTTTCTTGCTTGAGATGCTGATTGGCATTCTTGTAAGTGGGTGATGGGAATATGTCATAAAGAGATCTTAATGAGATCCTTTGTGCAATGTGCTGAACATGCAGACTTTCTAACTTCATGAGTCTGAACCGTTATCACTGTATACAGTAAAATAAACTATAACAGAATAAATGATTTTAGTTTATATAATGGCATTATGATTACATATATAAATCAGCTCCTGATAGCAAGCCCATGAAAATTAAGTTTCTCTATACTGTGTACCCATTTCCCCATTTCTGTAATGAATGAAACAGTGGCATTTATTTTATATCTTTTTTTTTTCCCCCCCTTTGGAGCACTTGCCAGGGAAGCACTTATTCTACTGAGCCATCTCCCCGGATCCCTATTTTATATCTTGATGAAATTGTTAAGCTAATAAATATAGCATTTTCTATATTTTATACAACTGATTCATTATCTTTAATGACAAGAAGCAATAATAGTAATATTTTATCAGTATAAATTAATATACATTCTAAATTCACTACCAATTCTCAATTACTATTTCTTCATATTTAATATTGTCTCCTATGATGTATCAGTTTACTATGCTTTTCTTAGCTATTCTTATAATTCCCATTGGCTGAAGTTTTTGGTAGAATTATATTTACTAGTCAAATAAGGAGGCAAATATACCTCAAAAAGCTAAACTCTGCTTCACAAAGAGAGTTTTAGTTATGTTTTAACTTACCTTTACCACATATCTTTCATCTCTGTGCCTTTGTTTCACATACTGGTAGTTACTGCTGCAGTATGTGTTCATTTTAAATGGATACCAGGTGTTTGATATAATGTGATTATTTTGGAAAAGACTGCTATACTAAAATTTTCCCTGTATACAATTCTAGTTTTAATGTCTTTTGAATTTTGGGGTAGCATCAAAACTCTGCTTGTGGCCTTCTGAGGTTTTCACAGCTCTGTCGTGTTGCGCCGGTGTGCCAGGCAGAGATGAAAGTAGCTAAGATTTTCATGCCTCTGTTTTTAGGGTGTGCATGTGAGGAAAGGCAGGTAATCCTGGTAGTAATTTTCACCTTGTGCCCAGCATTCTACTCAATCTCAGAGAGGCCGGTCACCTCCTAATTACAGTTTTGGCCACTTTGAACATGTTGGATTCTTACTTAATGTATTGATTTTTAAATATAATTATAAGGTGAATTTAATTTGGTGTATGTGTTTGGAACATGTGGTATTCCTTGGCAAATCTTCCCTTCAATTATATGGTTGTACATGTACTAAAGTGTAGGAAATTATTGTTTTACTTGTAACATACTCAAGGTGCACTTCAATAAATAGAAAGGAATACCCTCCGGCAGGGGAACAGTGAGATCAAAAGCTTACTGTATTTTAGATGGTTGTTTTATTAAGGTTGCTTATTAATTTAAGGATTTATTTTTGGTGGGTAAAATAACTAGGAAGTGGATCGTGTGTGTGTGTGTGTGTGTGTGTGTGTGTGTGTTCGTGTTCTTTCTTTTTGTCTGCATCCTGTCCTTTCCCACTTCCTCCTCCCATCTCTTTGCTTTTTATGCTAGTGGGTTTTAATAGACTCCCTGAAAACAGTTGAGCCCCCACTTTACCCTGGAGACAGATTTCAAGGAAAATAGTGTTATTTTAACTCTTTCATTAATAAAGGAGATTGAAAGCCAAATACATAATACAGCCACAGAAAATGGTCAGAATTTCTAGGATCCTCACCTCCTCCAGATCTGCATGAATCTTATCGTAAATATGAAAGGAGGTCATGCTAGTGATACTTGGTCAGGATGTGATCCGTGCTGCTGAGCAGACAGAAATCTTTTAACAGTTGCCTTTCAGGAACTGTAAATTTCGACAATTATTCAGTCCATTGCTTTCAGCACCTTTTGTTGGCTTATTAGTGTATAGAACAGCAGGGTTGTAACAGGAGGAAGAGCCTGTGCATTCTAATTAGCTCCAAAGACAGTGTGAGATAAAAGCTCGGATTTTTGCCTCTTTTCTGCTTCACATTGGTTGATTAAGGATGCTATTGTAGGCTGCACTGGCTTGACCTAATCTCAGTGACCACCCATTTATGGAGGGAGAATGGTAAAAACTTGCTCTAGTTTTCTGAATGGGATTAGGAAAGCACTAATTAGCAAAGCCCACAAGCCATGAGGCATGGGTAGGAACCCAGCACCCATCCGTAGGAAACAAGTGCAGTCTGGGGAAACATTCAGCAATTGAACCAATTAATGCTCGCATATATTAGGCACTTGGTGATGTATTTTCCATTTCTAATGACTTAACCATGAATAAGAGCCTGATGTTCCTCAAGCTGTACTTGTTGATTAAATAAATACTTCTGGCCTGAAGAGAGATGTCAGAGCTTGAAGAACACTAATGTTGATAAAGAGGTCTGTAAATAGTTGGAGAATAGAGTTGAGCTGCGGTTGATCTCGGCTGGGGGAAAGGAGACTGGCAAGACAGTCGACAGAACTTTCAGCTTGACTCCTCCTGTTCAAGTGCAGTCAGATTTTAATTATTGACAGGCACAATGATGTATTTTGGAACCATGCAGCCCTCTAATTCTCTCTTAGGTACATGCTTCTAATTGTGCAGAATATTACGGAAAAAACACAGGCTCTGGAAAGGTCAGAATGAGACCCAGATGTGTGCATATGTCCTCGTATAATTTGCTGGACGTTCAGGAGGGCTCTTCATATCTTTGAGTCTCAGACTCTCTACCTTCACAAAGAAAATAATGTTTTATAAATGTGTTCGTATGATTGCCTAAGCAAATGCGAGGACCTGGGTTGAATACCAGGTACTGTGTGCCATGCCGGCCCCAAGCCAGGCGCTCAGAGCTGGCCACTGCACCTGGGGTGGTGCACGCCTGTAATCCCAGCACTGGGGAGTCCAAGCTGTGTAGTGAGACCCTGTGCCAAATACCTAAAGCAAACAAGCAAATCTCCTCACAAGGTAGCAATATATCAGTATATTAAGAAGTGAAAACAGAAGGTTTTAGTCTTAAAATTTACCTATTAAAAAAAAAAACACAAGCATAGGTTTATGTGTTCAAAATGAAGCTTATACATTGATGTCTTTTATTCATCCTTTTTTCCCTACCTTGATAAATTGGATTAGCCATTAGTGGAAGTATTTATGTTTTATTAGTTTTGTCTTTGTGAATTTATAGATCACTTATAAATAGATTTCTAAATCTGAAAGTATTAGATACACTTGAACTACAACCACTGCCATGGTCTCAGAATTTCCTGCCTCCTGGGCTACAAACTAATGAAATTTATTTTTTTAAACAAATAAATATCAGATTCAGACAATCCACTTGATGACAGTTTTTGAAATCTGTCTAACTATATCGAACAGAAAAAAGGGCAGCAAAAATAATTTAACAGTCTGAAGATGCATATTGTTTTGGATAAAGACTTAGCATCCGATGACTTTAGCATATCTATGTAGGGAATTCTTTGGTTGTGTATGAATCAATTAACATAATTTAATAATGACATCTAAACTGAGAAGACAAAATGCCTTGCTAGTTTTAAGTGTTACCAACATACGTATTACCAGTATACATACACAATATACACACAGTGCATCTTGTGTTCATATGTATATTGGTGATGCTTAAAATTAAATAGCAAAGCATTTTGTCTTCTAAGTTTGGAAGACAGATATTCAAGATTCATAGAATGTTAAGTCCTCCTTTCAACTGCAGAACTACAGTGAACTAAGTCAGGTGCTGAGCAATGGTAATTGTGTGTGTGTGTGTGTGTGTGTGCGCGCGCATGTGTGTGTGCACATGTTCATGAGTAAGGATTTGGAACCTCTGATGTGAGATGCTAGCATTGGGCTATATTTTTCAATACATTATTAGTTTTTTTAATTTTTTCTTGGTTAATTTCTTTCACACTTTCCTTTATAAAATACATACATACATATTTTATAATAATGTATATAATATTTTTAAAGATATAGACTGATTGAACCAATTTTTATAGAATTGTTATAGTTAGAAGAGGCAAATGTAAAAATTACTGTTCCTGGGTGTCCTGTTTTTTCCCACGCAGGGATGGCACTGCTGGTGTCGTGTGTGCTGAGCACAGAGTCTATCACTGAGCCCTGGCCCTCTGTTCTGGCCTTCAACAAGCTTAAATTACATTTTAAATGAAAAAGAATATGAGAAGTTCAATCAAACACAAGTTTCAAATCATTATTCCGTAAAACAAACAAAAATGTGATTGAAAACTGCAGCAAGAAATCTTTTCAAGTCAGAAAAGTAGTTTAAGTTAATAATATATCTTGAAGAAGAAAGAAAAAGGAGGGTGTGTGGGAGGGAAAGGGGGACTTTCGGAAGAGGAATGTGTGTGAATAAAGAACAAAGCACATTCGAATCTCAGTGAGTAATCTGATTTTTCTAGATCAGAGGGGAATTGTGGGAATTGAGGTTTAAAAAGGCACACTGAGGTCAGGTTGCGGAAGGTTTTACCTGACAGCCTAAGTGGTTTGGAATTTATTCTGTAGACAATTGGGAATATTCTGTTTAAATGACCACAGCTATTTTAGAAAAGAAGTGGTTTAATGCAATTCTTTGCTGGGGGAGGGTTGTTAAAGTTCTAGTTTTCAAACTGCATGAAGAAATTTAAAGACAAATGCACTTGGTGCTATGCTGAGGTTTGATTTCAATTTTGAAATTGTAGTAAAGGTATATCTTAGATTCGTTGTAATTCACAAAATTTATGTAGCAACCGCATATTCTGGTCTTTAGGAAGAAAGTTCTGGAGGGAGCCAACCTCCTGTTCTTATTCTGTTATTCAAAGGATTACCATGTGTGCTTGGACAGCTGGACTCTAAGTTTCCTGCATTGCAAAGTACATTCTTATTTGATTATGGTAAATGAAGAAAGACTTCCCGAAAGTATAGCTGTACACATGGCAAAATATTTAAGTCCAGTTAAACGCCGATGAAAACGTAGAAGTAGTTGGTAGGGGGGCATAGCCTGTGTAATCCCACTGCTTAGGAAGATGAGGCAGGAGGGTCAAAAATTTAGACCAGCCTAAACAACATAGTGAGGCCCTTCTCAGAAAGCAAACAAATAAACAAAAATAGCATAGAATTAGAGTAGAACTAAAATTGGGCAAATGCTGATATAGAGAAATAGAAATGGGATAGGAGTTTGGTTACATTTTTTTTTTTTTTTTTTAATGTATTGGGTACAGGGTCTCACTATGCAGCTCAGACTCATAGCTGTCTTCCTGTTTTCAGCCTTGCCAGTGATGGGATTACAGGCGTGCACCACCACACCTGCACTTGGTGGCCAGCTCAGTGCACCTGGTGGGGGGCTGGTGTGGCATGTGGTACCAGGGATTGAACCCTAGTCCTGGGGCCGGGGAAATAGCTCAATAGGATAAGTGCTTGTCTGGCAAGTGCGAGAGCCTGAGTTCAAGCCCTGGTTCTTCCCAAAAAGAGTTTGGTTACAAATGGTGAAGAGATGGGGAGCAGGCAGCAAAGGTAAAGTTAAGAATTTGGGGGCCATCTTCCTTAGCCAGGAAGCCCTGTAGAGAAGAAGAAAGTTGGTTTCATATTAAGTCTCCAGAGATAGGAGTCTGGAATCCCGAGTGAGCCATCAGTCTGTTTTGTGTCTCCTGACTCCTTGATCCTCAAAATACAAAAACTCACCATGTACAGGCAAACTTGGGACAGTCTTCTCAGGTTGGCCACTAAGGGGTCTCCTAACAGTACACAAGGGAGTGTGACTCTTTCCTTTCCTTCTACTTTATTCTCTTTGGGAGTAAGGAAGATACCAAGTTCGAGGTTTATATTCTAGGATGCAGATCCATTATTTTCTTGCCATTATGATTGCTTTGATTTTTTATTCTTTAACTTAAAACTTTGCATTTTGCAGCATTAATTCACATGTGCATGTTGCACTGCATCTGTGTAACACTTAATCTGTGGTATAACTTAATCTGTGGTACACTGTAATCTTTGGAATAGCTTTCAATCAAATTGTGGATTGATAACTATAAAAATAGTTGTTTGATCTGATCGAATTCCCATTAGGTGTAGGCAGACCTGGAAAGAGGGTTAGTCTTTCACGTGTTTATGATATACTATGAGTTAACAAGAAGGCTCATTTCACTGGCATTTATTATCAGAGCTGGACTGAAAATCACATTCAGTTAAACAAATATCACTGCAATCTCTTTATCTTGCATTGAGGATAAATATATAAGGGTAGTCTGAGTTGAGACTTTTCTAAAACTTTTAAAAACAGTTTAAGGTTCTTTGATGCTCAAACCAACTATTTGTTATGCAGAGCCCCATAGCCTGGTCTGACTCCCATGCTAATGAAGCTACTAATTTACATTTGAAGGGTCCCAAATTCACCAGAAAAAATTACTAATCTAATTGAACTTTCTGGTTCTGATTTAATTTGGTGGCATTAGTAGACATGATTGTAGGCTCTTGGGGAAGAATTATTGAAAACGAAGAATTATTGAACACTGACTTTAATTTGCGTAACTATAATCCGATAAAAAATTCTACCTTGAGCAACCAAAAATTAAATTATCGTATTCACATTTGTAAATAAGGGCAGACAATTTGTTTTCAGTACCCATTTAATTTACCTTTGGTTGTGAATACTCATATAATACGACTTAAAAAGTAGAAGTACATATTGTTAGTTTATAGTAGGTAAAAATAAGAGAAAAACTTAGCAGTTGGGCCTTGATAGGAAAACCATTAGATGTGAACTCTTCACCTGTTAGACCCAGCTGTCCCTTCTGGGATTTGGTTTTTGTCCTCTGAGGACCATTTCTATGAAAATCTAAGGAAGAAACTCTAAACTGCGGGTGACAAGAGTAGCCTATTTTACAAATCACGCAGGAACCAGGATCAAGTATCAGAGGGCAAATTCGAGCCTTTTTCTTTTTTCATGTATTCAGTTTGGTGGCATTTCATAAAACTATCTATCCTTCCATTGCCAAGATGACGAATCAACTGGTCTGTTGACACCATCTGTCTAAAGAATCCACAGCCGCTGCCTTGAGTTTTGGTTCAGTTTTCAATAGAAGCACATTCCATCAGCAGTCTCATTTTTTTAAAATATTTCCTAAGTCTATGGTCCTGCAAACACCATAGACTGTCTCTCCTCCTTCTCTCCTTTCGTCCCCTCTGCTGTTGTTGGAATAATCACTTCATGTGCTTCATAAGACTTGGGTACTGTGGACATTATTTATACTTTAATAGAAATCATTACAGAAGGGTTTGGATGTAGCTCAGTGGTACAGCGTGTACCTCGCTAGCATGCCTTAGGCCCTGGGTTTGATTACCAGCAAACAAAAAACCAGGTGTTTTCCATTGGCCACGTAATGTAGGATGTCTATAGTGTTTGAGAAGAAACAATTTATGGATAACTTAGTTTGTAAAAAAATTCTCTAGTAATTCCATGTTTCCTTGAAATTAAAACAGGAAAAGTAATTAGAGAAAAATGCTTTTGAGTTGGCGATTATTTATGGCTTTATTTTGGTAGCTCATCTGTTTAGTCTCATATATAAATTTCTTCAGTCCTCAGTTGTATTATACTAAGTGTATATTTCATGAAGAAGATGTAGTAGACACAACATGTTTTGAAAATTAAATTCCATTTCAAAAAAAAACTAAATGGAAGTGTTCAGTTTGCACACTTCCACATTGTTTGGAACAGAACAATTTAGGAACCTAGCTATTGAGACATGGCCTTCTCCAAGCAAATTTAGTTAGGCAAAGAGTGCACACATATGCAACTTTAAATGGTAATGAGCAATTTGAATGCTAGTTCGGTCTGCTACGTGAGCAGATCAAAGGTGGTATTTCTTGAAAATAAAGATGACTTAGTTTGCACTTAGGCAGAAAAGGTTTTGAGGAAGTAAAGGAGGTAAGGGGAAGCTTAAAGGGACATGAGAGTTCAGAGTGCTGACAGAATAAAATTCCTGGCAACATCTGAGCCAGAACACTCTAGGCAAGCAAAAGCTGGATTTAATAGGAAAATTCATGTACTAGCTCTGTTGGGTCACAAGCAAAAGAAGTCTGCTGGGTAGCAAAAAGAATTCCATTAACCCAATATGCTGAAGCCACAGAAGACACATTGGTGTGAGCAGACCTCGGGCCACAGTGGAACTGAATGGCTAAATGAAGCAGCAGACTTCGCTTCCTCTTGTGTGGTTGCTTCTTTGTCTACTTGAAAGACAAATTTCTTTCATTCAAGAGCAGACATGCTTCTTGGCACCCTACAGTCTTGTAGCTTTTTCTTGCCAGCTCCAGGTGGGAAAACCCCAAGTGAGGGTTTCAGTTGTCCCAGTGTGCATTCCTGGACCAGCAATCAGGGTCACCTGTCTGGAAACTCAGGTGCACTGTCTACCATTAAGAAAACGAAGGGAAGATATCCTGGCCAAGGACTCACTGCTACCAAAATATTGCCACCATGACACTTAGTACATTCTTCAAGAGCATTTTGATTTGGTCTTAATGCCTAAAGAGGATGAATGATTTAGTGAGCTTTTAAATTAACTTATGAATGATATTATATTATGAATCAAATGAGGAATGTTATTTTCAGTCAAATATATTTTATTTTTATTTTTAAAGAATATAAAATGATAATAGAAAAACAGCAGCATTAGAAATGAAACAAAATTTCACTAAACAAAGTAATAGGAATTCAACAATTGTTGCTGTCCCGCATGATATCTTTAAGTTTGTTCTTTAGGTTACTAGATATAAATGTGCAAGGTTGGTTTAAAGAAAAAGCCAAAAAAATCACTTTTATAAGTGATTCAAAGAAAAATAATAAGAATAAAAAGAAAAAAAAATTAAGCATTAACTGCTCCTTTCAAAAGACCAGCCACTATTGCTAGTACAATTATCCAAACTATCCTGCATGTCACAGTCAAATATCTTAACAGGATGCTGATCCTGCAATATGGTGCTATTACTAGGTATGTTGTCTATCAGTTGGATTTTTGCTTTTGTTCATCAAACAGGTTTTTTTTTAAGAAGGAAGTTACTTTTTTTCATAATTTTATTGATAAACAAATAGCAATGAGGCAGTTTCAAATCAAATTGGTAAGACAGTTTCAATAATTAACACATTGCATACATTCTTCCCAGTGGTTAATTGCTGAACAAGATGCGGACATGCTATCCTATTTACAAACACCATTAGAACAAATCACTCTATTCATTAAGAGAATGTAACTATATATCTATCCTAACCACTTTGAATACACAGATACAAAATGGACATTCATCTGTATCCCCTTTTTTGTTAAGTTCCGTTATTTGAACATTAACGGAACTCATCCTAAAAGAGTCCAGTAGTCCATAATAGTATTGGGTCTTCTGCTTCACTGGCAATGTCAGAAATTGAGTGCTCTACAGCTCAACATAACAGCATGGCTTTACTTCTTATATTTCGTTTTTATACTTTTCTGCTGGGTGGTTAAGAACAAGGTAAAGCAGGACCTATGCAACAAGAGCTGTAGCTTTTGGGTCTGATGAGGTCAGTGAAATCCCCTCAGGATTTTTCCTGAGATCCTGTACCTCAGATTGTTTGTCAGTGTCAGCCATGTGGATGAGTCATGGCCATTGCTTGGCCAATGTGCTCTCTGTGAAAGCCTGAGAGAATGTTTTCTCTCCATGTGACTCTCCTTAGGCACACTCTACATCATCGATCACTTTCCTCTTTGGCCTCCTCAAATGGGGTTTTTGTTATGTTATCCGGCTTCCTCTCCAGTGCTTGGTCTTCAAGTCCTGGCTCATGTGATCCTCTTATCTGAGGTCTTTCAAGGACTGCAACTGCAGTGTGTGCCCAGCTATTTCTTGTCTGTAATATCAGTTCCATACTTGTTACATTGTAAAATTCTCAAACCAGAAAATCCTTAAACTGTTTATGGTAAACCTGTGGACCATTTTTCATGTTTATAAAAGCAATGGCATTGTGATTATACTACACAGCAATGACCTGGTTTTCAAAGCACAAATGTTGAAAGAATTGTCCTATGTGTTTAGCAGACGTTCAAAGATATGCTTTTGACACTACTTGGAAAATGTTCAAACCAAGCCTTTGTTGATGCAAGAAGGAAAAGGAATTCTAAAACTTACATTGTGGCTTGAAGTCAGTTGTGTGAGAATTAACTAATATAGCCAGTGGCCATGTCCCCTTTATGAACATTTATTAAAGGAATGGATTTAGTAGCCTTGGCACTATTTTAAAGATTTAAACTGTCAGAGTAAGCTATTAGACTCTTATCTGCTTGCACCAATCTGTTGACCTAGAAGCTCTGTGTGTTGGCTGTCCAGGCATTTTAGATCTCTGGTGTTAGGCAGCTCAGCGGTGGGTCAGGTTCTGGGGTGGGAAAGTACTATCTGACGAAACTACGGACTGCACACTCGGTGGTCTAACCCATTTCCCTGCCTCGGGACCTCATTCTTCTGGGGACCACTGGCTCTCTGTCATTTTATTATGCCATGGGATGCTTTTTCTCTGAGCTGCATGTCAGAGCTGCTACTAAATCAGATCCTCTGTCTGGACCTTTTTAATACCAACTATCTGGGTGATTCTAGCCTGTACCAGATGAAAGAAATACTTTTGTGCCCTTACTTTCAGTGTGACCACATCTGAGAATATAATAACACTTTAAAACTATATATAAATATTTATAGTAGTATATAGCAACAGTAAATACCCATAGGTCCCAAGTATGGTAAGGGCCTTGAGTCACATCACTACTTTCCGGTCCTAGTTCTCTGAGCAAGGGTGTAGAAGAAAAATGACCCTTGGCACTTGCCTAGCATATAGGCGACATTAGGATCCACCCCAGTACAGGCACAAAAGGAAACTTTGGTGAACAACTTGACCTTGGTATTAGTTTGTAGTTTCCTTATGCTAAGGAGGGTGATACACGCGTCTGTCTCTTGTGGATTAAGATACATTAGAACATTTCTGAAAGAAAGCTTGCTCATTCTCTCCACAGAGATGCTTTGGTTGTTGGCATAATGACTTCATTAGCTTTGTTCTGGTTGTTTCGTGGTGTAGGTTATTTTCCATGTTGAAATCCATGGATAAGTCATTTGAGCTTTAGGCTTCTTAACCTGTTTGATTTTAATATTTTTAGTAGGCGGTAATGAAGCAACAGGTAGGTGCTTTATTCTTTAAAATGATAAAGAAATCTTACCATAATGTACTTTAAAAATTGTAGGGTGGATACAGTTTGAAATATGAAGGTTAGGGCTTAATGGGAATGAGCTGTCCCTATCAGCATGAGGGCTCGGGGGCCAGTCCAGGGGTAGAGTGCTCGCTTAGTGTGCTGCACAATGTGCTGGGGTCTACCTCCAGCACTGCAAGAAGAAAAGAAAGTGTTTTTGTACAGAATACCATGCCTGGCCATGTTCATAATCAGAAGATTCTTTGTTTGTCCAAACTGAAGGACAGCAGAAGGAAAATAGCTTTAGGTGAGCATGCCAGGCACTACCCCAAGCTGTACTACATTGAAGGCATGAAACAGGCAGTGTTGTCCACTCTGCACAATCACCGGTTTGCACTTAGTTCAAAATAAACGTTATTGATCACACGTTAAGTGATTACCAAGAAAAATACTGAGTTATGCCATTTCTCTTACTTTGCTTCCACCCTCTGCTCCCATTTTGAGAACAAAATGTAAACTGGATTAATAACCACTTGTGCGTTGTTGTCTTCCCTTCTACACTTAAAAGGAATACACTTTAAACCTGAAAAAGTTTCAAATGAGAAGTGTGTTTATCTTACCTTCTTTTTGTATGGAATACATCTGCCACAGATCTATGAGTAGTTTGCAATGTGCAGTGTGTAAGAATAGTAATTTAATTCTGGCTGCCAACACCAAATACTTTAATTATTGTTTATTTTTAATTTGTCTGCAGTGGAAAATTATATGAGTGTCCATATGATTTTTACATAAAATAATCATTTTCATGTTTAGCTTCTGGGTTTTTTGAAAGGCAAATGTCAGAAGACGTGAAGGTTTAGGATCTCCACGTGAGGCTCTGCCCAGTACACGAATGTGGGCTGCTGTTCCGGTGCAGCGTGGGCACCACTGAAGAGCTATAACATGATTCTGTGCTTCCCAGGTGGCTGGCTAGGAATGCCAGGAAGTGGAGTTCCCCGTAGATGTATTTGCTTCTACGCTGGTAATAGGCATTTCAAACGCCCTGATTTAGAGTCAAGGTAGAGTATGTCTAGTCAGCCTTATTTTGTTAGATCGTGTTTCCAACATCCTACGCCAAGTAATTAACGGTGTCACCAATATGCGATTCAAGACATACCAGAAGAAGAAATGTTAAGTTGGGTATCGTTCCAGCTACTATATTTGTACTGCTTGCTATGCTCTATCGTAGTCTCCTCTATTCTTCATGAATAGAGTAATCTGATTTTTAATATATGAGCTCAATATGGATAGTAGTTATAATTTAAGTTACTATTTGGCTGGGGATATAGCTAGCATAATCCCCTGTCGGGCAAGCTCAAGGTCCTGAGTTTAATCCCAGTACCAAAAAAAATCAGTCATTCAATTTAGGGAACAAATCAAGAATTTCACTAATTAAAGACCATTTATGTTGTATCAGTCATAGAAATTACCTCCTTACACTTTAGGAAAAGTGCACTGGTATGCGAGAGTAATTTCTTACAGCAATATATCTGATATAGAGATTTTTGATGAACACTTGGGTCCATTGCCTTTTTACAAATTCGGACATTTTCAGCTTATTGGGGTAGAATAAGATAAGCCTTAGTTCATTTAGCAAAAATCAGTCGGATCACAGAGAAAGTGCTCATGTGTCCTCAGACCCCTTCCTTCTGTACATAGTCAAAGATGGCATCCTGGAGATTTAGTAGGAGCAAATGCACAAACCTTGGGCACCTGGTTGGGCCACTCATAAAGTTCTCTTTTATGTATCCTTCCAAGCATTGAAATGTAATCTAAAATGTACTGGAATATCATCTGAACGAGGCTTATTTGCCAGATAAGGAAGATACAGTGAACATTAATAATAGAAAAACATATACATTTTTAATTGCATCATTGAATTGCCTTAGATACCATTCCTAAGAAAGAAATAAGAATGAAGTTTGGCCGATGTCGAGTCTGTTAACACCTTACCAATCTGTTCTTTAAAGATCAAAGTGTTTACTTTGTCATTGTAAAAATTCATTTGTATTTTAAAATGTATTTCTCAGGTTAGCATATTGTAGGCCCTTGTCACTCTATGACTGCTATGACCCCTGCCTGAGCGTCTTGTTGGTATTCCGGGTCCTTAGGAAGTTGGCATGTCAATGTGGTTTGTCTCCAGAGTTAAAGCCCATGGAATCTTTGAGGAGATAATCAGTAGATCTTGTAGAAAATCTTTTGAGATTTTCATCACAGAACTTTAAAAATAAACTATGTTAAATGTGAAATAGTTGGATTTCCTACTATCCCTTGTTCTGTAGACTTAAAGAAAAAAGTTTTATTTTTTTGGTTGTTTTAATCATCAAATGATTTGTAAATTTCTGATATGCTTGCACTTAGAAAATTACAGGTGAAGCTCGGTAACATTATGTATGTAATTATAGGTAGTTTGAAAAAATTGAAATTACTCTGTACCATGCAGATTGATGCTGTTCTAGAGTGATAATTTTTTATTAAATGAAAATTAGTGATATATATAGATAGATAGATGGATAGATAGATATGACTTAGGATTTGTTGTTCTAGTTCTGTATTTGAACCCAGGGCCTTTGAACTTAACTACATCCAATCCTCTTTATTATATTTTATTTTGAGACAGTGTCTCACTAAGTCTTGATGTCTCCCAGGCTGCCTTTATCCTCCTGCGTCAGCCTCCCAGAGTGCTGGAATTTCAGGAATGGAACTATGCCCAAGTACTAGATTTAGGATATTTAAGAATTGTTATTATTCTTCTGAAGGACTGTTTTAATTAAAAAAAACTTAAGAAAGTTTTGCTCAAGCCTAGAGCTATATGATCCCACTGACAATGTAAAAGAAGGGACGTAAATTTCCTAACTGGAGGTATCAAATGGTAGATACTCAGATGAAGAACATTTCTCTTCCCAAGTCCTTTCCAAATGTGAGAGATTTCAGTGCCTAGCTTCCTTCTTTTTGTGGAGAGAATGAAAGTGGTAGATATAAGGCATAAACCTCAAAATAAAATTATAAGCAGAATATTAAGGTTTTTAGTACAGGAATGGGTCTGGACTTGGCAATCTGGGGACAGTGCGTGACCTAGAGTGGTGACCCAGCAGCCTCGGCTCGCTGGCGGGGTGTTGCTGGGGAGCTGGGAAAGGGTGACCAGGTTGGGGTGAGGCCGTGAGTCACACGTCCCTAGCTTTCCAGTGCCCTGGGGAGGCAATACTTTGGGTTCTACCCAACCCTAAATCTGCGTGGAGGGGTTAAGTGAGTTCCAGCCCCCATCCACAGTATTGTCAGATGGAGTGGATTAAAAGGAAAATAAGCAGAGAGAAGCAGTCCCTGGGAGAAGGAAGGGAACTGGATACCGAGCTGCTAGGGTGCGTGCCAGGTACTCTGTTGGCTGCTGCCGCAGCCCTGTGTGGTAGGATTCTTCATTCTACCTTTGTTTTGTTTTAGGGAAGAGGAAATGGAGAACAAGGATAAGAATATTGAATTAATGCTGTAGACTTAAAAAAGAGAATTATATGTAATATTCAAAAGAGATATTTATTTGCTGAAGGATCTACAGAGGGACTAAATCCACTGGAGTGAAGTATTTGCCCAAGGAAGTTGAGTGATAGTCGTATTATAGAATGTGAAATAATTTATTTTCCAGTCATTTTTAGAGATGGAGCGCTAAACAAATGTGGATACTGATGTTATTTAGATTAAATCAATATGTTCCAAGAATAGAACTCAACTGTCAAAATGGTACAAATTCATATTTCCTGTAAGAGGAAAGCAGTAACTCCAGTTTGCATTGGAGTAGCAATAGACCGGGTGTTTGTAAGCTTCTGATGTGCATCAGAACTACCATTAGTGCTGGTTAGCAAGAGAACTCTTAGGAGGGTGGGTGAGCAGAGGGGAAGCGGAGCCCCGGCACCTGAATTATTAATAAGCTACCACCTCTGCGGCTCACTGTGATGCCCTGCCGTTAGGGGTTCTTGGGCATAAATTATGACTTCATTTCCATATATGCCACTGTTTAGGAGCTGTTGATGCTTGGCATGGTGGCAGAGACTGTAATCTCAGCACTCCAGGATGCTGAAGCAGGTCCCTGCCTAGACAACTTGGTGAATTAGTGACTCTCATCTCAAAAACAGAGAAAAAAAGAAACAAATATTAAAAAGTGCTGGATATCTAGCTCAATGAAAAGTCTTGAGTTCAATCCCCAGTAATACACACACATACATGTGTGAACACACACACACACACACACACACACACACACACACACAGTCATGGGCACAGAATGTAATTTTTCGTCTTGCATTTTTACATAACATTAGATCGGAATGTTGTTGCCATACATAGTACATACCAGTCACATGTCCTATCTAAATTAAAATAAGTGAAATTAATTCTAAAGGGACTCAGTAGGGAGAATCAACTCTGCAGCCATCCTGAGCAATTTAGTGAGATACTATCTCAAAAAGCTGAATTTGAATTTGTGGTGATTCTGTTCCAGCTTTTCAAGTGCTGGAATTGCGGATGTGTGTCTCTATGCCTGGCATTAAAAGTACTTTTTTTTTTTTTTTTTTTTTTTTTGTTTTTTTCTGAAGGGCTGAGGATGTAGCTTAGTGGCAGAGTGATTGCTTAGTGTGAGTGAGACCCTTCAATTCCACATACAGAGCCTGCCAAAAAATGTATATACACTCAGCAGTTCACTTTACAATAAATTTCTAGAAGCTGATTGCCATTGTATTGATTTCATGGTGTGTCAACATATTTAGTATCAAATATTTATGTAAGTTTTTATTTTCCTGATGTATACATTTTTCAGTGGACTCTGTATATGTACATATGTGCTTATGACCAGTTGATGGCTACTGTGTCAGATAACACATGTAATTTGAACGATTGTTGCAGAAAGTTTCTGACAATGCTAGACTGGAGTATAATAATAATGAAATGTTTATGCTTTATAGTTTTTATGGTATTAGGAGTGACATTTAAGTTTATCCTTATTAAATATCTATTTATTAAAGTAGAAAATATTTCCTTATGAAAATTTGTTCATGTTAAAACACTTTAGCAAATAGTATTTCATACTTTATTAAGTTTTGTTCTCTTTTGAATGAAGAAACATATGTAAAGAAGAAATAATACACAGGTGACTTGGACTGGTATGTACAATAGTAATAATCTTAAAGTCCTTTCATGTATATGAGATTTAGCCACAAAAGGATTTTCTCCCAAAACATTTCTTACTCTGCTCAAAGAAACAGTAAGAAATTTATTACTTTATAAAATAATCTTAAAGGCCCTGTGCAAAAGCGAAACAGAGAAGTCTAAGCAACCTCCCTGGCTTATCCTACATTACAACAGATGTATATTATCAAGAGACTCTATAAAATAGTTATAGAATTCGACATTAAATCTTACATGTGACTATGTTAGTTTGGTAGCATTTTCTTCAATTTAGTCAATATAGCAAATAGATAGTTTTGATTTTAACTTAAAATATAATTTTTGAAATAGTTAACTAGGGGAATGAGATGGAAAAAATTGAATGTATTTTTTAGTATATGTTGAGTTTCAAACTTTTTTTAAACTTGAAGTTGATAAGTGATAGTAAGTCATAGTTATAAGTCATATAAAGTATATGGAAAAGTGAAATTGGCAGTCTTGGTTGCCCTGTAAAAGTCATACAAAAGTTTAGAGTAAATTTAATGTAGTCCCACATGCTTGTAATCCCAGAACTCTAGGAGACTGAGGCTGGAGGACTGTAAATTTGACACCAGCCTAGAAAACTTAGCAATTTAAACAGACCTTGTCTCCAATCAATCAATAAATTAATCAATCAAATAAGGCATTGGGGATGTAGCTCAGTGTGAAGGCACTGGGTCTAGTCCCCACACTCAAACCCAACTAAATGCTCCAAGCAAAATAGAAACCACCAAATTCCTCCTTTCATTTTCTTATTATCTTTTAGACACCAGTCTTAGAGCCTGAGAGCCATTTGTCTGAGTTGTATAAGTTCTTTAACCGTAATGCTCTTGGAATTTTCATTTAGTTTTTAAAATTTATTTCAAAATTCTATTAGGCCATATGTGCAGTACGTGGTAATTACATTCATTGTGAGGAATTGGTACATGTACGGTATATAACTCATCTCAATTATTCCCTTCCCCTCCCCTTCCAGCCTCCCTCTTCGTTTGCCTGTAACAGGCTCATTGATTCCTTGGATGTCCTTTTAAAGGTAATTATCATTCATATAGATCAGCACCCAGACTAATAGGCCCCAAACTGTGTGGCTATGTTTGAACTTCTTTTTACTTCTACTCTAACTGAATCGCTCACACCATGCTGGGCTCCTTGCCCTGACACTGTTCTATGTTCCTCTCCTCAAAAGCCCATTGGAAACATCCTTTCAGTTCACCCCCACTTATTGTAAGGCTATGTGCTAAATACTTTTCCCAAGTGTTGTTGGGGTCCTCACTGTCAGTGCCCGTGAATGTGATACTAGGAGGAGATCGGGTCTTTGTAGGGGATCCTGGCCAGATGAGGCCATTTGAGAGGGCCCCAATCCAATACAGCTATGTTCTTAGGAAAAGGGGACATTGGACCCAGAAGCAGAGACACAGCAAGTGGGTGCTGAAAAGATACAGAGTTTGGGGTACTAACACAGCTGTAGGCACAGAATAGCACTGTGTCCCAGGCTGAGGCCAGGGTGTGGGACAGATTCTCTCTGCCCCCTCCAGAAAACCACGCCTGCTGATCATTCAGTCTCAGTCTTCTAATCCACAACTGTCAGGCAATGCATTTCTGTTTTTCAAAACAATCATTTTAGGGTACTTTGTTGTGGTAGCCCTAGGGAATGGATACACGTGACTGTGGACTTCAGTTTTTTGCATTAATGTCCTTGAAGAATCCCATGGCTTTCTGTAGAAGGATCCTCTCTTTATAAAAATTCAAAGATGCGCTGACCCCAGCCCTGGAGTGAATGAGAGCCTGTGAGTGAGACTGGGTGTGGTGCCACATGCCTGTTAATCCCAGCCCTGGGGAGACTGCAAACAGGAGGATCACTGTGAGTCCCATCTGTGTAGTGAGACCCTGTACCAAATAGAAAAATGAAAAAAAAAAAGAAAAATTAAAATATATTCATAAACAGATATTCAACTTACTTTCATATAAATCTGACCATCTGAATTATATCCAGCCCTGCATGTTCAACTAAAACTTCTTTTTGTCAGTGAAAAAGAGCCCGCTCCATTACTTAACATTGCATTCTTTTTTCTCCTTGGAAATGTACAATTTCTATTTTATTTTGTTTAAAAAAATAAAAACAATACGGAATTTTAAAAAGCAAGATAATAGGAATTCAACAATGATTGCTATATTGCCTATTATTGTGTTCAAAGTAGTTATTAAGATTACCAGATAAAGCATGCAAAATTGGTCAAAAAAATTAAGCATTAGCTTTTGATAGATAATCACATAATTTTGGGGCTCTGAGATTTTCAATATATGTAACCCTTTCGACTCTGAAAGTGTAGTATTTTATTTTATTTTTTTATTTTTTGCGGAACTGGGGATTGAACTCAGGCCCTGCGCTTGCCAGGCAAGCGCTTATTCTATTGAGCCATCTCCTCAGCCCCTGAAAGTGTAGTATTTTAGTAATGAGTATAACAAGATTTTGCAGAGTAAGTTGATTCTTTATATCCACCCTCCCATTACTGCGTTGCAAGATTTTATGCATATATGATGTAAAGCATATAATACTTAATACATACACTAATATGTAATGTGTACTGAGGACTCACGTACAAATCCCCCCAAACGTGACTAGAAGTTACCAAGCGCTCAATGCTTTCAGTATAGTGTTATTTCTCTTCTTATTGATATTAATTTCAGCTAAAATATTTTCGAGGAGAAAATAATTGAAGCTTCCTGCCTGAGCATGGAATAAGCCAACTTGCTCAACTGTACTGAGTCCAGCTTGGGATGAAGTGTAGGCGTGAAACAATTTAAAGTAGAGGGTGGAGTAGGTTCTCAGCTCTTTGTGCATTATTCAGGAGATATGTTCAAGTTGCTTCACTTGAAAAGGTTTTTATTCATCTAAAATTAAAGAAAAGCATTTCTGCATTTTTTTTTTTTTTTTTTTAGGTAGGACAATTTCAATAATTAACACATTGCATACATTCTTCCTAGTGATTAATTGCTGTACAAGATGCGGACATGATATCCTGTTTACAAACACTATTAGAACAAATCCCTCTATTCATTAAGAGAATGTAACTATATATCTATCCTAACCATTTTGAATGCACAGATACAAAATGGACATTTTATCTGCATCCCCTTTTTTGGTTTAGTTCTGTTATTTGAATCTTATAGATGTGTCAACTCAGCAAAATATTCTAAAAGAGTCCAGTAGTCCATAATAGTATTGGGTCTTCCGCTTCACTGGTGATGTCAGAAATTGTTGACCTGAGTCCCCTACAGCTCAACCTAACAGCATGGCTTTACTTCTTATGTTTTGTTTTTATACTTTTCTGCTGGATGGTTAAGACCAAGGTAAAGCAGGACTTATGCAACAAGAGTTGTAGCTTTTGGGTCTGATAAGGTCAGTGAAATCCCCTCAGGATTTATCCTGAGATCCTGTACCTCACATTGTAGAACTTTTGTCAGTGTCAGCCATGTGGATGAATTACGGCCATTGCTTGGCCAATGTGCTCTCTGTGAAAGCCTGAGAGAATGTTTTCTCTCCATGTGACTCTCCTTAGGCACACTCTACATCATCGATCACTTTCCTTCTTGGCCCCATCACCTCCTTGACCAGAAAATTTGGGACACTACTGAGTTACGTGATGTTACAGTACAAGTTCTCATATGTCCTGAGTCTTAATTGACCTTGGAAGGCTAGGGCCAAAATGTTGGATTTCCTTCCGGCCTTCTTTCTCTCTAATTTTGGTCTGCAAACTTAGGTTTAACCCTCCAGAAGAGAAGTTTATTGTTATTACCATACAACCTAGGCTGTTAAGCTTAACCTCACTATCTGTCTGAATATCAAACATCTTAGGCGTAACATGGAACAGGTATTTTTCATCAAGTATTGATACGTTGAACTTTAAGTCCCTACAGAATATGATGAAATCGTCTTTTGAAACTTTGTAGTTTTTATATATCTCTGTGGACACAAAGATAACTGTATGCTTTAAGAATTCCCAGATATTTTGAGGCACAACTTCCACCACCGAAGAAGGCCAAGTGGTTTCCTTTACAAAATGTTCCACTGCACAGCTGGTGTGCATAGGACTTGACCAGGGTGTTGGTTTGGGTCGGAGGGTATTATTTGTTGTCAGCTTTGATCAAGTAATTTCACTCTGGTGATTCGTTTTTCTTTGTTGGGAAACTTTGAGAGATGACAAATTTATCTGTTCTTATTCCAACTTCAACATGCTGTATTAGCTTCATTTTTATGGATGAAAACACTGACCCATTTAACTGAGGTTGTAGAGAGTTGGAAATATGTGGGCCTAAACAGCAAAGCTTGACTCTTATAACTGCAAATGCATTGCCTTCTTTTCCCAGGAACTACCATAAGGAATCAAAGGATAATGCAGAATTTTTCTTAAATTTCAGTTAATTTTTCAGTAGTTTTGAGGTTTAAAAAACTCTGTAGGGATCTGTATCCATTGTCTAGGGGATCTTAGAAAAGTGAGTGAATTGTCATGATTCAGTTCCCTTGTGTACAAATTGTAGTAACAGCCGTGCTTGCCTCACAGTGTTTTGAGGAACGTAATAATACAGCTAATGAAATTGGGCTACAAGCATAGTATATCCTATACACTTCATGTTTGTATTGGATTTTTGTCTGTATTTTCTCAGTGGGTGGAAATTCTTTTCTTGTGTTGATGCTACTAAGCATGAAATCTGGCTTGGGCAGGTTGCCCTTGAACTCACTATGTAGCTTAGGTTGGCATTGGACTCCCAACAATGCTGTGGTTTTATCCCCCTGAGTGCTGAGATTACAAGTGTATGACACTGTAACAGTAGGGAACCAAGGACTTCTTTAATTTTCCTTCTTCTGTAGTTTCATTCTTTGTCTTTAAAAAGCTTATATAGTAGGATAGTTGGGATATAGTTTTAATATTTTATTTTTTATTATATTTAGTACTAATCAACATGATTTTTTCTTCTTTTTTTGTATTTTAGGGAAGGGTCTAGAGGATGTTTAGGGTCTTACTACTAAATTGGACTTGTAGTGATCTGCCTGTTTACAGCCTCCCAAGAAATGGGATTAGGAGCATGCACTACTATGCCTAGTCTTAGTTGCTGTCTCAGCATGCCCTGGAGGTGGGGCCAGCATGGCAGGCCTGGAGATCAAACCCCTGACCCCTGCGCCTGCTTGCAGGCCCTTTAATCTACTGAGCAGTTTGGCCGGCCCTAACATGATTTTTTTTTTTTTTGGTAGAATACTTTTCTTTCAATTCATTCTATCTGGTTTATTAATGAGAATAGGGGACTAAGCATCATAGTTAACCTAAGAGTGACTGAGAGGGTGTTTCATTGCTAAAACTGGGTCTCTCCTTGGCCACCTTAGAAGGTGACTGCCTATAAAAGGAATAAGTAAAATTTGTCGTACTAATCCTCAAAATAATATAGAAATACATGCTTCTCACATATTTTTATTTGTAAGTGGCATTACATATATTGTCCAAATGAGGCTACTTATTTCTAAGTATTTGTCAGAAATTGATCCTAAAATAGTAATTATCTGATTACTTAACACATGAAAAATTTGAATTATGTTTTCCAATTGTATATTTATAGCATTGAAATGTTTGTCTACTGGGTGAATAAAAATTAACACTTCGAGATTCTTTGACATTAGGATTTAAAGATGCTTGAGGTTTAACAAATATTTAAACATACATTTCAGTTAAAAATCTGTTAAGAGGCTGGGGTGATAGCTCGGCGGTCTAAGCACCTGCCTGTCAAGCTAAACGACCTGGTTCAGTGTCCGCTACTGCATGCTATGCAGGCCCTGGAACCTCAGGTGTGCCATGCCCCCAAGTTGCAAATGGTGGCACATGCCTGTAATCCCAGCACTGGGGAGGCTGAGACAGGAGGATTACTGTGAGTCTGAGATGCATAGCAAAACCCTATACCAAATAAATAAAAGATTATTTTAAAAAAATCTCTTAAGAGGTATAGACATAAATGAAAATAGGGTTTGGATGAGGCAGCAATACTTTAAAAGGAAATTTTGGTTGCATGATCCCATGGACCTTTTTCGTGCGTATTTGATACCGGAGATGAACTTTGGGGCCCCACATGTGCTAGCCAACTGCTCTACCCTAAGGTACATCCCTGGCCCTGGAGTGAGTGAAATTGAAGTCACACAGAGGCATATTTTTTTAAAGGTAATAGTACTAGCTATGTGGCATGGAAGGGAGTCAGATCATTAACAGATACTGGTGCTCACTTTCAGATTTTGTTTTAAAAGATTAAAGACAATTTACAAGTGGGTATTTGCAAAGGACAATATTCAAAAGTGCCAGAAAGCTATCAAAATAAGCAAAGAATCTACAGAAACCAGAAAAAATACATAACCATTATTGTGAATAATTACCAAACATTCAGAAACATTGCTTTCACATATATTTAATAGTCACTTCTTAAAAGAAGATACTTACTCAGTGAATTACCTTCTAGCTCGTCATTCCTGGGCCTTATAATTTACTAAACTTTCTCTTAAAGACACTGTATTGGATTCTAAAAACACATACATGCTATTTTATACAGCTGTCTAGTAAACACAATACTTATTTCAAGAATGATTCTTTTTAAAAGACCATGATATATATTGTTCTAAATTTAATAACAAAGCATTTCTACAAAAGAAAAACAATAACAGCCTTACACCACATCTTTCCATGTCATTTCTAGTTTTAATACTAACTGAATAATGGTGCACAACCAATTATATTAATAGATTCTAACATTTCTTACAGGTGAAGAAGGAATTATATTTTGATAGTGCAATTGGGGTTTAATCCATCATTATTAAAGATCTAAGAATTACTCAAAAATCATCAAATGTGGGGTAAAAAATAATTTAAGGGTTAACTGATTTCCCTTGAGTGGCATCGACCAGAAATTAGCTTGTAATGGCCCCGAAGATAAGTGAAATAATTAGTCCATTTGCTTCCTAGAGAGAAGAAGCAATTGATATCTGCAAATTGGTTTAAATCCATATCCAGTCCTTTAGCTACCAGTGAGCACACAGCAAGACTTAGGCGCTCTGCACTTCAGCATTTGTGGCCCCTATTGGGAAAGCTTGTTTGTATCGAAGGTTTTACTTTTACTCCTTTTTATTTTAAATGCAGTTGTGCATGCACCGCTCCCCTAGATCTGTCTGCTGCTTGCTTGTATGTAACCCACAAATGTTTTTTTCTGTGCTAGGAAGGATGTTAGGGTTGGGGTTATTTACATTGGATATGTACATATGGTGTCACTTATACGCCATGTACATTAACTGTACATTATGAATACTGAAAAGGAAAGCAGTACTACTAGCTTTATTTTTGTTTTGTCACTTTGTACTGGCAGTGTCTAGCACAGATACAGAATACCAGGGTCAGCAAATACACATTTGTTGAGTGAATAATGGAACACTAAAGAGGGCGATACTGCGTAGGCTCCTGTGTCCTTAGACTATTTCTTTTGGGTGCCTTCTACTTCCCGGAAGCAGAATAGCCCACCCTTACTCTCTGCAACTGTTTAGAGAGCACATTGGCTGCCCCCAAGATTGGACGCTGGTCTGCACCATGCCTTTACAATGTTCAAATACACGTGAGCTTTCTCGTCCTCCTTTTCTCCCAGTGTCATTGATCATTCATGGAAGAAATGCTTATTGAGGGTCTCTTGAGTGTTCTAGGGATTGGAAATGTAGACGCCTTCCAGTTGTCATCCAATTACTTATTAGCTAACCAAAGTGTGTCAACATTGTAAGTACTTTCTAAAGAAAATTGATTTCATGACCCTTTTTCCTCAAAATTAAGATAGTACTTTCAAAGTCAAGATTAAAAATATTACATTTGTTTTAAAAAATCATGTTTAAAATCCAAATTGATAAATTCATGTTGGCATGTTACTCATAAGTGAAAAGCTTTCAAAAGTAGGAATTTTTGTTTTTTTTTTTTTTTTCTCAAAATCTTACATGTTACTATTTGTTTATGGCTGATTTTCTCTATTACATCAGCTGTAGGTAAATTTTGCTTTGAAATAATGTTACTTCTTTAGAAATTGTATTTAAGTATTTAACGTTACCTAAAAATTATATTTTAATTAATACTTGGAATGCTTTTTATTTTCTTTATCTTGTATTTCAAATGTTAGATTCTTCCTCCAATATGCTTTATTAGGACCCTTCATGGAATGTCTAAGCATGAAAAGCAAGATAAAGTGAAAGACAAAGGAGGAAGACCAAGTGGGAAAAACTGTAATTAGTTTGCCAATATGTAAGATTTTCTTCAGAAACTCTTCTTCGCGTCAGAAATACTGCTTAAAATTTTAAAGTGAGTGAAGTTGACTGCATTCCTATAGGGATTTTTCAGTAATCCTTTAAAAGGTTATTTTAAGTATTTTGTTTTCCAAAAGTGTAATTGTCTTCAGACAATTATGTACTCTTTCTGTGCTAAGACATTAACAGCTCATCTTAAAAAAAGAAGGGTTCTTCAAATATGACATGGCAAGACTATCTGTTTCAAAAATAAAGTTAAAAGCATTATTTTTAGCCTTGTACTTGACGTGAGGTTATTGACTCTTAGCAAATGTACCTGTAATATACAAATTCCATGAACATGTAATGTAACTCTTTAGTAAGAAAATAAAATATTGCTTTACATAATAATTTTTGAGACCTTCCTATGTTTAGGTAACTATAATACATTTTGTATTTGTTTTTATATACTTTAGCTTTATTGCTTAAAAGCATATTTTGAATACATAGTATTCTTTCAGATGTTAAGAGGGAGGATAGAGGAGCTTTGGTAAACAAAGTTTATTTTACAGAATTTTAAGATTATTTTTGAATTTCTACTTTGATATGGAAGGCTATATGTGTTCTGGATGTTGAGGTTATTTATAACCCCCTGGTATTTTCATGTTAACATAAAATGATCTGTAGATTCACAATGATCATAATAACATGCAAATTGTCCTAATGTGTAGAGAGTCCAAGATTAAGTCTAACTTCATTTTCTTAGAAATAAAAAACCTGATAGAATGGTTCCAGTACTTTTTTTTTTCCAAATCCGAATATTGTCTGAAATCTTCTTTTTTTTTTAATTTTATTTATTTATGTGTGTGTGTGTGTGTGTGTGTGTGTGTGGCCAGCTCAGCCCACCAGGGGGCGGGGCTGGCTGGTATGTGGTGCTGGGGGATTGAACCGCGGTCCCTGTGCTTTGCTAAGCTTGTTCTAAGTAGGTGCTTTAGACCACTGAGCCATCTCACCAGCCCTGTCTGAAATCTTTGTCAGTGAAAATTTCAAGGGTTTGGTTAAGTCTACCAGTTGAAATAAGCCTTTATATTTTAGAATATATATCATATATAGTATTGTCGGAAGTAGATCTCCCAGCCCATTAGAATAGAAAATTGAGATATACTATCAGAAACTAACAATCAGTACTCTGGTAAATCATGTAGTTATATATTTTTAATGAAAATAAAATAAAAGATAATGTGAATATTTACTCCATAATATTTTAGAAGCATGACTACTATGTCTGTTAAGTTTGAAAATGTATGTTGTAGTAGATAGTGGATGTATTTGGAATATTTTCTGTGAGGAAGAGAGAGGTTTTATGGTAAATACCTTCAGTTAAATGGCAAAATACTTTCCAATAAAATGATAACTTGTCCCTGCTAATGACTATTTTATTTTATTACTTTTCTTATTGTTTTTGAAAAATAATTTGCAGGGATTGTGCCAGGACATGTGAAGAACTGGATAAACTAAAAATTATTTTGAGTTGATTTCTGAACTAAAGCTAGGGACTGAGCTTTGTTAGCAAATCTAGAGGCAAAAATAAGGTTCCTACAAATTAGTAACAATTCTAATATAATTCGAGGAGATGATACCGAGGGGAGGATCATAAAATCAAATAATCATGCTTATGACAACTTCCAAAATCCTGTATTAATGGTTCCAATCCATTGGTGAACGCGGTATCATTTTGTGCATCAGGAGTTATGGTGACCCATAAAGGCAGTATTAGCTTCCTTTTCACAGACGAAAGACCTTGCATTCAGGAAGATTAAGCGTTTTACTCAACTTTGAAAGCTAATAAGTATTTTATCTGATTTCAGACAATCTCAATCCAGTTTCTAGTTCTAATTTATTTCCTCAAAGATGCTAGAATAGTTTGGTTTTTTAACACCTCCTTATCCTTTCTTTTGATTCCAACCTTTCCTACTGTTGTGTTCTCTTGAATGGTTCTCTTTTTAAATGTCATACATGTTAATATTTTTGTCTCTCTTGGAAAAACTTCAGACTGTTCAGATTGGCAGTTGTGTTTCATATTTCTTTGTTTTTCCAGTACATGCCACAATTCATTATAGAACACAAATAATTTTAATAGAATATAAGAACAATAAATAGATATATTGATAGATTAGAGAATGAAATTTGATTTTAAACATAGGAAGACTTTTATTTGGCTGCTTTTTTTTTTTTTTTTTTTTTTTTTTTTTTTTTTTT
>NW_004524682.1:264259-283136 GCF_000260255.1 Octodon degus
TCGAACTCCAGCAACCTGAGGCTGACAGCTTTGTGGAAGCAGCCACTTAAAGGACTGAGCTAGGGCCAAGCCCCCTTATTTGGCATTTTATAGAAGTCATAATCCTCTTATTTGCATGTTAGCTTGGAAATTTACTAGAGGGCAAATAGCGAAGAAGGAACTCAGCCAGCAAACTTCAACTTTTCAATTTATTTACAGTTCAGAATGATATCTTGCCTGACTGGACTCAGCTGAGGCAATTCCTGCAATTAGTGCCCTAGTAGTCTCTTACACTTAGTACCCATAGTATTAAAATATGGAGAACAGGCATAACTTAACTCTTGTCATCTTTCTTATCTTTGGGTTCACAGTCTTATGATAATAGGATATATAGACATGTTATAAAAACAGTAGTCATTCACTTTTGGAATTTCATTGTGGACTCCTTTGGCAGGCACTATAAGTGATAAGTTCTACCAGTGATGCTCAGTTAATTACTGAGGTATTCTAAACTTGTTGGTTCTAGTTTTCCTCTAAGTAGTTTTCTTTAGGTAAAGATTATAATCAGTAGAAATTAGGACAAAACAGAATAAGGAAAATCCATTCATCATATAGTTGCTTTAACCTGTTCTGCTTGCTGTGTATTCCCTTACTGTACATAATTTCAAGTCAAAGTACTTTTTCATGTGAACTATTTGTGCTCATTTTATTAATAATATGTGTACTTGGGGAGGGTGTGTGTGTCTACAAAGGCTACTTACACCTACTCCCTACAGAATGAGTAATTCGTGGTGCTCCTTTCTTATCTTTAACAAATACCTCCCTGCTGGCTGAAATTCTGACAGGAAAATTGTAGGATCGGTGCCTGTGGTCATGATGCATGTGTTAATCACTGGATGCCATTCCAGTCCTTGAAATGAAAGTGGAGCTTAAGTTAAAATGCTGAGAAGCAAGGCTTCTTTCAGATCGTTTATGTTATTTTACACACATAGGTGTCTTTTCTGTTATATACGTCTGCGCCCCCATCCTGGGACAGACGTCACCAAAATGTCTGTTACTATTTGTTGTCCATCTGGCAGCTCGTCACTGAATTTGTTCTTCTTGTGTGATCTTAGCAATTTTATAAGAACTTTTGCGACGATGCCCTAACAAGCTACGCTCTGCAGATGTGCGCGATGATGACTCTTCCGAGGCCGCCTTCTTGGAAATTTCACCTAACTCTATGCAAAAGAAATTAGGATCTCAACAAGATGTTCGTAATGAAATACTAGTCGTTCCCATCTACGGAGAGATAGCTTCTAAAACCATGGGCCTAAAATGAAGGGTACTGCCACGTTAGAAAAAGGAATAAAACCGTATCGATGAAAGTAGAATAAGATTATACATAAGATTATATACACATATAAAAGTACAGACAAAACGCAGTGGAATAACAATGCAGTCCGTCTCTTCAGTGGGTATTCTTGGGCTTCTGTTAGAAGTGGTGTCTCTACTCGGTGAGAAGTTTACGTCCCACTAGGAGTACGCTTTCGCCATCACAAGGCATGTGACTTTGATTTATTCCCTTGAAATACTTAGCACTTACATGTATGTCTTTTTCCAGCTGTGGTTGTGTAAATATTTAAATATTTGAGTCGCTGTGTTTATATTTTATCTTCTAGTTGTTGAAGGAATCCTGCCCAGCCGTTCTCTGTGATGCTGATCTTGCCCGAGCCCCATGCAGCGGTGTTCCCAGGGTCCTGTCGGGATTCTTGCTAAGAATAGTTGACACTGTCATCCTAGGCTCTGTTAAGAACACATCTCATTGTATTTCTTTTTTTACGCTCTTCTTATCTTTCCAGTTTCCTATGAAAAGTGTGGTTGAAACCTAGAAGTTGCTTTTGGAAACTGCATATAAAACATTTATCTTAGTGCATAAAACAGATACAAATTAGCATTCACTGGAATGGAGATTGGCAAGTGGCTTACAGAAACTCAGAATTCATGATTACAGAAAGAATTTTTATATCTAATTAATGATGACTATTATTCACAGAGGCGAAACTGAGACAGAGTAAAGGTGGACAACATTTTCTGAGAGGAAAATCCCAAGTACTCTGTGTGATACTTGAGGTCTTTATTCTGCACTCCTGGATTGATTTGTGCTCTCCCCTGTTGGTTCTTAGTGTAACTCTCCCAAGGCCTTCTTTACGGGTTGACGGTTCAGTGATGGAGTGTGCCCTTTATATGCTACTCTCTGGGGTCAGTTCCTGGCCCAAAATAGTCTTTGACACTGTGAATCATCGCTATCAATACAAGTTGAGGAACTTATATCAACTTACAGATAGAAGTTGTGTAATGTTTCCTTCAAACGTGTTGGGAGGAGGAAGATTTAAGCCCTTGATGCTTAGCTTAAATTGTACAAATATTAAGAACTGACCGTGTAAGATACATGACGATCAATGATGCAGTGTCATAGTGGAGAAAATAACACAGTGCAAGCAAAGCTTTTCAGTCCTGTTTATTCATTTTGAAGTTTTTTATTGACCTGAGTAATTAGGAAATCATTTGGTTTTCAGGTAAATACTCTGTGCAGGAGGAAAGAACAGCAGATGTGACCATATTTGAATAGTCCTTGGAGCATTTATCACTTGTACCTGATGTGTAAATTGTTGTAGATGAGGTTTGAGACCATGTCCTGCTGTGTGGCTCGGTGGGCCTTGAATTCACTGTGTAGCCCTGGTTGACCGAGACTTCATGGTGATCCTCCTCTCTCAGCCTCCCACCTGCTAGGATTACAGGTGTGCACAGCTATGCCTGGTTTATCAAAACTTTAAAAAAAATAGGCAACCGGAATGAATTCTTTGGTGATGGGCTTATCATGTTTACCCATGGATTCTAAACAGTTAATTCTAGCACTGTTCATGGAACAGTTAGAAAGAGCAAGAGTTTGGATTTGCCTAGGATTGAATCCCAACACTGCCTCCTCTCTGCTGAGTGACAGCTGAGATCTCAGCTCCCCATATGGACACCAGATACCTCAACACCCACCTCCTAAAGATGGCATGTGAGAAGGGAGATGATGCATAATTACTAGTAGTTTTCTGTTCGGTCCCTTTCAATCCTGATTATAGTTGATTATAGAGATTAATTTATCTTAGCTTTTATAAAGATGATGATTACCAGTCATGGTTTATATTATTGAGATTAACCAATCACTCATTGTAAATATGACACAGATATTGGAAAGTCCCTTCTTTCCCCAAGGTTATGCATTATGCATTCTGAGAAATGACAGATATATATATATATATATATATATATATATATATATATATATAAAGGGGCTTTCCTTTTTTCTTTGTGTATTTAGTACAGAGTCTACAGAGTTTCACTGCACAGATTGGACTCATAGTGATCCTACTGTTTTCAGTCTCCCAAGTGCTGGGATTGCAGTCGTGCCCCACCACGCCCAGTCTCAGTGGCCATCTCAGCATGCCCTGGGTTGGGGCCAGCACGGCAAGCCAAGGATCAAACCCCTGGCCCCTGCATCTGCTTACACAGGCACTTTAATCCTCTGCGCTATCTGGCTAGCCCTACATTTTTATTATGCAGAAGGGTACTAGTTCTAGTAGAGTCAAATAGCTTTTTCTGCTAACCTTATTTTTTTCTTTAAAGGTCATTATATGTTCAATAAAAGTGTGTGTTTTCTTTGTCAATATGTTTCTCAGAAGCAAAGTTTAGTGGGATATCTGTAAAAATAAAAAATGCATTCAATGGCTAAATACTTGTAGAAAAATGCTGCCTATTGGATTTGCTTTCTGGCACATCATTATGTGTATTAGGAAAGGCTAAGGACAAGCCATTGAGAACTAAACCTGTTTTTTTTTTTTCTTGGCAATACTATTAACAATCTGAGGAAAGAATATCCCACAGAGCGTTTTTGAAAATTTAGCCATTAATTTTATGGAGAGCATTTTTATGGCTGAATCTTTTGCTGAATGCTGCTGTATAAACATCGTGGTGAAAACGCGGGACTGGCTTTCCCTTCCCCAAAGTCTTTCTGGCTGCCGTCCAGCTGTGTGGAGCTGCAGGTGAGTGCAGAGAGCCCCAGCCACACCACGCTTCAGCACAGCCTGGGGGATCTCCAGCTTCTGTAATTGACCATTACTGCTTGGCGCCCTCTCCCTAGGCGGTTTCATTCTTTCCCATGGTTTTTGTCTCCAGCTCTATTCTGATCCACAGTTCTAGCTGAGATTTCTTTTCTGAGATCAAACTTGGATATGCAGCTGTCAACTTGTGTAGAGGAGCCCTAACTCTCAGCCTCTCTGACTGACTAAACACTGCTTCTGCCATTCTGGCCCTCCCCAGTTTTCGTTCTCATTCCCTGCCTTCATGGAGAGTGCTGTTCACATGCTAGAGAGAAAAGAAGTGTGTAGTCCTGCGCCCTGCTTCTCCCCAGGCTGTGCATTTTTGTTTCCATCATCCTCCAAATTACCAGAGAGTAGGCTCTGTTGATTTTTTGACTTAATATCTCTAGATTTTCTGTCTGCGGTTGTCTAAGTACCAGTTGTCAGATTTATTGCCTGGTGGGTGCAGCAGTGTTCTTCCTAATCCCCTTCTGCTTAGCCTGCCATGTCCAGCTGCAGAGCACCACTAGTGAGCTCTTTCAGGTCAGACCCTCCCGGGCTGATCCCTTCCTTACAATTTCTAAGCGGTTTCCGGTCTCCTTCCTACTTCGTCCTGTTTCCCTTCTCCTTTCAGCTAAGTGGCAGAACTCAGGCCTGATGGACAAAACACATCACATAATTTATTTTAGCTATATTTTCAGGCTCATGTGTCCCAAACTTTAGCATGCTCTTTATGCAAAGGGTAAAAATGTACCTGCAGATCCAATAAACATACCATAGACCTTTACAGTCTTGGAGTGAAATCAGCCCCTTCCTCCTCCTCTGGCTCCTTCTTCAAAGCCCAAGTCACCTGCTGATTCCTCAAGCTCTTAGGTGCCCTTCCTTTGTGTTCCCCACACCTGTGCAGCACTGTTTCCTATTTTAGATGGACTTTAGAATTTAAGATAGAATACCCTTCAAGTAAGTATAGAATATCTCTTTAGTTAGTCCTCCTTAGCAGCTTTCATTCATAAGCACAGTCATAGTAAAGACCAGTGACATATTATAATGCTTTTATTTCTAAATTTTGATAGTATCAACAATGGTGTGCATTCCAAAAGCCAATGCAAATTTTACTTGACTACAGTATGCCCTTGGTGTCAGACTGTGAGTTCAAATGATCTTCCCCTCTCCTATGTTGCTGGCTAATTTCCTCCTCCTCCTCCTCTTCCTCTTCCTCTTCCTCTTCCTCTTCCTCTTCCTCTTCCTCTGCTTCTTCTTCTTCAATATATTTAATAAAGGGTCTAAAGTGTCTCACTAGGTAGATCAGGCTTGTAGTGATCCTCCTGTTTTCAGCCTCCCAAGCACTGGGATTACAAGTGTGAACCACCATGCCCAGTCTCAGTCATCACCTCCGTGCACCCTGCAACTCGGCACACAGGTATCTAACCCCAGTCCTTGTGCCTACCTAAGTTAGGCACTTTAATCCACTGAGCTATCTGGCTGTCCCTCCCCCTTTTGAAGAGTCTAGCTTTATTTAAAATATTTATGTGTATCATGCACTAATTTCTCTATATTTTTCGCTACAAAGCTATTACTTGGTATTTGTTAGATTATAACATTGCTTCATAGAAATTATAAACAAATAAGAAGACTTAACTATCACTATTCATTTCACAAAGAGAAATATCAGTTGCAATAGTTATTAGAATTAAATACTAATATAAATGAGTCCCACATTAAATTTATATTTATATGGACTAGAATGCAGACTGGCTACAAATTTAAAAGGTAAACTCTTCTATAGTGTTTTCTAGAAGTGTTGGTGAAATAGCTCAGTGGACTAAGTGCTTGTTTAGGTAAGCGCAGGGGTCAGGGTTCGATCTTGGGTACTGCATGCAACGCCGGCCCTGCCCCCACCTCTGGGCATGCCGAGCCTGCGATGGAGTCTGGGTGTGGTGACACACAGTTGTAACCCCAGCACTAGGGAATCAGAAATCAGGAGGATTACTACTGAGTCTGAGCTGTGCAATGAGACCCTACACAAAAAATAAAAATAAAATAAATGAGTAAATTAATAAATAAAATAAAATAAAATAAATGCATTCTTTTGTAGAATGCATGGTTCTTACGCTTCGGTTCTTTGTGTTCAGTTGCATTTCTTGTTAAAGCTTCATCCGCTTTTTATTCAACTGTATTTATTGAGCACTTGATCAGACATAGGAGAGCAACTGTGAGAAAAATCAGACACACATTTCACAGACTTCTGGGAAAGAGACAGCATATAAAGCACTGGATGCAGAGGATTAAAATATAATTCTGACAGGTCTCTCCACGGATAGTTGGGCAGTGTTAACTAGGTTTACAGAAGTGGGGTTTAATTTTGTGGCAGCAGTCAGGAAGAGCAGAGATTTGGCAGAGAGTGAGTACGGGCTACAATTTACGCTACCAGCCCTTAGTAGCCATGGGTGGAAGATGTTTGTGGAACTGACAGAAGGGTGGCAGGCGAGCATGTTGGGAAGGAACAGGAACAGGCGGCTCCTAATGAGGACATAAGAGCAATGACTTTGTGGAAAAGACCTGTGAGCGGCAGAGGACACAAACTGGGTTTGCTTTTCAAAGTGATAATCATGCAAAGTATTGTAGAGACTTTTTCAGACCTTCATAAGAAAGCATGGCAATAGAAACCAGGATGAGCTGGCTGTAGAGGTGTGGATGGGTGGACTGAATTGAGAAATTTGGCATCTGTAGAGGACAAGGAGGACTGACAAGAGTGTAAGGAGGACTAGTTTCATTGAGATTGCATGAAAGCCAGGCATGGGGCTCCAGAGAGATCCAGCTACATTGCATTGGTGAAATTTACACATATAGGCAAAAGCAGAGGTAAGATAGGAGCATTTGAAAATATGAAACACAATCACTTTTCAGTTACAGTTTTATTGAAAACAGCAGAACACCAAGAAAACATATAAATGACATTTCTGTATGGCGCTTCACTTACTTGGTGGCACATAGGGTTCAGAGTGCAGGTCCTCTTCCAATTTCCTTTTCTCCATTTAATATAATAGGTAATAATTTAAACTCATGTAATTAACATTTCTCCTTTGAAGTGAGTGAAACCTGAAATAATAATGAAACTAACTCATTAATTAAGACTGTGGGAGGGCTGGGGAGACAGCTTGATGGTTTAAGCACCTGCCTGGGAAGTGTATGGACCGGGTTGGATTCCAGGTACCACATGCTGTGCTGGCCCCAGAACCCTCAGCGTGCTGTGCTGGCCACTGAAACCAGGAATGGTGGCGCCTGCCTATATTCCCAGCACTAGGGAGGCTGAGACAGGAGGATCACTACAAGTCTCAGCTGCATATGAGACCCTGTACCAAATAAATAAAAGATTAAAAAACTGGGAATGTAGGTAGATACATACATGGTTTTATTATTTAGGAAGAGATAACAGTTTGGGTAAGAAGATTTCACTATATTTGAATATAAAAGATTTCATCGTATTTGACTATTATTTAAATATAAATAATTGATGATATAGCATATATTTTGTTGAAGTGTTAATTTTTCTAACTAAAAAGAAGTTTCCAGGCAGCTGTACTGTTATCTTTAATGCTCAGGAAGCAACTTAATAGTTCTTGATCACGTTCTTCTGCAAACACAGGCACCATGAGTGGCATAAAGGATTTCGGAAGGAATTGTAGACGAGAGATTAGGACAGAGGACAGGATTGGTACATGCAACATTTAAGGGAGAGGATTGGCTAAGCGGAGGGGTCCAAGAGATCCAGGCACCGAAAGGCGCACTCAAAGCGCACACCTGCAGGAGTCAAGAGTCAGAGGACTAGGAAAGACAGGCCAACGCTGGGCAGGGATACCATAATGCGTGGAAGCCTTTACTTTTATTTATTTTTTATTTTATTGAGAAACAAATAGCAATGAGATGGTTTCAAAACCAATTAGTAGGACAGTTTCAACAATTAATACAGTGCATATTCTTGTCTTCATAGTGGTTATTCATAGCACAAGATGCAGACATGATAGCCTGTCCAAACACTATTAGTACAAATCCTTCTTCTCATTGAATTAAGAGAAAGTAGCTGCATATCTATCCTGACTATATGTATATACAGATACAAAATGACCCTTCCTTTGTATCCCCCTTTTTTTTTGTTTCATCAGAGATGGGTATTCCATTGCCATTTAAATATTGTAGGTGCATGAATTCAGCCAAATAATCCAATATAGTCCAGTAGTCCATAACAGTAGTGGGTTATCCGTAGGACGGGCAATGTCAGAAGTTGTTGCCTTTACCAGCACTTACCCCTTCCTTTGGCATCTGTAAAGCTATGTTGTCAACTCTTCCGCAGGCTCCCGTCTTCGTCAGGAAGATTTTCCGCCGCGCATTGTTGAACACCCTTCCGACCTAATCGTCTCAAAAGGAGAACCTGCAACTCTGAACTGCAAAGCTGAGGGCCGCCCCACTCCCACCATCGAATGGTACAAAGGAGGGGAGAGAGTGGAGACGGACAAAGATGACCCGCGCTCGCACCGCATGCTGTTGCCCAGTGGATCTTTATTTTTCTTGCGTATAGTGCATGGCCGGAAGAGCAGGCCTGATGAGGGAGTCTATGTCTGTGTAGCAAGGAATTACCTCGGAGAGGCCGTGAGCCGCAACGCTTCGCTGGAGGTAGCTAGTAAGTAAAGCGGGCTGTCTGTTTGGCAGGGGGTGGGCGGTGGGTGAGGACAATGAAGAGTCAGCATGCGTCCTGGGATTTACCTGAAAATGACTCGAGGGGTTTGTGCCTGCAACCTGGCGTTCGGACTTCCTTCATTTCTCATCCTACCTGGTGATTCCTGCTACACTGAGATTTACGTATCTTTATGGAAGCACGTGTCTTTTGATTTGGACTCATTTTCTGTTGAATGTTATAACAGAAATTGTTTCACTCCCCTCCTTTTTTGCTTTTAAATAGTTTGAGTGCAGGATATTTTTTTCCTGGAAATGGAATGATGTGGGATACTCTTCATTTGTTTACATTATGAAAAATCCTTTTCGCTGGTAGTGTAAGGTACGGCTTTAAACTATTTCTAATTCTTGGAAATAGATTGAACTTCTGTGGAAGCTCGAACCAGGAGAGCCTGTTTATGTGGTTCCTGCTTGGCTACTGTGGAGCAGCGTGGGGTGGATCAGGCAGGTGCATCATGGCAGAGTTGATAGTTCAGACTTAATCAGTATGTAGCTCATATAAAATTATCTCAGGACAAGTCTGGGGAGATAGCTTGGCAGTGTAAGCATGTGTCTGGCAAGCTCAAGGACCCAGGTTCAATCCCCACTACCACATATGATGCGTGTCCTGGAACACTGGGCACACAGTGCTGCCCCAGAGAGTGGACATGGTGCACGCCTGCAACTCCAGCACTGGGGAGGCTGAGACAGGAAGATCACTATGAGTCTGAGCCACATAGCGAGACCCTGTACCAAATAAATACATAAAAGATTTAAAAAATTAAAAGAAAATAAATTATCTCAGGACAGATTTGTTGACTGATGAGTCCGCTGTTTTATGCAGAGTCTAGATGTCTGTTTTGTCTGAGTAAGAATTAGATTTCTCTTATTTTCTATCCATATTCAAGAGGTAATCAGATGGTCTCATTCGCTCCAGAGAATCATGCTCTACAGATGACAGAAATCAAGTTTTGCATAGGGATTGGGAAGACTAATTAAATTAGATTTAATTCATTTACACCGGGTATAATTATGTATGGAACTATATTTACATATGATATTTTCCAAGAGGATTAATATTTTAGTATGGCTTATGTCCAACATGTTAATTATATAATTGGTTTTCGTAGTATCCCTTCTACTAGAACTTCAATATATGGAAGCAGAAATAATTAGAAAAGTGTAGACATGGACAAAAATTGAGAGACAAATTATTCCAGCTCTGTCATATCATTAATGTGGAATAAGCCTCAGAGAATTTCCATAATTTGATCTCCCTCGTAGAGCCATGGGGCATGTCGCGTAGAGACAGAATGTCAAAGATAGCTGGTGGGAGCATAGCGTACAAATAAGGAGAATCAAAAGTAACTTTTAAACTGTGTCAAAACAATTCACAGTAGCTACTACATTTTTTTTTTCTTGAAATCTGAATTTAAACATTTTGATCTGCAGTTGACTCATAATGAATTAATTGACTTTCTTATTGCCTTGATTCTCAGTGAAGGTCTCAGACTTAATCAGTGAGGTTTATGAAAGATATAATCATAGTAGAAAGCTATTTTTATTTTTGCTTTAAAAGCTAAGTCAAGGGAGTTGAAATATCCAACCAGTTGTTATAAAATTATATATATATACAGAGAGAGAGAGAGAGAGAGAGAGAGAGAGAGAGAGAGAGAGTTGTTTGTTTGTTTGTTTTTTTAAATAGATTTTTTTAAATTTTATTTATTTATTTATTTGTGTGTGTGTGTGTGTGTGTGTGTGTGTGTGGCCAGCTCAGTCCACCAGGGGGCAGGCTGGCTGGCATGTGTTGCTGGGGGATTGAACCATGGTCCCTGTGCTTTGCTAAGCTTGTTCTAAGTAGGTGCTTTAGACCACTGAGCCATCTCACCAGCCCCTGTTTGTTTGTTTTATAATAGGATTATTTTTCAAAGTTAGTGCCCTGAAACCTTTGTCACTTTTGGCACATTTCTACTTAAGTCTAAGTATTCCCTGTGGAAATGAAAGTAACATAGGAGAAGTTGATGTAAGAAGATGTAGGCCAGGTGCAACTTTTGATAGTTAAAAGAAACCAAAAACCAGTGAAACAACCAAAGTGATAGTTCTGTGGAATTATAACTTTTTAGAAATGAACTGTATGCCACAAAACTATCAAAAATCATCTCCTGCTTCTGTGTTGTTTGCTACACTGTGCACGTTCTTATCACTGTCAGAGTTGAAGAAAGGAAGATAGCTCAGCGGACTAAAGCACCTGCTTAAGCAGAGCGCAGTGGCCGGGTCTGGTCCCCAGCCTGCCATGCCTGCCCTGCTCCCGGGGTGCGCCGAGAGGGTAGTTGAGACAGGGTGTGGTGGTGCATACCTGTAATCCCAGCATATGGGGCACTGAAAACAGGAGAATCACTAGGAGTCTAATCTATGTAGTGAGACCCTGGAGACCCTGTGCTAAATACAAAAAAAAAAAAAAAAAGGAAAAAGAATTTAAGAAGGGAAGTTACACACCTCAACAGGTCTAAATGCTTGCTTTTTAGATCTTCCTGTTCAAAACATTTCTTGATGATCAGGATGCCCTTAATGCCCTGCACATAGCTGTCTTTCCGTATCTAACTTCTGTATAGATATTTTAGTCCACAATAACATTCTTTTTCTTTTTTAAATGTATTTGGTACAGGGTCTCACTATGCATCTTGGAATCATGGTGATCCCCCTGTTTTCAGCCTCCCCAGCGCTGGGATTACAGGCATGTGCCACTGCCCTGGTCATGGTGGCTGGCTCAGTGTGCTTGGGGATGGGGCTGGTGCAGCATGTGGTGCTGGTATGCAAGCCTGGTCCCTGCGCTTGCCTAAGTAGGGGCTTGGTATGCTGAGCTATCTCGCTAGTACCCACATTCTTTTCCTAGGTTAAATGTTACATTACCTAGGGAGACCACTGTGAGAAAACTTATTCAGCACACAAGATCATTACATCCTTTTACCAGAAAAATACTCCAGGGATTGGAGGAGATGGCTCAGTGGAATAAGTGATTCCCTGGCAAGTGTAAGGGCCTGAGTTCAATCACCAGTTCTGGAAAAAAAAAAGAAAAAGAAAAGAAAGAAAAAGAAAAGTAAAACACTCCAGTACCAAGCTTCTTAATACATGGTACAGAAACTGTAGCCTGTCACCAAATGTCTTCTAGTTCCAGAGGACAGATAGAATAATTTACTGAATAGAATATGATATATTTAATATATTTTTACCATTTTAAAATATTATAATATCGTATTGATCATCAATTCCTCTACTTACACAGGGAGAATAGTAGTATTATTATATATTTAAAATCAGTGTCTGTAAAGGGTAGTTTGATTGCAAGTATCCTTACTAGAGATAATTATTTGAAACTCTAAAATTGTTTGAATAGCATTTTCTGCTAATAAAAATGTTTGAGTAGCATTTGTTGCTGGTAATTTTTTGCTACTTTAATAATAATCATTAGAAACATGCTTCTCGTTGGATAAAATGCATTACTTGAACATAGAAGCTTATGGGGAAGTTAAGTACTCTATTTTTAGAAAAAAAGATTTTGTATGCTTAATAATTGGAAACAATTATTTTGTTAATTCATGCCTCTGTGTGCTATAAGTAGATACGTAGTAATTTAATTCGCTATGTCTTCTTGTAGGCAATCAGTACTGCTCCGTTAGTTTTAGGATTTTTCTCACCTGAAAGCCCGCTTGGCCGGCTGTGAGATACCTACACGAGGCAAAAGCACAGCCTGGGCGGCGGGGAGCGCGCGGGTCTGTTTGCTGCTGGTTAGGCCTATGAAGTGCTGCTCTGGCTTGCGTTATTTTCCTTGAGAATATCACTACATTTAAGAAAACTTTTTCTTAGTTTAGGTACCAGAAGTTCAGGCAAGCTGTTCTTTTCCTCCCCAAGGCGCTAGTGCACGAAGACGCAGATTGCATCTCATTTCCTAGCGAGGCTAGAGATCCAGTAACGCATTAGCAACAGTGTCTCGAGGCAACGCAACCCTCACAGCGCCCTTGTTGATAATACTTCCCAAAACATTTATCTGTGTTTTACTTGTGTTTAGCCCAAATTTCACAGCTGTAACAACAACTGTGCTTCTTGATTCCTGGTAGTCATCAGCCCTTCAAACTTTATAAAGAGATGATGTGAAATCCCCTTGGAAAACCTTTGTTTCTGAAAGGAAATTGCAGTGTTCTTGTCTAGTGTGCCTTCAATCTTTATTTAAATTTGAGGACTGCCTTTAAGGGATTGTATTTATCATCTCTAAAATTGAACATTTTTAGTCAGGCCTTATGGCACTGACCTGTAAGCTTAGCACTTGGGGAGGCTGAGGCAGGATGGTGGAAAATAGAAACTTAGCTGGAGCAACAGAGGGAGACTCTGCCCCAATATATGCAAAATAAAATAAATGAGGTAGGAATGTGGCTCAATGTGAAGACCCAGCACTCATTCCCTGAGATTGCATCTCATTTCCGAGTGAGGCTAGAGATCCAGTAACGCAGAGCATTGGCCAGTGACTTAGTGCCTGTCCTTGCTGGGCAGCGCAGACTGGATCCCTTGATTGTAAAACCTTATTTCTGAGTTAAAGTTATTCCATACAGTTACACAGTCTAATAGCTCAAGTAAGGAATATTTAGCTGTCTTTATTTCCAATATTTATAACAATTTTTAATTAATTAATTTTTTATTTTAGAAAAGGGTCTACAGGGTGTTCAGGGCCTCACTACTAGATCGGACTTGTAGTGATCCCCCTGTTTCCAGCCTCCCAAGAGCTGGGATTACAGGCGCGCGCCACCACGCCCAGTCTCAATTGCTCTCTCAGCACGCCCTGGGGGCGGGGCCAGTATGGCAGATGCAGGGATCCATTAAGGCTTGCAGGAGCTTTAATTTGCTGAGCTATTTGGCTGGCCCTTATAATGAATTTTTTGAAGGTTACTTTTGTAAAGAAAAAGAATCTTTAATGATGGGTCTAAATTTCTTTCAATAATTGTTTTTAACTTTCAACCCAAGAATGCCTTATGTTGATGAGGGTGTTAAATTATGTAATTTAGAAAACTTTGCTATTTCTCAAACTTTTTAAGACTATGTATCTAATGCCATTTCAATTAAGCTATCTAAAAAGGTCTCTAAAAGAGTATTTCTTTGGGTATTTTGGGTTAGCTTTACCTGAGAGTACATGCAATGATGAGGAAAATCACTCTCCTATACCTGACACTATTAATTATTAAATTTATGTTACACCTAAGACAAATTGAGAGTGTAGTTCTTTAACATGACTTATACCTTATAAGTAATTTAATTGTGGATAATTAATTGAATTTTAGGGACAATCACCATAATTTCACCCCTCCTGCTTTGCATTGTAGAATATGACTCTCCCTGTCATCTGCCAAGCAGTGCACAGTTCGCAAAGGCTCTGTTTTCTACCTAAACTATTTACTTTCCTTTAAACTAGCCAGATGTCTTTAGTAGGGAATCATAGAACTGCCTTCCCTGAAATATGCATTTGTATTGTCTCTCTAGGGTTTTTGTGTATATTTTTAGTCTTTTATTTAGTTATTTATTTGATAAAGGGTCTCGCTACATGGCTCAGAATTGTAGTGATCCTCCTGTCGCAGCCTCCCCAGTGCTGGGATTACAGGCATGCACCGCCATGCCCGGGTCCAGTGGCCAACTTGGTGTGGGGCTTGCTCGGCATGCAGTACAGGGGATCAAGGCTTTCCTGGGTCCTCAGGCTTTCCAGGCACGTGCTTAGACCACTGAGCTATCTCCCCAGCCCTAGGTTTCATTACCTAGAGCATTTTTATTACTATTATTTTGAGATGAAATGACATATTTTGAAGGAATGGTGTCCATCGACTGCTTTCACTTACTATCTTTTGTCATTATTATTATTATTACATGCTTCACAAAGTGATTTAGAATTTGAAGTTTCCATGTCTAATTGCATGTTTTAAAATAACTTTTTACTTACATTAGGGCCAAATACTAGAAAATTCAGGATTATTTATGCCAAACTTCTTCTCTGCAGGGGAATTGGATGCCTCTGACTTCAAAATGCTATCAGTGTTGTCTCTATTTTTAATTAAGTATGTATTAGCAAAGGTAATAAACTCTTAGTGAAATGCATCATTAATTAATGTTCATAAATTAATTTCTAATTGCGTAAAGAATGTGTTGAATATACTAAGCTCTGTAGCGGCTTGAAATTGATGGTGTGGGAAATTGTGCATTGATTTTAAATCCTTATTGATCATGCAGATTATGCAGATAGTGGTGACTGGAAACTTACTATCTTTTGTAAAACAGTTTTGTTTTAGGGACAAGCTAACAAATTCATTTTTACAAAGGTAGTGTTCAAATTTTATAGCCAAGGTAGTGTTCAAATTTTCTTTTCAATTTTACAAACTTTTTTTTACTTAAGTGAAGCAACGATTTTGCTGATTTCTGTCACTTGATTATATTTAGTAAAATCTTGCTGTTCTTTGTCCCCGTCTTTTGCTAAAATTCTCACATTGATTATTTTATCATCTTAAATGACAGAAATAAAAATTAGAACGTTAGGAGTAAAAACCAGGAAACCTTACAGCATAAATGCGTCTGATCACTTCTCATGTCCAATGCCAGGTTTATATCATGTTGTAATAAGTACCGACCGCCTCCCCGAGTAAATATATATGAATTCTGCATTTGTTAAGGAAGGCTAGAGCACCAGTTTTAGTATGTTGCATAAAGGACAGTCATTTCTTAAAGCACATGCAGCTTGTCCTATTGGGGCTTGCTTCTTTCGAGGAGTAGCTACGAAACTCAAAAGCGTAAATGGACATTTCGTCATCTGCACTTGTGACAGTGGCAGTGGACAGAAAGGGGAAATGTGAGTTTCAGTGGGTGCCTCATAGGAACGGACCAAAGCGGTGTACTGGAGAAGGTGGCCTCCAGAGAGTGGAATCTTCCTTTTGGCAGTTAACAATCGTCAAGCGATATCTTATTTTAAAACTACTCTTAAACAATACATCATATTCCCAAGTAAAGACTTCCTTACTTAGAAAATCATTTTTTTTGGGGGGGTCTCACATAGCCACATCAAATTTCTAGAAAGCATGAAGATATCATTCACAGTATGTGTTTTCTTTCTTTTACTCTCTATCACAGGTTACAGAGGAAATTTAATGAGCTTATGCATATTGCTTTTTACATATAATTTCTAAAATTACATCCTATTTTCTGACTAGCAGAAGAGACACATGCTCGCTGTAGAACACTGAATGTGCCTGGGCCTGCGCATGTGCACTAGGGATCGACCCTGGAGCCTCGTGCATCGCAGGGGAGCACAGTAGCACCGAGCTGTGTGCACAGCCCTGCGGAACACACGCATGCTCTTGTGATTACGCTATCCAGTGGTCACTAGAGTTGAAAGTTGGGTGAATGTCCCCTTTAATGTTTTAAATTTTTCATTGTATTATGAATTTATATATTCTCTATTGAATCCTGTTTGCCAGTCAACTAATTCTGTCACTCCCTTGCTGTCACTTTTTCTCCTTTCTAAATCCCTGTGATCTTAACAATCAAACCCAGGCCCTTGCATGTGTGAGGCAAGTGGTCTACCACGGAGCCACATCCACAGCTGTCAAGACTTTTCTTAGGTAACTGAAAGTGGAATTAGATATGCAAGAACAAGCGTGTATAACATAGTCAGCTGTGTCACATGGCTACATGGGAAGGTGACTAGCCCTCCAGAGTGGATGTTACAAACAGCTGTGGCCTCCTGAATAGTGCTAGACAAGCTGCCGTGGAGGGATTCAATCCAACAATCCCGTAGCTAAAGGTGACACCCTGGAGCAGGGCCTCACGCGCCACTCCTTCTATTTTCTCAGAACACCAGGGGTACTCATATATGCTGAAAGGCACTAACGTGGTTATTTCAACACTAGTTATACTTACATGGAAAGCCCCCCCGAGGCTTCCAGAATATCAAGTTTGTATTTGGTTATTTATGAGAAATTCTTGGCATTGTCGCCTTGTATCAGCAGTATTATCCTAAAACCTAATGAAAGAAAGGGTGGATCCTGCTATCTCTCAGATCTTATCAGATCACCCCTTGACTCATCCTCATGTACTTCTGATTTAACTGCTGGAAGCTGTTCTCCTAAGCCGACTCACTTAAGAATCCGTTGTATTTGTTTGAGAACTTTTCTTTCAGTGCCAAGTTTATTCACTATGAATGTGCTATGGACATTTGGATTGTAAATAATTTCAATTATTATAATGCAATTTATCTGAATGCATTACTTATCATGGAAAGTTTTCTATCCATGCTTGTTTAACTGTGAATGTCAAGTTAGGGAAGAGAATACTGAATGTATTTAGAGAATAAAATTCTCTCAAGACGGGCAAGGTGCCACATGTCTAAAAAGTCAGCACTTGAGAAGCTGAGGTTATGGGGCCGGAGACATGGCTCAGTGGAATAAGCGCTTCCCTGGCAAGTGCAAGGGCCTGAGTTCAATCCCCGGTTCCGCCAAAAAACAAAGAAAACAAAATGAGAAGCTGAGGCAGGAGAACCGCTGCAAATTGGAGGTGAGTCTCGGTTACATGCAGGGTGACTTTCTGTCCAAAAATAAATAAATAAATAAATAAATAAATAAATAAATAAATAAATAAATAAACAATCTGTTTATTATACAAGATAGATAATATTTTAAAATGTTGTATGTAAAAAGTAAGAAATGTAATCATATATAAAATTATAGTAAGTATGGAGTAAACTAAAATACAGCTTCCCTTCAAAGTACTTTTGCCTAACTAATGCTTTCCAGGCAGTCCACTCAATGCTAGCTATTCGGTGGTAAACCAGAAATGATCACTGCCTTCATGGAAACTGTGGCACGGGTGGAGGGGAGGTGGCAAGACTGAAGATGAGCAGCTCATGGTACAGCTAAATTCCTTTCCTAAAACTTTTCTAAAAGATAAATTTTTATGCTCAGTTGTGGCAAATGCCAGGAAAGAGTAAGGCTGGAGCTGAGAGTTGAATTGTATGAGAACATTACTGAGATGAAGAATAAAACGTAAAACATTTCAGCCAAAATGAGCAGCACATCTAAAAGCCTATGATGAAAAAAGGGGGTTGGCCACATCTGAGAAAATGAATGGTGGCTACATGAAGTGTGAGTGGTAGAAAGCACAGGGAGGTCCCCAGCGCTGGCTGTCCTGGTCCTTGAGACCTGTCAAGGCTGTCTGGACTGTGCTCAGTGCGAAGCCAGGAGGAAAGCTGCAGAAGATTTTTCAGTAACTTGATCTGACTTACATTTTAAAATGTGGGGGGGGGGGCACGGCAATGGCTCAGTGGAGTAAGCACTTCCCTGGCAAGCCCAAGGGCCTGAGTTCAATCCCCATTTCCGCCAAAAAAAAAGGTCAGGCATGCGGTCTCTAAATGTTACATGTGGAGAGAAAGAGTCAGAGGCGATCAGTCAGGAAGCATTTGTGGGGCTGCAAGCAGAAGTGTTGAAGTCTGAAGCTGCTGGAGGCAGTGGAGAGGCAGGGAGAAAGGAGGATATCTGGGGGTGAGGCTTGGGCTGCACTTGGAAGGGTGATAGAACCTGGACTGCAAGAGTAGCGATTAGTGGCGATGACGAGGTCCCGGTCGAGCCGAGGCGTGTGTGTGCAGAATTGGCAGTTTGGACTAGAATGTGTCAGCTGTGAATGCTCCATGGTGTTGCAGCGTGCGCTGTCCCGCCCCAGGCCTAGGAGATGGCATGTTCCCTTGCTCCAGGACCCGGAATGCATTGCCCTCTCCCCCGGCTGGTCACTGCCTCACAGTCCACACAGGGTCTCCGCCCTGACGTCACACGGCGAGCCCTGCTTTCCTTGCGATGCGTGCCTGCAGGATTCGGCCTCACACCCCATGTTCTGGCACCATTGCCAAAGATTTCAAACACAGCAGCAGAACATGCTGCTCAGGAATGTCTTATTCCGTCAGGGGAGAGCATCCTGGTGCCTCTTCAAACATCCCTCCAACCAACTCATTTCTCAGCCAGTTTCTATGTATTTACACAGTTTCCCTGACTTTTGACAGAAAGTAC
>NW_004524682.1:283536-285562 GCF_000260255.1 Octodon degus
CTATGAGCAAATCAGAGTAATAAGCTCTTCTATGTACTCTAATATTAATCATCTCTATATACATATTATTAGTATCCCCATTATTATTTGTGGTGCCAGGGATTTAATGAAGGGCCTCAGCATGCTTGGCAAGCTCTGTACCACTGTACTAAATCTCTAGCAGTAAAAAGTATTTTTCAAGTGTAATCATAAGATACTAGTTCTATTTTTTTATACAGAATTTTTTGTATTGAAGTATCTTTTTTTTTTTTAATGTATTTGGTATAGGGTCTCACTGCGCAGCTTGGACTCTTAGTGATCCTCCCCTTTTCAGCCTCCCCAGTGCTGAGATGACACGTGTGTGCTACCATGCTCTGTCTCATTGGCCAGCTCAGCGCACCCACGGGTGGGGCCAGCATGCTGTGTGGTGCCAAGGACCGAACCTGGTCCTTGTGCTTGCCTTGACAGGCACTTAGTCCACTGAGCCATCTTGCCCGTCCTGAAGTATCTCTTCTTGGGATGAAGTTACTCAGGGAACTTAGCTGACTTCTAGTGCTATGATAGCACAAAAAGCAAAGCAAGTTGGTTTTAGGATTCAATTCTCCTGAGTAGTAACCCTTTGGGGAGTTTAGGACCCTGAGCACTGGCACCTAGTAGCTGAAGAGGATTAAACTTCCTGGCTGGTAGAGAAGCCCTTCTTGTGCTGACAGCGCCCCAAGGGGGTTTCCTAAGGTTGTCTGAGGGTTTATAATTGCAAAATGGACTTCAGTGCCGTAGGAACTTGTTTCTTTTTCTTCCTGTATAACTAGTAAAAGATAGAAAATGATTATTCTGTAAGGCACAATTCCTGCCCTCTTGTACTTTCCATATATACTCAGTCATGTGTACACACATGTACTGTGTGTATACATATGTAAAGCTATTATGACCAGGCAGAGTTATAATTATGAAGCCTATTTGGTGAAAAATCAAGAGGAAAGTGCACAGTATTTTAATTACATCTACTATGCTCCCAAGCTGTGGTTTGTGCTTGATGAATAATAATCGGAAAAAAGAAAAGATAAAGGCCAGTAGAAATCTAGATGGTACAGTAATGAGGTGGTATAGGGAATGAATAGTGGATATTCATCTAGACTAATGTGGTATCTGGCAGCACAGTTAAGGCCAAGTGAGGGGTGCGGAGGACCAGAGCCACGCAGAAGGGGACCCCCCTTTCTCAGAATGTGGTTCCTAGCAGAACGAACATTGCTGCAAAAGGTGCTAGAGGTAGAGATAGAAATTTCAAAATACATAAGATCCTGTTTTCTTAATATTGCCAAGTGATTTGTATGGAAATTCAAGATTAAGAAGCCCTGACATTCTTGTAGCTCTTGATTGGCCTCAGCTGTAAGAAGGCATTTTGGAAATTTAAATAAAGTTTTACAAAAATTCCCACTGGAGTCAGGAACTGGTCTTTCGAGATTGTGAGTAGAATGTAGCAGATTTTTGAGAGAAGCAAATCAAACACTTCATGTAGGTGAATTATCCTGGACTTCTAAAGCAGCCAGGAGGCGAGATGGGTGATACATGTAAGAAAGAGGCAGTTAATGAATAGAATGATTTGTTCTAATGGTATTTGTAAATAGGATATCAAGTCCGCATCTTGTACAGCAATTAACCACTAAGAAGAATGTATGCAGTGTGTTAATTATTGAAACTGTCCTACCGATTTGACTTGAAACTGTCTCATTGTTATTTGTTTATCAATAAAATTATGGCAAAAGAAAAGAAACAGGCAGAGACAGCAAAGTGGGGGCAGGATGAGGAGGACACACAGAAAGCAAGCCACCACGAGGGGGATGCAGAGAAAGACTGCACAGGTCCTGAGGATGCTGAAGGTGCAGCTGAGGATAGGACAGAGGACCGCAGGCACAGACACGATGGAGGAGGGAGACAGGACAGGCGTAGGAACCAGGGCATGCAGACAGATTGGGGATTTAGTCAGTAAGCTCAGAAGAGTAGAAAGTATATGTGTCTGGTATGTACAGTTTTTTTTTTTTTTTTTTTT
>NW_004524682.1:286027-289554 GCF_000260255.1 Octodon degus
TGCTTTTTACTAAGGAAAGTAATGTAAAAAAGGTGTCAGTTTTTTTAAGTAAATTAATGAAAGCCTGTATTTATCTAACATCATCTAAAAGTGAAATGCTAGATACATTTATTTCCTTTGCATTTTGTGGAATGGAAACTGCAGAAAAAGCAGATTTTATTAATAAACAGGAACAACTAGGAAAAGGTCATTTGGAATTCGTTTAGTTTATCCCTCTGACTTTTAGGTTAAATTGTCTGAAGATAATTTTTTGTAAGAAAGAAAGGTTCAGAGTAAAGAATTACACAGCCACCATCCTCAATATAGCATTTATGCACCAGCATATGTTAACACAAAGTTATTACTTTAATTTGCTTAAATCCTATGCTGCAGCTTAATTCTTTCATTCATGTTACATGTGGAGTAAAAAGAGAAAAAAACTATTTTATATGGCAGCTGATATATTTGAAGATAATTACTAAATGGGTCCTAATTTTAATAAAGTGTATCTGATGTAAATTTAATTCTTTAACATACTAAAACCACTTCTAATTTCAGGTCTTAATGTGGAAATGGTAGTCTCTAAAGTAGAAATGGTAGCTTTAGTAACATTTTGAGTTGTATTTAAGCTAGGTTTAAATTGAAGTTTTAATAGTGCATATGACATTTTACACTTGTCCTGAGAAATAAAAGTTTATGGTCACGTTATTTAACATGTCTGAGGGAGGACATGTTTAATCTTATCTAGTTAATGATGGAGCAAAATTTACAATAAAAGCCAGAAAGTTAAAAAGAAAATGGAAGAAGACAGCTCTCCCCAAGAAGATGGATAATGTCTCAAGGTCTTCCCTTCTGCCACCGTGTAAGTCTCCGCCATACAATACTGCTCATTTTCTGGACTGAATTACATTTATTTATTTTTATAGTTTTCTTGCCTTAACCAAATGCTAGAACCAATGTGAGAACATTCTAAAGGACATTTAGAATATTTTGATCATGATATTCTAGCACTTGTCATACTTTGTTGTTTCTTTTAGCTCTCAAATGGAAATGCATTAAAGGTTGTAGTTTTGTTTAATCTTGCTTAATTCTTGGAAAATGTGACTTTCCATATTTTCCTTTAGGTACTTCCTCTGGGAAGCAATCAGTAATGAACCACAGTCTAACAGGAGGAGAGGAGAGGCATCACTGTGGCTAGCGGACTGAGATGTATGGGGACTTGCCTTTCTCCCCATTCTCCTGTTTTGACCAAATCCCTTTCCCGCAAGAATCCTACAGTTTTGTGTTCATACCCTAACATTGATGCAAAATAGTCAATTCCTTAATGCTTTTCTTTTCTGAGGGAGGAGGAAAGGTCTACAGGGTGCTCAGGGTCTCACTACTAGATGGGACTCTTAGTGATCTGTCTGTTTACAGCCTCCTAAGAGCTGGGATTATAGGCATGTGCCACCACACCAGTCTCAGTTGCCTGTTCAGTGGGCCCTGGGGGCGGGGCCAGCACGGTAGGTCTGGGGATCAAATCCCTGGCCCCTAAGGCTTTTCTTCATGCTTCTTTCTTTTCTTGATTAAAAGTAATTATCATTTAAGCCTCTGTATGGTCTGGTCTAGACCTTTCTAAAGTTAATTATATTGTCTGTGTAAGATGCTAATTGTGTTTATAGTGTGCAGGCGTAGAGTGGTGCTGTAGTTTGGATCTGGAATTTCCTTTAGGCCCTGTGTTAAAGCCTTGGTCATCAGCCTGTGACACCACTGGAGATGGCAAAAGCTTTAGGAGGGGCGCAGTGACGGGAAGGGTGCGTGTGAAGGCCGAGCCAGGGGCTCTTCTCCCTGCTTGCCTTCTGGCTGGCATGAAGTGAACAGCTTCTGTGTGCGCTCCTATCATGATATGTGATATGTCACCTATTATAGGCTTGACAACAGCCGGTCTTGTCAGGAACTGACACTTCAGAATAGCGAGCCAAAGTAACTCTTTCTTGTTTTTAAGTTTATTGTCTTACTTTATCGCGATAACAGAAAGCTGACCAACACAGAAGGATGGCCTCTCTTGATGTACAAGTTCTTAGAGTTGGGTCCCCGTGAGCTGTAGTTATTTTAACCCCTGCTTTTATGCTGCTGGACGAGAGTTTACAGGGTGAGAGTTTCTCTTCCCATTTCTATTGTCCAAAAGACTGTCTCTCCTCATTTCAGGAAGGCAAATGCTAAAAATCAAATCCCTTATATGGTTACTCTTAGAATGACCTTTCACACAGCAAAGTCAGTCATTGTCAAATACACAAGAGGATTTAAAACTGCACATGAATATTTGTGAGAAGATATGTATGCTCCATATATCAGTACACTGCCTTTTATAATAAATGTTTTATGTGGGCTTATAAAACTATCGTCACTGGCATAGTTTGCATCATAATATATGTATTTTTAATATATATTTAGTACAGGGTCTATGGGGTCTCACTACACATATCAGACTAGTAGTGATCCTTCTGTTTTCAGCCTCCCAAGTGCTGGGATTACAGGTGCGCACCACCATACCCAGTCTCAATTGCGTCTCAGCGGGCCCTGGGGACAGGGCAGGTATGGCACACCAGGTGTATAAGTGTGAGTATTTATACTCATACTTGGGATGAGAACACAACCCAAGCAGTTCGATGTGGTTGGGGAGCTATTGTTTCAGAGTGCAGCAGAATACCCACTTCCTCCAAGTCTATTTATAATTCCCCACCAAAAGTCAATGTTAATTTGACAAATGCCACTTCGTATTTTTTTTCAAATCACAGCAAGTACCTAATGAGGTATAATTAAATCTTTACTTGTCTTTATTTTCTATTCAATTATTTGCATTGTATACATCTGGTAGTACCAGACATAGACCACAAATGTATTATTACTGAGCTTTTATCAGTAAAATTATTAAACTCAGTTACCCTCTCTAGCAAACAACAGTGAAAACAAACAGCGAGTTCTTTATTTTTGAAGGTATTCAATTTATATTCTTCCAGTACTAGTGAGATATTGCTACAGGTTGTTTCAGGCTTTGTCCCTCTAGTACAAGTGAGAAATTGCTCACAAATTATCTGTATTTTCACATGTGCTTTGCCTTATGTCTTTTATTTTCTATTTAGAAAGAAATAAAATACAACCAGAGAAGCTTATGCAAGTATTTGCAAAATATTCAACAGTACAAAAGAGCCTAAAGAAAAGTGTATGTTACCAATTGAAAAAACATCAGAATGCAGGCCAAGTGTTCTGGTAGTCTCCAAATATCAGAACTTTCAGACAATTTGGTTTCATGAAGACAAAATTTCTTTTCTTTTCTCTCTTTTTTTTGGGTGGGCCAGATAGCTCAGTAGAGTAAAGCGCCTGCTAAGGCATGCACAGGGACCAAGTTCAATCCCCTGCTTGCTGTGCCGGCCCTGCCCATGCCGACTGAGACTAGACTGGGCATGAGGTCATGTGCCTGTAATCTCAGTGCTTGGAAGGCTGAAAACAGGAAGGATCACTACAAGTCAGATCAGTGTAGTGAGACCCTGTAGATCCTATACTAAAAT
>NW_004524682.1:289654-294021 GCF_000260255.1 Octodon degus
TTTGATTAATGTAAAAGGCTTGACCTCGGGCCAGGGAGATGGCTTAGTGGAATAAGCGCTTCCCTGGCAAGCGCAAGGGCCTGAGTTCAATCCCCTGTTCCAACAAAAAAAAAAAAAAAAACAAAAAAAAAAAAAAAAAAAAAAAAAAAAAAAAAAAAAGGAAGTTTTAAAATTTTTTTTAATTGGAAATCAAGTCTGTGATTATACAATCCTAAACTTTTTTCAGAACACCTACAGATTGCATACAGTACGGCCTTTATCACGGTCCAATTCTGCACTCTAGACTCCATTATGGTGCAAAAACGGCAGGCATTAGAAGAAACTCTGCTGGATTTTCGTGTGTCACTGGACCAGGGTTCTGCAGCCAGCTGTCTAGTGACACTGGACCTGAAGCTCCCAGCCAGCCTGGACACCAGGAGAGCAAACAGCGGATTACACTGCTGAGCCCTTGCGCTTTGGAAGCTCACGTGTAGCAAGTGCATTTTCAGCTTGTGATGTTTTCGACATTAAGATGGTTTGATCTGGGTGTAACTCCATTGTAAGGCCCAGAAAACTGATACCGTATTAACTTATTTAACAGTATTCCAAGTATTAGCTCAGATCAGAAAATTTTATTTATCTTAAGTATTATAGAATGAAGTTAAAATTTTAAGTTTGTGTTAAATAATAGATACAATGTAAGAACAAGTATACATGTACATGATAAAACTAAGCATCATGCTTTTCCTCAAATTTTAAACATGCTAAGCAGAGAGAACTATTCATTAATGTTTATATTTACATGTGTAGTATAAAAGATGGTCTGTTTTTGTTTTTGTTTTTTGTTTTTTTGCATTTAGTACAGGGATACAGGGTCTACAGAGTCTTACAATATAGATTGGACTCATAGTGATCTTCCTGTTTTCAGCCTCCCAATCTCTGGGATTACAGATGTGTGCCACCATGCCCAGTCTCAATCACAGTCTCAGCACACCCCATACATGGCATGACTGGGATCGAACCCCAGCCACTGCGTTCTGCCTAAGCAGGCACTTTAGTCCGCTGAGCTATCAGGCTGGTCTAAAGAGGTTCTTTACATTTGTTTCAATAATTAAAATATACTGACTTAGAAAATAATTCATGAAACTGCTATATTAATTTGAAAACCATTGAAGCATTTTAGTATAAATATTTAACATATATTTAAAGCTCAAATATTTATGTTTAACATATATTTGATCTATAAGTAGATGTTAAATATTTAAAATTTAAAATATTTTATTAATTCTAGAATATTCTTACTGCTTTTGTTTAAAGATGGCACGTGCAGAAACTGGAAGGTCATAGTTCTTTACATTGATAATTCATGCATGAAATCAGTCCTGCTGATGGTAATCACTTCCTAAGGTACGAGGGTTTGTGTTATCAGAGGAAGTGAGAAAAGAAGCTTAATTTGATTGAAGTGGTTCCGGTTTCAAAAGGACATCTTTAAGGCCATAGAGGGTACATACTCACACACACACTTGCACGTACATTGAAACATTTTTATACGTGTGCTACAGGTTTTGTTTTTCAATGTTTAAAGAATGCCGGATCTAACTACATATTCTGTTCTCCAGATTTTAAGAACTGGAGTTGAGTTATATGATTTATTCATGAAATTTGGGTTGGGGAGACTAAACAAAGGCATCCCCCTCTTTGTACCTTACCCTGAAATACTACAATTATTGTGGTAATGAGCTCAATGATATTATAGATTATTTTTCTTATAAATAATTCATATTTCAGGTTGCTTTCATCCTTCAAAGTGGTAAAGCATGAAATTGATTGGGCATAATTGTACCTTTGATTAATATTTAATTTGAAATAATTTTACAGCCTCAAGTTTAATATGTCACATTTTACAATGTTGAATGTTAAGAAAACTGGGCATATATAACTTACTACTTATGGCTTCTACATTTCTAAAGCACCAGTTCCCCAGAAGTATAAATAATATTTTATAATATATTATTATACATATTATTTATTTTATCTTTTTTGAGGGTTTACAAAATTGTTTGGTTTCAGATGTCATCTTTTTCATCCAAAAAGTTCAATCATATACCTATAATATTATATTTACCCTATAATATATGTTATGAAGGAAAATATTAACCAGATTGATACTATCCTCAGAAGATAAATCAAATTGCTACTGTGAGGGATAGCTTTGACAACTTGGTTCACAAATTACAGAGGAACTTGGGTGCTCCGTTCATGATGAGGGATGTGGTTTCACTGGTGCCTGCGGAGCTGTAGAGGACAGACAGCCTCCTGCTCGGACACGGCTTCTTAGGCAGCTCAAGCGCATGAGGGTAAAAGGCAGTAGGATAGAGTTACTTGCACTGAAGTCAGTGGTGGGCTCTCCCGCCTCTTCCTGGGCACACAAGCACAGATGTACACGTGTGCACACACACACACACACGCGCGCGCGCGCACGCATACCACTTTCTAGTAACGTGACACACATCACTCAGGGCTTGCTCTCAGCTTCAGTGGCTTTGGCTCTGGCCAGTGGTAATCCTTGTTTTATGGGTAGTCCAAGTGGCCTGTAGGAAAGAGAAGATCTTAATCCCTTGACTTGTTAAAAACGAGAGAACAAATCGAAAGGGGTAAGATGATGAGCATAACTGGATGATAACATGTAGTGTTTGCCGTTGATTTCCAGTCCTGGAATGGATGTCAGTTCCATGAGACCAAAGACCTTGTCTTTCTTGTCTGCTGTTCATCTACAACAGTTTCTGGTTTAGGAAAATCCTCAAAAATATTTTGTCAGGGGCTGGGGAGATGGCCCAGTGGAATAAGCGCTTCCCTGGCAAGTGCAAAGGCCTGAGTTCAATCCCTGGTTCTGCCCCACCTACAAAAAAAAAAAAAAAAAAAAAATGTCAGTGACTGTTTTGTGAGATTAGCTCTTAAACTATGAGGGTATAGTTTTGCAGTGATCAGAGATAGACACTATTCAAAGAAGAGGTACAGTTACTTTTGCTAAATCTTGTCTGTTTGTTTATTTCTTTTTTCTTTCTCTTTTTTTTGCAGAACTGGGGATTGAACTCAGACTCTTGCGCTTGCCAGGCAAGTGCTTATTCTACTGAGCCATCTCCCTGGCCCCACTTTTTTTTTTTTTGTTTGTTTATTTCTTGAGAGAGAGTCTCACTAGAGAGTTCGGTCTGAAGTCAGTTTGTCGTGTAGGCTGGCCTCGAACTCTCAGTGATCCTTCTGAGAGTTGGGATAACAACCGTGCACCACCACACACAGCTCAGATCTTCAATGGTATACATTGAACTTCTGATATTTCTTATAGTCTTGCAAAACTCTGTAAGTTTTGTGCACAAAAATTAGTATTTTGATGAAAAGACACACACACACAGAGATAGTGAGAGAGAAAGAGACAGAAAGAAAGAGAGAAAAGAAAGAGAAAATACAGCAGAGAGAACGTGAAACCTATATTTCAATTTAAAACCAGATTACTTTGCCAAGTGTGGTGGTTCTTATGTATTGAGAGACTGAGGCAGGATAGTTCCAAGTTAAAGGTCAGCCTGGGTATCAGAGGGACTTGTCTCAGGCACACAAGCATACATGGGCCAGGGGTGTAGTGTAGCTTGGTGGAGGAGTACCCCAGTATTCAGTCTTTACTACCACACACACAAAATAACCCAGAAAAAATAATCCATTTCATGATTTCTCATGGCATTTTCTTGTGTTTAGCTAGGTGGCAAAGAAAGTGTGTCCAGTATAAATTGGTGAGCAAGGGTAAATCATGATCATTTTGTCAGGAGAGAAGCAGACTCTCAGAAGGTATGAACCTCCACAAGTCCCATGACAGTTTTTGGGAGGTGGAGGAAGGGAATCCATTCCTGTAAAAGTTGAGGTTTTCTATCTTTACTTATTTATTTCTTACGTTTTTTGAAGAGCAGTTTTAGCCTTACTTTTAAAGTATCTTTTCATATCAGTTATTCTATTGCCTGGTCTTACGTGTTTCATGAAACTAGTATGTTTATTGCATTTGATTCCTTAGATGCCTACAGCATTGTGCTGTTTTTGTACATAATAGTTGTTTGACAAATTTAACATCAGGCCAGATTCTGTGCCCTAATAAAAATTGTGTTTTGTGCCAATGACTTGTTATGTATCTCATATACAAACACACCTATTTGCATTCTGTTTATGTAAAAGCTTTTTAAAAAATGCTTGTTATTTTCCTAAAATTATGTCTTTTAAAGGTAAGTTTATTTGAGAACACAATCATATTATTTGAAAGGCATTCTATTTGGGATGTTTATTAGACTACAGGGAGTCTCTCACTTCAAAATGACCTGTATTTCACTCAGTGTTTATGAAAGCTGTTC
>NW_004524682.1:294986-299037 GCF_000260255.1 Octodon degus
AGCACAACAGCAAAGATTAAGTCCAGAGGAGATGGTTCCTGTGCACTTGGAATCCTAGATATTGATGTGGCAATCTGCCAAGAAACAGCTGAGAGGCTGCTGGCTCACACTGTGACTACATGCTGGTACTTTTTCCTTTGTGCTGCATTGATGAAGTTTTTCTTGTGCGGTAGTCATCTTCCTCCTACGTTGACTTTTATTAATTTACTCTTAACTTTGTTTTGTTGAGTCAGTGCATTATTCATCAATTTAAGAAATTATTGATCTCTGGCTTATAAGTTTCAGTGTTGTCAAAGAATTGCTGTTTCAAGGGCCGGCCAGACAGTTCAATGGATTAAAGAGCCTGCTTAGGCAGATGCAGAGACTGGGGTTCATCCCCACGATCCCCCAGGGCACGCTGAGAAGGCGATTGAATCTAGGCATGGTGGCGCGAGCCTGTAATCCCAGTGCTTGGGAGGCTGAAAAATGGGAGGATCACTATGAGTCTGATCTGTGTAGTGAGACCCTGTACTAAATACATTAAAAGAAAAAAAGAAAAAAGAAAAGAAAAGAAATACAATTGGTTTTTCAGTCTGACCTTGCATTATCTTGCCTAGAAGACACTCACTTTTTTGTTTGGACAGTCCACTCAGGGCAGTTTTGATGGCTTTCTCAGGGCTTTGGAAGCTCAGCAGACCATGGTCTCATGGTGATGACCAGATATGATGACCAGTGGAAAAAATAAAGCGCAAATAATTATGTACAGAATGACATATATGTTGGCAGGTGGTAATCGTAATTTATATTTATATGAAGTTTGAGAAATATAATGTGTCCGCATATTGACTTTTTAAGCAAAATGTGTAAAGTATTTGTGTGCATATAAAAAGTGTCAGTGTGGCACTATTCCTTTGCTCCTGAAAGATACACACACGCAAAAGTCATCAGTGTATTGGTTACAGAAACTCACGGTAAAGAATTAGCATACGCAGCTTTTGCCAGTGGCTGTATTTTAGGGTTCCATGGTGGTTATCACAGAGCTCTGGGGAAGTTTCCTAAATGTCTGTGGGAAATACCAGCATTTGCACTCATCTTTAGAGGTGACCTGCTGTACCTTAGAAAGTGGATGAGAAACCTGAAGGAAAGCTCCCAGGTACGTCGAGACGTGAGACTGAGAAGTGTTGGATGCAGAGAGTGGCTAACGGCTATAGATGTGCAGTTACCTATAAGGATCACTCTGATGTTTTGTAGCACAGCAAAGAAGCTCTACAGCACTATGGTTGAAAGTACATTGCAAAGTAACTACTAGCGGGAAGTTGTAAATATGCCAATCGCAAATAAATGATGAATGTATAACATAATTTGTAAAACTAACCTGGTTTTGACTATTACACATTATATGCATGTGTCTCCATTTCTCTTCTCTCATTGCAGGGCCAAAATACCCAACCCCCAAAATGAAGGAAGGAAAGATTTATTTAGCTCACAGTCAGTGGAGGTTTCATTCCATACTCAGCTGGCTCCAAGGCAGACGGCACATGGCAGAGGACACCCTTTCATGTTGGCATCAAAGAGCAGAGCACAAAGGAAGGGCAGCAATTCAGGCAGCTAGCTAGCCTCTCTACCCTCTTGCACTGTGTTGCAGCATCTGCCCCAGGGCACTCACACCCATAATCCCAGCACTGGGGCAAGAATCAGTCACCAACTCCAGAAGCGGCGGCATAACTGCATGAGGCTTTGAGGGGATGCCTATACACAAAGCATAACAGCATGTATTGAGTTGTCACTCGCTGCTCCTTACCTGTGTGCAATAATCTGCCAATTAAAAATAAGTAAGCATATTTTTAAAACTTGGAAGGTATAAGAAAGAAAGCTAAGGTCTAACTCAGCCTATCTTTTATTTATTTTGATTTATTATTATTTTTTTTTTTTTACTAACCTGAAGGATATAAAACACTGAACGAACATCAAATTAGGAAAGATTGCTGCAAACAACACAGAAATTTTCAAATAAGAGAAAGTGATTCAACTTTAATTGGTAAACGCACTAAGTAGTTCCCTGAAACTTACATTAAGATATTGACAGGAGTAACCTAATACTGTAAGTAAATACTCAAGGAGCAGTAGGTATTGTTTCTTATAAACAAAATTTATGCTATTTTCCATGTTAGGACTTTTCTTGAGTTTAATTAATTTTCCAACCAGCTCTTCCATCATAGTCAGTTTTCAAATGTTTTCTCTCAGTCCATTGATTACTGCGCTACTTTGATAGACTGCAGGCATTCTACAATACTGACTACTGCTATTGGGCTTTCTACTCTACTTTCTCTTTAGTTTATAGATGTAAATGTTATCAACAGAGTTTTACCCATGTTCAAAAAGAAAAAATGGTTCTTTCGGGTCCTCCTTTCCAAAATGATGAAAAAAAAGAAGGAACAACGGTCGTGCCAAAAAGGGCGCGGTCATGTGCAGCCTATTCGCTGCACGAACTGCGCCCGGTGCGTACCCAAGGATAAGGCAATTATTAAGAAGTTTGCCATTCGGAACATAGTGGAGGCTGCCACCGTCAGGGATATTTCCGAAGTGAGTGTCTTCGACGGTTATGTGCTTCCCAAGCTGTATGTGAAGCTGCATGGGGGGATTGTGTGAGTTGTGCCATCACAGTAAAGTGGTCAGAAATCGATCTCGTGAAGCCCGCAAGAACCGAACTCCTCCACCCCGATTTAGACCTGCTGGTGCTGCCCCCCGACCTCCACCAAAACCCATGTACGGGGAGCTGGGGCTTAATGGACTGAAGGAAACTCTCTTGAGAAAGAAATAATAAATTGAATGTTATACTTAAAAAAAAAGAAAAGAAAAAGTGTAAATTAGAGTTACATAATCATTTTATATAACTGGTTTTCTATGTATATATGTTCTTTTGGTAGAGAATTAAAATATGCTACCAATAGGTTTTTTTTTTGTTGTTGTTTGTTTGTTTGTTTTTCCTATATTTAGGGCAGGGTCTGTAGGGTCTCCCTGTGTAAATCAGACTCTTTCATAGTGATTCTCCTGTTTTCAGCCTTCCAAGTGCTGAGCTTACAGGCCTGCCATCATGCCCAGGCTCAATCGCAGTCTCAGCATTCCCTGGCCAGCATGGGGTCTCCGCACTGGGAATGGGGCCAGCATGGCATGCCAGGGATCGAATCCCAGCCACTGCGCTCCGCCTAAGCAGGTACTTTAGTCCACTGAGCTATCAGGCCAGTCCTGAGCTATCAGGCCAGCCCCCCAGTAGTCTTGATGATCACAATATGGTGAAATTTAACTTACTATAAAGTGTTTTTTCACAGTAGTTAATATGTACCTAATAAAGCTTTGGATGTCATAGAATTGTGCTATATACTTAAATGTGCAAAAATCACATTGTATTGTATTGGCAAAAAATAAAAATCACATAGTGATTGGAAAATCACATAGTGATTGGGTTCTGTCTTATAGTCATCTATGTTTTGGACTATTAACAAGCATCTCACATAGTGAAGTTGAAAAAGAAAGGAGATGTTTTTCTGAATGGAAGCTGAGAACTGGGTTGAAAGACAGCCCAGTCATTCTCCTCTTGTTTGTTTTCTTGTTTGGTGTCTTTGGATTAGAACTGTTAATAGGTCAGATGAATCTGTCTCAGGAAAATCCTTCAAAGCTGAGGGAGTGATATGTCCCTAGAGAAATCATCTGATCTGGACATGATCTGAATTCATGCCAAGTCCTGCTTAAAGACACAGCAGGACTGGACTGATGATACTGGGGTTGTAACAGTTTTACCTAACTGGGCCCTTTTTCTTCTTTATTATAGCTGCAGAATGATGATAGAATTTTAGAATTTTGTGTTTTAGTTGTATGTATAGATATAAAACAAGTGAGTTTACCTGTCTCAATAGATAACGTTGATATTTAAGGTGATTAGGGGTAAAACAGCCAAATTTGGCTAATTTAGCTTACTCTTTTATATTTTTAAGATGCTTATTACTTTTCTAAGACATGGTATCTCTATTGATGCAGAATATTTTACATTTATTTGTAAAATAAATAAAAATGT
>NW_004524682.1:299137-301034 GCF_000260255.1 Octodon degus
GCCAGGGTCCTCCTGATGCTATCAAAGTTTCCTATTCTCGAGGAACAGTTTTTAATTATTCTTTTAATTTTATTTTTTAGGGAAGGGTCTAAAGGGTGTTCAGGGCCTCACTATGAGATCGGACTCGTAGTGATCCTCTTGTTTACAGCTTCCCAAGAGCTGGGATTACAGGTGTGCGCTCTCACGCCCAGTCTCAATTGCTGTCTCAGCATACCCTGGTGTGTGTGGGGGGTATCGAATCCCAGGCCCTTGTGCCTGCTTGCAGGCACTTTAATCCACTGAGCTGTTTGGTTGGCCCAGGATAAAATATTGTTATTTCTCAACTTTTTATCTGGCTTGATAATGCCAAAATTGAGGTATGGGAAAGAAACTTCCAGCCTGAAGAATATTTTGGACGAGTTTGTGTTATCTAAAATAAAGAATGGGTTTTAGGAACAGCAGAGATGAAGAGCAAAATATATTTATTTGGGGGGAAAGAAAGCTTCTGTCCAAGAGGGGACAGAAGGGCACCCAAGTGGGTCGCCAAGGGCCCTGTCTTTTTTTAGGAACGGGGAAAAATGAGAAGTCTCAAGGTGAGTATGAGGTGGGACGAAATTATGGTCAGCCAATAAGATTGCAAGTATAATTGTTCAGGTGTGATTGATTAAATCAGGGTCAAACATGGAAGTGAGTCACATAGCAAGGGGACAGGACTACAGAACAGGGGCTTATCCTGTAGGGGGTGGAGTTAGTTGCTCTTTCTGGCTTATAGATACCTATTTAGGGTACGAATCCCTGATGCTCATCCCTAGGGAGGTATGTGAGTGCATTTGTTTCATCTTTCGTACTGCGCTCGGCCCAAAGCTGCAGTGCCTCTCTACCACAGAGGCAAGGCGTCCAGTCTTCCGTACTGGCTCCTCGGAGGGTCTAACCCTGGCTGACTGCCCGGAACGCTGCTGCCTAACTCAGCTGCTAACTGTAATAAAAACTGCAATGTTTTTACTACCTCAGACTTCAAACTATATTTTCACTTTTACCTAAGGTTTTAGAAAAGTAGTGAAATGCAGTAGTATAAGCTGTGGCAATTATATTTAAGGCTAGTGCTGAGAAAGAAAGTAAGCTCTGCGAGGAAAGACCTTGATTCACACTGCCCACCTGGCTGTTCATCGCAAACTGGAGTAGTGCGGGAAAACTGCTTAAAGCCTAGGCTATTGAAATGCAGAGAAAATGTTCAGTGAATATCATCTATGTAGACCTATTTCTTGGTCAAATTGTGATGCAACACAGTTTGTATACTTTGCTTTTTGAAGAGACGTAAAAAATATAATATGCAATTATTCTTTAAAACTGTCAAACTAGAGACTGGATGTGGTGGCGCATTCCTGTAATCCCAGCCTTGGGGAGGCTGAAAAGAGGAGGGTAACCATGAGTCAGAGCTGCGTAGTGAGACCCTGTACCAAATACATAAATAAAACTGTCAAACTACCCAGTTATTTGTAAAAAGAAATGTAGAGGTACAGGAAATAAAGACTCACACATTAAAGAGAAAGCTTAACCATATGAGAGAGTCCATTTTTTTTTACTGCCATTTGTCTCTGCACTAGTGTTGACTCCTCTTCAGATAAGACAAAAATCACACCCTTGTCCCTCTACTTTGATTACTGAATCTTAGTGCTCAATGAGTGAATTGTTCTTGCCACAGATTTTAAGGCCTGGGGCAGTTAAGTTTTCTTGGTCTTTAGCCTAAGGTAATCTGACCCTTTCTAAGAAGTACTTCCCATCTGCAAACATGAAAGAACTCTGTCTTTAACCATCACAATGGCTGTCTGATTTCCTTTAAGAAAAATTTTGTACATCAAGAAAGCTTTTATAAAATGGTCCCTTAATCTCAGTTTGCTTCTCCCTGTTTTTTTTTTTT
>NW_004524682.1:301234-310228 GCF_000260255.1 Octodon degus
TGAGTTATTAATCTTGTGGATTAATTTATATTGACTTCAGATTTCATATACAGAATATTAGGTTAAAAGCTTCTCTTCTTGGTACCTTATTCAAGTAGGCTGCAGTACGTCTCATAAGCATAAGACAGTAGGGTTTCACACTTGGTAGGCAGAGTGCTGTGCAGTACTATAGGGTTCTCTATCCTAGCTGGAGGCTTGATTTTGTGTAGTAGATTAACACCAACCTCACTGAAACAGAATTCCAGAGCTATTTAAACATATTTAACATATATTGGTTACACATTAGGGCAGTCAAGTACATAAATGGGCTTGCTGGTGATATACCTGGAGTTTCTCCATTTACTTCATTGTAAAAATATAGTCTTATTGAAACCGTTCTCATCTTTGGGTTAAATACTTAGTAGCAGAAGTCATAACTGGAGCTATCTGTTTTATTGTCCCCATAAAAACAATGGTTTTCAGCTATCATATTTAAAAATCTGTGCTGAATTTCATATACAGTTTTTTGTTGCATACATTAAAGATTGTAACGTTTTGTAACTGGTTAAAAGCTTCAATGGCAAATTAAGAAGCCAGTCAACACCATTGATTATTTTTGTGGCTCACAAACAATTCCAAAGTATCATTCTTTATCTACAAGTAATGTTTCTTTTGTCAGATATCTAGTTTCCTCTCTTTAAAAGCCAACCTAGGTATACCATGATCTTAAATATTTATGTGTTTTAAATAGCAGTTTAAATTATTGTGACATGTAAGTTAGTATGTCTTAAAAAAAAACTAACTCTTTTTGTTTGCCTTTTGATGATTATTTGGCTAAAATTGATGATATTATCACAAATATTACAACTTTATGGAAGGTTGTATGAGGAAGGATGTTTAATAAAAGAGGCTTAGACGCTGCCTAAACAGCCTGTCTTCCACACTAATCTCTTGTTTACAATGATCCATTAGGAGTACGCAGGGGCAGGCAGTGTGCAGCTCAGAGTTGAGGAGCATGTGCATGCAGTTATCCTGGCTGAAATGGGCAACGTGCCTTGTGTCCTGTGTGGGAGATAACAGGAGAGGTGGTAATCCGTCTTCACAGAGTGGAGACAGCTGGTATTTTCTGTAAACCGAAGCAGTCTTTTTCAATGCAGTCTCACCTTCTGGCTGATATGCTGCTGCTTATTAGTATAATGCAAAGCGTACATTGATGTGAAAACCATTTTACTTTCTGTTCAGTATAAAAAGTACCCCATGGCACAGTCTGAATGGGAACATAAATATATGTACATGTATATTCTAGTTCTTGAAATTGAAAACATTCAGCTTTAGTTTGACTTTTTAGCTGTAAGATTAGATTCAGTTACAAAGTATTTTTCCTTTGAACTAATAAGAAAATCCTCCAACTGTATAATATAATCTCCCAAATTATAATGTCAGGTAAGATTATTAGTTCACACCATTGAGATATATTTGTTAAATTCATTAAAATTTACAATGTCTTATCTTTTATTTTTCACTTCTTATACTAAAGAAAGATGATGCATTAGATACACATTGCTGTCACAAGAGCCAAACATTTCAGTGTCTGACTAGAAAGTGTTACTGAGCAATTTCACTTGCTTTATGTTAAAGAGTAAATGAAAAAGAAATAAAATGGGTAGGATATTAAGTATACTGCAAACTGTAGGCCATGTAGTTTATGGGGCATTTCAGAGTCCAATCACTCTCTCCCTTTGAAAACTAAAAATTTTGACAGGGCCTTCAATTTCAATGACCATCACAGTTGATTTAGTCCATCTCAAAATTCCCTAAAGGCAAGCTGAGGTTAAAGGGCAGGTTACTAGTGCATGACACCCTCACTCATTTTGGTACGATCAGAATCAGCCCTTTACAGCAGCATGCGGGGCATTATTTCTATTTTTTCCTGGCCATGTGTCACACAGACAGTATCTCTAGTACATTTTACGTCTGTGAAAGACATAGGGCTGGTCACAAAGGACCTGAAATGAATGAGGGTCTTCTAATTATGCAACAGTGTCACAAATAGATTTAAAAACTGTAGATGCCAATTCAACAGTTATTTTGACTAGATTGAATTTTGTGCTGTCTCAAAGCATGGATCTGATTATCTGTTATTGCTTCTAAGTTCTTTCATGTCTGTGACTCCATGCTATCAAATTGGAAACTTTTCTTTTGTTTCAGCATTGTTGGGATAGTTGCCATGATTCAGGGCAGTTGAATTATCTGCCGACTTGACTTCTTCAGGCTGTAATCATCGCAAACATTGTACTTTTTTCATCTATAGTCTAGAACATTGATCTTCAAAATTAGCCATGCTTCAGAATCACTTGGGTGGGTTGGTAAAAATCTGGACTGCAAGGCAACACGCCTAGCTCTTCTCCTTTGGCAGGCCTTGTGTCTGGCTCAGGGACCTTGCTATAAGACCCTCTGTGTAGAAGGAACTCTTTCATTGTTTTCAACTCTTTAAGACAGACAGCAGCTATCAAAGTAATGATTTTGAACAGAATGGGGAAAAATGTATCCAGAGTAATAACTAGGGCATATACCCTTCATGAATAACCCCTCTGAAAACGTTTGCTAGTTGATCTTGGAGGAAGATTCACTGAATTCGTTGTCTTCCTGTTTCTGTCTTTCTCAGTCCTCTTCATCTACAATGGAATTTTCTTCAAAAGTTCTTATTATTTGAGTCTAGTGATCTTGCTTACAAATTACCTGATTGTGTTTTATGTTATCATTGATCCTTCTAGAAGTTGAATTAGTTTTAGTATCAGTAGTATCAGAAAAAAAAAAAAAAATCCCCGTACACCTTGCACTGCAGCAAATCTGTCAAAGTTTTCATCCACCCCAGTCCTGGGATTATAGGCATGCACTACCATGCCTGGTCTTGGGGGCTGGTTCAGTGTGCCCAGGGGGCAGGGGTGCCCCAGCATATGGTGCCAGGGATCAAACCCCGTTCCCTATGTTTGCCTAAGCAGGCACTTAATCAGCTGAGCTATCTCTTCGGCCCTTTAGGATCCATAATAAACATACACATATTATTGATTGCTTTACTATTTGATGTCATTAATTTTGAGCTACAAATTGACTACACCTTATTGGTTTTGTTATTCAAATCAGAGAAATTTTCTATTCTTAAGTAGGGCGATATAGAATTAAAACTCAGTAATATTTTGATAGCCCTATGTCTGTCTGTCTTTCTTTCTTTCTTTCTTTCTTTCTTTCTTTCTTTCTTTCTTTCTTTCTTTCATACAGAGCCTCACTGCACAGCTCAGACTCATAGTGATCCACCTGTCTCAGCCTCCCCAGTACTGAGATTACCCACATGTGCCAGCATGCCCAGTTTTGTTAGCTACACTGGCACTTTTGTGGTTTGGGACTGGCATGGCATATGGTACCAGGAGTGTAACTCGGGTCCTTGCACTTGCCAGGCAGGTGCTTAGGCTGCCAAGTTATCTCCCCAGCTCTATATGTTTTTCTTCTTAATATTTTTATGACATGTTGCTGTTGAAGTATGACTTACATGTACTAAAATTTGAAGAAATTTAGGATCAATAATTTTATGTTTATTGTAGCATCTTTGATTTTTATGGTTAAAAGTATTAGGAACAACTTAGGATGCAAAATATGTGCATTGATAGCAATTAAAATTTGGTAGCTATTAAAATTACTTTTTATAACATTTTAATTACATATTACATTACAAAATTGAATTTTTATCAAAATATGTCATTAGTATTAAAACAATATCCTGCTTTTTTTCCTTGTTACTCTCTTATGCTTGATATGTCATTGATATACATACCAATCCCAAAGAAAAAAGGGGTGGAATGTAGCTCAGTGGTGCAGTGCTTCCTTAGCATATACCAGGCCTTGGCTTTGATCTCAAACACCATGCACGCACGCTTACGCATGCACACGCACACGCGCACACACAGACAGACACATTCACACAGAATAAAACGAAATGAGAATCACATTTGATTTTCTGATTTACAATTTACTTTGTTAGTAGACAGAAATGAGCAAAAGCATAAAAATTATGTTTTACTTTTTAAAAGAGAATAAAAAATAGTACCCCCCCAAAAAGCCACATTAGAAATGATACAGAATTTCAATAAAAAATAATAAGAATTCAACAAGAGTTTTTTTTATTGATTATTGTCTTCAAATTATTTGTTCATATTACCACAGATAAGCATGCAAAATTGGTTGAACAAGTTATAAAAGATGAAAAAGAAGAGAGAAAAAAATTGAAGCACTAACCTCTCCTTTCGGTAGAGTGGCGGAAAGCGCCAATACACTTATCCAAACTGTCCTATGTACGACTTTTTCTTTCTTTCCTTCTCTTCCTCCCTCCCTCCCTTTCTTCTTTCCTTCCTTCCCCTCTTCTTTCCTTTCCCTTCCCTTCACGTCTCTCCCTTCCCTCCCTTCCTCCCTCCCTTCTTCCTTCCTTCCTTCCTTCCTTCCTTCCTTCCTTCCTTCCTTCCTTCCTTCCTTTTTCTTTCCGCCTTTCTTTTATCCCAGTTAGTTTTTCCCCTTTGAAGAGTTTCTCTTTCATAGTACCTCTCATACCTCTCAGATTTTATTTATACTTTCAGGTTCTTACACTAGCAAGACAGTATGACGGTTACACCTGTGGGTCTGATTTACTTCACTTATGAGTATGGTCTCTAGTTGCATCTGGTTATCTATAAAAGCCTTAGAGGTCCCATTCAACCCAGGTACTCCTCTCCTGGGTATTGGCCCAGAAGAATTGAGAAGATCAACCACAGCAGTATATGTGCACTCACATTTATAGCAGCACAATTTCTCATAGCTAAGTCTTGGAAGCAACCCAAATACCCATCAATTAATAAATGGATAAAATGATGTGATATTTACAAAAAAAGATAAACACAATTAATTTTGCTGCTGGGAAATCAAATTATTTGGAAGACCACCTGGGCAACTCTCCTTGAAAGAAGAGCAGTTGTCTCCATTTTGGCTGTGCCTGACCCTATTTCTGTGTATTGCTATGTGCAGAGCTGGCTAGGATGTTCCGTTATCTCTTCAGTTAGCTTGAGGCAATGCCTATTGGTCTAGCCGAGGTGCTGGTGGTAGTCTTTGAAGACAGCACACATGTTTTCCCAGCTACCCCACCTGCTGTTCTTTAATATTAGCCAGGTCGAGATGGGACAAAGAGCCAATGCTCCACACTGTCAACTGGGATCGAGCCTCGAGATAGCAGAGATGACTTTCTGGGGCTTGGAAAATTATACATCAGAGCTGAGACAGTAGACCTCAAGCCATTAGATACCATCTCAGTTGTGTCATGCAGATTACTCTCTGCATATCCTTCTCGCTACATATGACAGGTAATTGCAGGCCTCCTACCTAACCCAGCTCACAGCACTCACCTGCTCCTTGCCACTCAGTCATTCATCCTCAAGCCACTCCTTCAAGACTGAATAAAACCTGGGTTTGGCCCTGGGTCAAGGCCTTTGCTCTGGATGGTCATCATCATGGCTAGACTTAGGGCCCCTTGGCTTCCCATGATTATAAATATGCTTTAGTGTCTTTGTTCTCACAATGGGTTGTACTGGGAGTGGTAGATTGGAATTAACTTGATGGGATTCTAATAATTTATCCATGGGATTACAGATACAAACTTTCCAGACTGAGAGGAGGACCAGAAAGGGCTCTCTAAAAAATTTTAAATAAGAATTTTCTTGGTAAGCATGTGGTAAGAGAAAAAGATGTGCTTTTTTAAGACACTTCCTTGGGTTGAATGTGTATTTCAGCCCCAGCGGAATTAACTTTTATGTTTGTCACTCTAGCAGTGGGCTGTATTTTCCATCTTTGTTATTAGTTTAGGTTTTTAATACATAATGCATGCATTCCTGGGGGGAAATTGGGACAGGTATATAACACATCTTAATTCCTTTCTCCACTTTCCCTCTCCCTCCAACATCCATCTCTTGATCTTCTTTCTTTTTCTTTCTTTTTTTTTTTTCCCATTTTACAGGAACAGTACATTTTCCTTTGCCCACCAACTACGAAGATGTTTCTAATCAACATGAAAGTTACAACTTACTATCTTTTATGAGCAGGAAAATGATTATACATATACACGACATTTTGTTCTAACTTTCTAAAGTTAATGTGGAATATCATTTTCTGTTTAAAGAAGAATGTGTTCTGTGTTTCTAATCTATTTGGGCCAAACTTGAGATTTCCATTTAGCAGTGCTAGTGAACTCTAGATAAATAGAAATACTTACACTAATTACCATTTTCCTATCCTAAAAGCTCCATAAATCAACGTTATTAGGAGACACATGAACCATAATCAGATTTTATTTCTCTTACCATCTTTATACCTGTAAGATAAATTTATATAATTTAAAGTAATCTTAAATATTATTAAGTTTAAAGGTTTATACTTCTGAATTTCGTGCTCTTTTTCAGGGTATATCTCAAATTGCTTTCTAGAATATGTAATATCTCTTATACTCATTATGTCTATTTGAAAGTCTGACTGAAAAAAAATCTATAAAAATGATTTTCCAAGGTTTACATTACAGTTCATCCTAATGTTCTTTCTGCTCAGGGCATAGGTGGTTGTCACAGTCTGTACTTTTCAATAGCTATAGCAGTTTGGTGTAGGGGACAGTTAGGATGAACTAATGAGATAAGAGATGCAAGGATGTCTGTCTTCCAATAGGGAGAGATTCCCATATCATGGGGTTCAAATGAGCTCAGAAAGTGGAGGAAGGAGAAAAGAACCACAAATAGTGCTGCAGGGATTTTTCTCCTTTTAAACACTTTTCACTGTGTTCATTTTAACTAGTATTCAGGCTCACTGGTGATACCCATAGATGTGAGTCATCCCATATGAACTCCATGTTTTACAAAACTGTGTATTTGCAGTGTAGTTGCCAAGGAACATGGATGTTTAGCAATTCCTTAGTTTTAGAATGGTGCGTGGTGCTTACCAGGTATAGTAGGGAGCAAGTAGTTTTCTTGATGCTAAATATGCTTAATCTTTTCTAAAAAATATTTTTGTTTATATGGTACACATCTCACTTTGCAGCTTAAGCTCCTCGTGATCCTCCTGTCTCAGCTTCCCCAGCGCTGGGATTACAGGCATTCGCCACCTTGCCAGGTTTTAGTTGCTGGTAGAGCATGCCTGGGGTTTTAGGCCCAGCACAATATGTTATTCCAGAGATGGAATCCTGGTCCCTGTGCTTGCCAAAGCAGGTACTTGGTCCGCTGAGCTATCTTGCTGGCCCAGAACTATGGCTTTTAATAAAAGAGATTAGAAAAAGTTGAGTGATATTAGTTCAGATATCATGTAGTCACAAACCTTAAAAGAATTACTGCATTGACTGTTGGTGTGATCTGAAAGGAGAACATCCAGATTTTCTGCAAAGGCTCTTCTGTTCCTGTCCCAACCAGATGCTTTTGAAAGACTAAATGTTCTCTGTGCATTTTCAATTTCTTTATTCGTGTGTTTTTGCAGTGTGTAATGATTGCATTCCTGCAGGGGATTTGGGGCATATACGCCACACCTGTTCATCCTCTTTTTCTCCTTCCTCTTTTCTCCTCCATCTGTCCCCATTAAACAACTGTTGACCAACCTTTTGCGCAGCTCCTGACATGCATCATCTACTTCCTGTGTCTATGAGTTAGGTTGTAGATACCTCATATGAATGTAATCACACAAGGGCTTGGCGTTTGTCTGATTAGCAGTGTCCTCAATTTTCATTCAGGTTGCAGCATGTGTCAGAACTTCCTTCATTTTGAAGGACTGATAGTAGCCCATTGTGCTGATATATATCATTTTCTTTCTTTACTGTATTTAGTACAGGGTCTACGGGGTCTCCAGGGTCTCACTACACAGATGGGTCTCAGTGATTCTCCTGTTTTCAGCCTCTCAAGTGCTGGGATTACAGGTGCACACCACCATACCCAGTCTCAATTGCCCTCTCAGCAAGCCCCAGGAGCAGGCCCAGCACAGCAGGCCCAGGGATTGAACCCAGGCCCTTGCACCTGCTTGCAGTTGCTTTAATCCAGTGAGCTATTTGACCAGCCTCAAAATTTTTATTGTTTTGACTGAACTCAGCAGTGTGTAAAGCAATCCAGCTGTTGACTCAATAAACCAGACATTGAAACATACCTGCTTAAATGTAGAACAATGCCATTCTTTTCACTGAGCTTGTAAATTGTTTGTTTACTGTGGAAGAGACAGTTATTTTTTATGAAAGTGCTTTGCATATTAACATGTCATGAGGTGATTTTTGTTTTAAAGGCAATCAGTAAATATTTTAAATTTTTCATTCTCATATCTAACGTGCTAAACATCAGTAAATATAATTACCAAAAGTAAAGTCACTTTGAGGCCCTCATCATTTCTAAGGTTGCAAAAATGAAACCGTTTGAGAACCGCTGCTTGAAGGTATCTGTCTAAAGTTCCTTTGATGGAAACAATAGCGATGCTTTAAGTATATGCATTTGGTCCAGAGGAGTTGCGTATCTTTGGAGACGGGAATCCAAACATCCTGCCTTCCCAGGATCATGTCAGTTTTCACATTTGATTCCACACAACCCAGCCTCCAGGTGCAGATATGTTGACTCAACTGGGCAAACAGGGGGAGAAGCCACATCCCAAAGGCCAAGTCAGCGGATGTCGGGCTGGTTTTAATTAACAGTAAGGCACTACTGGTCCTGTTTTGTGTGCACTTCAAAATTTTAGTTGTCCAATGGTGTGGCTCCCAGATGAGCCTTCCTTGAGTCTCGTGGAAGAAAGCTGTGCCATGTGCTTTCGGAAACTGACAGGAGAGGAGAGTTTGGGCCAAGTGACTGCATGTGCATGAGGAGCTGCTTTACAAGAGAAGCTGGAAAGCTGTTCTGTTCATAACGAATGTCAGAGCAGAGCTTAGGACGCTGGTGTAAGAATCGTCTTGTTAGTTATAGTCGTGAGTGTGTGTGTGTGTGTGTGTGTGTGTGT
>NW_004524682.1:310328-316214 GCF_000260255.1 Octodon degus
GAGAAGCTAAAACATCCAATATGTTGAACAGCATAATGAAGCAGTTCTACTGTCATGCCTAGCTTTGAAAGCCATGCTGTTAGATGTAAAAGGTAATTTATCATGGTGGTCAAAAGACTGGCTTTGAAGTCAGTCAGATCTACTTAGCTCCAAATCCTAACTCCACCATTTTTTGTGTATTGCAACTCCACTTAACTGAGATGTGCTTTCTAAATCAAATAGTGAGTAGTACGTCTCTTTAAAATGTAGTGTTAGTATTAAAATATATTCAAGTATCAAATATTATGCCTTGTTTTCAGGGTTTATATTATTATACAAAAAGTGTGTATATTCATTTTTCCAAATACGTTTTTCTATCAATTTATTCATCTTTGATATCAATAGGAAAGAGTTAACATGGCATTTGCGTTGTGTCTATTTTTCTGTGTATCTGTCTTTTTAGAATTTGATTTTTCCAATGTTTTCCAGGATCCTAGAAATAAGGGGTGAAGGCAGAAACCAAATGGACTATATTGTGTCTACTTACTCATTTTCAGGAGAAATAATACCCCGTTAGGACTTCGTAGGAGGAAGTACTAAAGCTAGCTCAATTCATAATTAAATACAAAACTACAATATTCTATAATTTGTTTTTAATTTAAGGTGAAATCCATGTATTTCTTGTAATATTCTTATGACTTTAATACATTTTTTGACTGCTTTAAATTATTTATGGGTGTATGTGCATGTGTGTGTGTGTGCGTGCATGTGTGTGTGTGTGTGTGTATGTGTGTGTGGTGCTGGAGATTGAGCCCAAACTTTGCCCATGCCAGCGAAGCACTCTACTACTGAAGAACACTCTCAGCAACTTTACTGCAAATATGATCAATGCAATTTAGAAGAGTACATAGAAAGAAGGCTACAAACTTCACTATTTGTATCATAGTGATTCATCAGTAGAAAAGAACAAGGCTGAGTTTGTCTGAAAGCAAATTTAAGGCAAACACTAGAATAAGAGGTGAGTGTTTGATTAGTTTAGTGATTGATAGGAGGAATTGTTGAATACACAATGACAACCATATTTATATAAAACAGAAATTCTCCTATTAATTCATTTGGCTCATTACTTTGATGAACTCCGACATGAAGAAAGCAGCAAGGGGGCTGCATGGCTCTGCACGTGTGTGGACATACATGTGCACACTGTCAAGCTCTCTTGCATGTTTGTGACTTTTTCCACTTACTTCCACATTCACTCAGTATTCTGAGCTACTTTGACATTTATCCAGTTCTAGTTCCTTATGGATATGAATACTTGAGGTAGAAAATTAGATAGCCATAGTGAAGAACTTTTCATTTTCCCTAATTAAAATTTAATATAGGATAGAGTATTAAGTACCAGAAGAAGGAATTGAAACTTCTTTGCAATGAAATAAGCTGTTTGATGTACTGAGTCCCACTATGTACAACAGATTGGTGCTGTAGTGTGGAAAATTTCTCAAGTGGATTCCGTGTTCCATTTAGTGTTGCTATTTAATAAATATTATCACCATCTATGCATTACTACTATGTGAAATTAAACCTCCTGGAATCATTTGGTTTTGGATGCTAGGTAGGTAGGTAGGTAGGTAGATAGACAGATAGATGACAGATACTGATAGATATAGACAAATGTACATTTATATACATTAGCCATTGTTATAAAACAACTATTCCTACAATGTTTAATATTAATTTGTATTTTAAATACTTCATATGAAATCAGTTCTGTTTCAAAGAACAATATTTAAAGGTAAGAAAGAAAACCATTGATCCTATTTTGTAGATCAAGAAAATACTTCAAGAGGACTATTTACTCAAAGTTAATTAACTAATAAATGATAGAACCTTAATTTAACCAAGACAGTGTGGCCTATTCTCTTCTATTCAGTTGTTTTGTTATGTAGTCTTTAGTGTAATCATTTAAAAATCTCCTTCCAAGTGTACGTCTAAACTTCTCTTTTATCACTTCAGTGCCTTCTAAATCTAAAAACAAATTAAAGTAAATCTAAAATTTGCTTGTTTTAAATGTGTTTTTAAAATGGGGATGAAAATAAGAGGGTGTCAGATTTTTCTTCTCTCGCTGCTTTTATGTGAAATTTCCCTTTGAAGTAAAGCTGGCCGGCAGGTGCTGGGTAGGAGTGCGTTGCAGGATGAAACCTTTCTGAGTAAAATAGACTAAATATGGAGAAAGTATTAAATTGCTTAGTAGCTAGCACTTTCTGTTTGCAAAGTTGAAAAACCATAATATTTATGGTTATGATGTGTGTGGTATTTGAAGTTACAAAAGAAGATCCAAAAGAATGTACCCTTTGAGGATGATATTAATAAAAAGAGGGAAACAGTAATTATATCATTTATAACTTTTACTTGTAAATTTGCATATGTTTGAAGAGAGTTATGTTTTAGTCTGCCTCATTAAATTCTGCCTGACTGTCCCTGTAAATGTAGTTCTCAAAATCCCATTTTTCTAACAAGGCAGTTTTTTCTACCTGCCCATAGTAGACATCTTCCTGTGACTTAGGTGTGAAAAATATTACCTAAATGAAACCTGAAACTCTATAGCTTGGAGTTTTAGGACAATACCACGAAGTATGTTGATTACTAGAAATCACATTTAGTATTTCCCCTTCAACACAAATCTTGCATTAATCTTAAAATACAAAATGAATTTTTCCTTATGAACAAAGAACAATTTGTGTTTTGAAGACTAGTTTTGTGCCCTAAGGTTAACGGGAAGAAAAAGAAAACCAGTCAATTCAAGTTTAGAATCTTGCTTAATCATCTAATCTTTGCAATCCAAAAAGAAATTCATTTTCTTTTTCTTTTTTTTTTTTTTTTTTTTTTTTTTTTGGTGGAACCAGGGACTCAAGTGGAGTCTGGTGGAACTCAGGTCCTTATGCTTGCCAGGCAAGCACTTATTCCACTGAGCCATCTCCCAGCCCCAGAAATTCATTTTCTATAGAGATAGTAATATGTGTAAGAGAATCCTTTGAGGTAAAATGAATCAGAAATTATTATTTTCTTTCAAAAATGAGTTTCCTATTAAAAATATACTTATTTTAACCATGAATTGAAAATGTAAGTACATATTTTCATTTCTCATTTCACTTATTTATTTAGGATTTCTTATAAAATTTTAAATATTCCATAGTGCTTATAAAATATTTTACTCATTTAATTGCTTTAAAGATCACCAATGATGGAGCCAGGGAGATGGCTCAGTGGAATAAATGCTTCTCTAGCAAGTGCAAGGGCCTGAGTTCAATTCCTGGTTCTGAAAAAAAAAAAAAAAAGAATAAAAACAAGCAAAAGTATCACATGGTCATGGGTCCATGGAACCACCTGATTATCAGAGCTGCCTTGTCTCTGTCTCTAGCATCTATCAAGGCCCCTGGACTCTCAGATGGACCTGGAGACCAGGACAAGAAGAAAAAATGTAATTTCCTAGGAAGTAAATAAAATTTTCAAACAAATATATTTCCTCAGAAAGAAAATAAAAATTCCTAAGAAAATAATATAGATTTTTCTGGCAAAAAATTACAAAACGTAAGTGAGTTTCATTCAGTCTGCCTTTGCCCCTGTCATAGTAAATAGTGGGAAGAAGACAATGGGAAAGCATCCCCTACAAGGGAGAGATGGGCAATCCCAGAAGTGATTAGTGGAGATGTTTGATGGGGTCTCATCTACCTATGGAATACCACGTTCTGTCAAGAGAAGAGAGCTAATGTGTCTTCTAAACACCCAAAGACAGGAGCCAATTTATGCCTGTCAGGCCTCACTTTTCACAGATTCAAATCACTCCTGTTAGGGAGTGACACATTACTCCTATTTTAGTCAAATTTCCCTTATGATTTTAGTCAAAAATAATTTTAAAAGCTTTCTGACAATTTAAAGAGCGTTTTAAAATAAGTGGTATTCTTATGAGAATGCCTACTGGATATCAGAAATTATCTATAATTAGTCATAAGTTTTAATATTTTACATTGCTTCTCTTTTATATTTACTATATTTTAAACTGTAATTCCTTGAAGGAATTCTCATGTCCATTATTACATCTTCTTTCTTGGTACACGTTTGAGTGACATAAAACTCTTCTTGTCCATAATCTGAGTAACTTTGTGCCACCATTTTCATTGTCTGAAGGAAAGTACTTGAGGACATCTCGTTGGCTAATTAACTTCCTAGTATTTGCAGGTGTGTCATCTGCTGTGCGCTTGATTGTCATGAGATAATGACACTGTGGGCTAGGAGACATGAATGGGGCGTTTCCCCTACCCGTTGTGTTTCTTATGCAAGCAATACATCCTACTTACTTCAGGTCAGCGTGACATTCGTGTGCAAAATTGCACACTGTGTGAGCCAGATGAGACATTGCCGTGCATTGCAGTGTGGATGCAAATGACCACTTATCTGAACAAGATTCTCAATAAATGGAGGAGCAATTTATTTCTCTGGACTGTAGCTGTTACCATATCAATGGATGCATGATGGGAAAGAGGCAGATTAGATGAACAAAACAGTTGTATTTCTTTTTTTATCTTGGTAGCAAAAATTTCAAATTATATTTACACTGATGCTGAGAAGTACGTCATAGAATAACCCAAAATTTATTAACAATTTTGCTCTTTAACTAAGTTAAACATTAATTTAACGACTACTTGCTAATATGTTGGTATTAATTCTATCCTAAGAAGTAAAATAATGTGCAACTGAACTTTTTATTTTTCTGGGATTGAGCCTTGAATTACCATGTCTTTTCTTGCGTGTTTTTCGGAGGAACAGATCGGGTTTCTTAGCTCCAAAGCCCAAAAGAATTGTCTCATACATCCATAGTTTCAAAGGCTTTTCTACCCTATACCCAAGAACAATTACAAAGCCTTAGATTATGCTTATGCACAAGAAGTTCTAAAGCTTGTGAACAAGGAATCCTAAAGCTTTGCCATGGTGTTTGAGAGCCATCTTATTATGTAATATAATTCACATTTATTGTGTTTATCTCACTAAGTGCCTGCTGCTAAACAATCACAGTGACAACTTCTTAGAAATAATCTTCATCCTACTTTTCCTGCTTTTTTTAAGATGACGTGGCTTCTAAGGAACAAGTACTGCTTTGTAGTGAACAGGCAGGGAGGGAAGAAATGGCGATGAGCGCTCTGAAAATGTTCGCTGTCATTTTAAAGCTTTCATCATCTAAATGAACATACAGGTCTAATGTTTGGTTTTATCTATGAAACCTTTACATTCCAGTTTTTTGTGCAGGAGAATGAGCTCAGGGCCTCTTAAATAATCATGTGCTCTGCCACTGATCTATGCCTCTAGCTCTTGTTTATCTAGCTGTGAGGCTTTCTTTTTCTATTGTTCTTTTATAATGATCATCACACACACACACACACACACACACACACACACACACACACAGAAATGGATGCTCAAAAAGCAAGTTAATTCAATTTTCCTAGTTCTTAGATATTATCTAACTCAAAGACAAGAATATATAAACTGGAGATAAAGTAAACTCTCAGCTTGAATGTGGCAGTACATATCTGTCATCCCATTTATTCGAACACCTTAGACACAAGGACTACAAGTTCAAAACCAGTCTGGGCAACTTAATGAGAGACTGAAGTAAGAATAATCAATTGGTTAATTTCATTAAATTAAAATAAACTCTATCATGTGCCATAAAAATGTAGCCTCCATTGAATATTGAATTGTGTAAAAGAAATACTTACAATTATCTTAAAGCATGTTAATAATAATCATCTCTGTAAATAACCTACAGATGATTATAGCTTGTTTCATTTGCAGTGAAAGATATCCACAATTTAATGCTGCTAGGAACATGAAATTATGCCACATAGCATA
>NW_004524682.1:318197-321769 GCF_000260255.1 Octodon degus
TATATGTTTATCAATAAAACTTTGAAAAGAAAAAAAAGTGTTCTTGCAAATACAGACTTTTTCAAAATAATGAAAGCACAATATCTGAGTTCTGTATCCAGTTTATCTCGTTAATTTAAAATTTTGTTAAACTTTTAAGAAAGTCTATAAAAATCAGCCAAATGACAGCTAGCCTACCTGAGATTTATAGTGCAGAGATGCGTAGGTGCTACACTGCAGGTCTTCAATTCTGAACGTGGTACATGGTTGCAAATTACTTTTGGCAATTACTTAGGGCTTCCAGAGCTGTCCACACACTACCCCCATGGGCTGGGGGTGGGGTTCGAAAGATACTGATGCTTATGGTTTCCCTCAAGAGTCTGTGGAGTAAGTTGAGGTGTGGCTTGGGATTTGAAATTTCTAACAGAACCTAGTTAATCCTATTGCTTAACCAAGCTCTACATTCACTTTTAGGCCATCAAGGTGCAGAGTAGTGAAAGTGAGATACTGATCATTCTAAGGATGCTGATTTACTTCTATGCTGAGCCATACCCCCTTGTAGGCAGTAATAATTAATATGCACATGGGAGTGTATGTACATACATGCATACATATCTACACTGTTTTTTTTTTTTTTTTTTTTTTTTTTTTTCGGGTACCGGGGATTGAACTCAGGACCCTTATACACTGGTGATGGAAATAAATCATACAGAATTGCTAGTAAGACATCTTTTGATTCAGGTATATGGATTCATTGTTGGAATTAGTATGATGCCTGGCTACTATGTTTAACCTCTGTGTAATGGTTTTGTTCTTGAGTTCCTCTATCCTGTTTTTATTTCCTATGCGAACACAGAGGCACAAATTTAAGAAATTGGAGGGGCTGGTGAGGTAGTTAAGTGGACTAAAGCACCTGCTTAGGCAAGGTTAGACAAACCCAGGGACTGCAGTTCAATCCCTAGTACCACATGCTGCACCAGCCTGGCCCCCTGGGCAGCCTGAGCCAGGCAGACTCCCTGCTTAGTGGCGCACTCCTGTGATCCCAGCTCTGGGGAGGCTGGAAGCAGGAGGATCAGTCTGAGCTGCATAGCGAGACCCTGCAACAACCAAATAAATTAAAAAAAAAAAGAAAGAAATTGACTAGGAAAGAAATCTTTTAGACTTTAAAAAAATATTAAATCTGTCAATATTTTAAAATGTAAACAGTATAATGTTCTTTGAGCACTTATCAAAATGTCCCCTTTATTTCCCACCATTTATTTACTGGAATCATCTCCATTTTGCAGCTGAGAAAACCAAGGTGAAAACAGGAAAGCATAATCCTGGGTATTTGGGTGTTTTTACAAATTTTAAATCATGTTATAATTCACTGGGACCAAGCCTACTTGTGTAATTTTTGCTGTGTTAATAGGGAGAAGCAATTGCTGGAACATTATGCATCCTGACAGCCCAGAACACAACCAGCCAAAGCAGCTGTTTCTTATAGTCTTAAGTCTCTGCAGGTTTTAGTGTCTCGAGCAGTTAAAGATATGTCAAGTGTGATGAATAATTACTTTTGTTTTACCAGGTTAATTAAACCTCCTTTCAGAGGTTTCAAATTTTCAGGTCTGCTCCTGAGTTTGCTAGGAGATTCCCAGTTCAGTAAGATTCACCCCACTTGCCAGATAGGTCATGTGAAACACACTAATTGTTGCATACAGATTTTTTTTTCAAAACATGTGATCACTATTTCTATAAATGGCTTTTGGTGCAAAAGAAATTATGTTGAAAATTAAAACAGCAGCCACAACACAGTCACTTCTTCCTGTTCAAATGATGTTTTCTTGCTCAACTTTTTGGATGATAATTCTAAATCCTGCCAAAGTATAAATGCTTTTCCTCTCAAGGAAAAAGTTGCTTTTTAACATATTGGTTGATATTTCTGGTCATCTGATTTAACAAGATATCCAGTTATTACAATGGAATGATTTAAAAGTATATTCATAATTTCATATTGGACTTAATAATTTGTGTCACCTAGCAAGGCTGTAGATAGATAGGGTTGTCTTTCAAGGGAAACATTTAATAACTATTCCATAAAAAATGATTCAATTACAAAAAACACTGAAGATTTTAAAAATTGACTTCAACTCCCCACCCTGATTTTCTTTCTCCCTTTTTGAAGTACTATAACAGCTCAACAATTCCCAAATTTTGCCAACCAAAGTGCGGTGCACATTGGGCCTTCGGGGGAATATGGATGGCGGCAACCATGACTGCCAGCAGTATTCTCTTGAGTGACAAAAGGGACTGATTTGTGTCCTCAGTGGCACCCTTCACGTGCGAGGTCATAATTCCGTCTCTCCTCTGCTGGCTGCTTCCAAACTACCAAATTGTTCTGTGTTAAATACATATCGGGCTCCGTAATAAATCACAGATGAACAGCCAGCTCTTTATTTGGAGGTGCAGCGTGTGAGCGTTGATTAATGTGACTCTTCAAGAATGGAACAATGGCCCGTGTGCACACGCACAAGGGAAGCCCAGCCACTGCAGTAGATAGCTTTGTTCCCTGGCCACCAGCACCCCTTCCATAGTGTTCTCTCTCTCTCTCGGCCGAGCAGGGACCTCAGCTAATTGATTAACAGGATCTTTAGGCTGCCTGAGGTGGGCCTAAGACAGGGATGCAATCAGGGGTTTTGAAAGAGTCCTTTCTTGTCTTCCAGAGTTCCTGTAGGCACATATGGCAACCACAATAGGCACGACAGTGTGGATTCTTCTTTTGGGACACTTTGGTGGGCCCTAGTGATAATATGTTTTTGTTGCATTATATATTCTTTTACTTAATCCAACTGGTTGTTCTTTTGCTTTTGACAGGTACGTTAATACCAAAAAAAGAATCAAAACAATAACAACAGCAGCAACAACACAAAAAACCACACTAGATTCTTTGTTCCTCTTGATTCACTGATTGTCATTCTTTCATGAAATGAGCTTGGGAACCCATTTCCTCCATTAACAGTTATATTGAGTACACATGACATTTCAAAATATGAAGATGATTAAAACTCGCATGTAAAATTAAGATGAACAAAGACTATTGAAAAATACATTTTATCCTTTATCTAAAATCTGAATATACTTTTATAGTTTGTCAAAAGTAAACAAATGTGTAAACACTGAAGAAAATCCAATGTTGTGTTATTTATAAATATGAATTACTTTTACAATTTATTTCACATTAAAAATTAATTAGAGGGGGCCTGTTCCTTACCTCAGTTCTTTAAGTGACTTCTTCAACAAAGCAGTCAGGCTTAGGTTGCTGTGGTTCGATCCCCACAACTCAAGCCAGCCAAACCTGCCCTGAAGGCATTCGGTGCTAAAAAATAAAAAAATAAAAAAAAATTAATTAGACATACATATATAATCATAATAAAACAGACAGACTCATTGTTTTTATTTTTCACAGCTTTCAATTTTGTGACTGTCACATATATTTTTAATTACATTTAATTTTAAGTGGTATATAAAAACACAAACTTGGTCCACACATCGACACACATCTACAGTCTCAATGCTCTACTAGGCTGAGACAGGAAGAGTGGAAGTTTGAGCTC
>NW_004524682.1:322359-404855 GCF_000260255.1 Octodon degus
TTTAACTTTCTTTTTTTTTTTTTTTTTTTTTTTTTGGAACCGGGGATTGAACTCAGGCCATTGCGCTTGCCAGGGAAGTGCTTATTCCACTGAGCCATCTCCCCAGCCCCCACTTAGGATTTCTTTGTGGTAAAAATTTTTAAAATTATTTCAGGACAGTATTGTCTTTTGTAGTCATTTTGCTGTCCAAATGACATGTTGGCTGATGTGTGTATCAATGTAAATTTTATTTCTTCCTCACAATTGGAACCCATATCCTTCTAATTTGACCTTTGGATTTGACAAGCAAAGAAAACTCTTTCAAGCATATACATAAGTGGATTAAGATTGTTAAGTTAAAAAGATGAAATTTTCTGCAAAGCCTCAACTCTGAGCATTCTATAAATCTTACCTGGAGTTTTATGAATTTGTTCTTTCTATTTTCTGAATAGGAAGACTAAGCAAAATGCATATGTCAAACTGTAGGTCTGGTGAGGAAAGGAATAGTGGCCCTTTTAAAGTTTTGGAATACTAATTCGCCACCTCTAGCATTCTATCTTTTCAAAAAAGCAAAATTTATGGTATCAGGTCCTAGAGGAAAATCTATCATAAAGTAATATCTTTGCAGACAGAAGTTTTTGTATTGTGGAAAAGATCTGCCTTTCTGAAATTAAACAACAAAAGAGAGACAATTCTTCATTTTTAAAGGACAGGTTTATTCCCAAAGTGTAATACAAGTGACATTGCTTTAACTTTCATGTCATCTTCTCGATGAAACTTACAGTGATTCATTCCTAATGTGTTTAACAAATTGTTAAATATTTGTACAGGAGGCATAGGATTAATAGATAGCCTATGCATGGGACCTACCAGTGATTCTATGACAAATGCATTCAGAATTTTAACCTAAAAGTCAAAAACAAATCTACTAATGAGATATGCTTGCCACAGTGTGAGGACATGGGCCTGAGGGGGTGGGGGAAGAGAGCAGCCTTTTCTCCTGATGGAATGGAGTTTCCCTTTTATAAAATCAAGGGGACTGATGTGGGAGGTGGTGGGGTGTGTGTGTGTGTGTGTGTGTGTATGTGTGTGTGTGTGTGTGTGTGTGTAAGTAAAGATCTTGGTGATTATTTGATACACAGCTAGAATTAAAATCTTGGTAAAAGGATGGAATAGAGTGAGAAAAAGAATTCCATTAGTCAGGTAACTTATTTTGTGTAACAGACATAGGGAAAATCAATAATGGAAAGTAGGAATGGCCTGAGATAGCTAGAAGGTATATTTAGGCATAAAAATTAGAAGAACAAAAATGTTCAACAACATGAGCTAAGTACATTTTTCACAGATCTGCTCATCAGAATTATTGCATTTATTTAACTCAGCTAATTTAAAGTGAGGCTCTAATGTCTTCCCTTTCGAATAATTCCTGTTGGCCTTCTCAGGGCTACGTTTTATATAGATTTGTGCATGATTACACCTCACAGTGTAGTGTGTATTATCACTACCATTTTATTAGAGCCTTAAAAATTATATGACTTGTTCTACTTGATTATTTGATTAACGTCAGGGGTGTTCTCACGCTTTCTTGCAGAGTCCCTGCCCACCCATTACCTAAACATACCTAACCAAGTAAATGCTATGACTTAGATTCAAAATGATCTTATAAATTCTCATGTTTGGAAGGGGATTCGATCAAGGGAGTATGACGGTGATGCCTGGCTTCAGCGAAGCCTTAGAATATTGTTAGTAGACGGCTGGAATGTTCTGGTCAATATTCTGAGGACCTGGATACTGGTAGGAACATGACAGTGAGGGCTTGTTCAGGAAGCCTCCGGGGAAACAAGGGCTCCATTTGGAGTTGAACGAGAGACCCTTTGTGTTACACCCTGACAGCAAGTTTGTCTTTATTCTGTCCATGTCCTGAGACTTGTGGGAGACTGAGATGAAGGAAAATGGACTACTTAACCTCGAGGAAGAAGGTTCAAAGCAGCACAATATTCAGGCTGCATCGTGAATACTGCTGGCTGCTGGTAGCCAGATCCGCAGTGAGAGCCAGGCCAGAAGGCAGGTGGAGAAGCATCCATGACCCAGAGCTCTTGTTGTGAAAGTGGCACTTAGTGGATGATGTCAGAATCTGCTGCCAGCTTGAGCAGAAGCCAGGTCCTGCAGGGGTAGGAGCGCAGGGGTAGCAACTGCTGTGAACATCGGTGTGGATGGGCACTGTAATACAACATCTTCAGCTCTTTTAGGAAGACATGTAACAGGAAAATAGAAGAGTCTAGTGAAATTTCTATTTTTAAGTTTTGTTTTGTTTTTAAGAACTCTCAATAAGGAATTCTCTAGTGGTTTTACTAACTTACATTCTCACCAAAATGTGGAGAGGTTTTCACCACAGACGTCTCAACATTTGTCATTACTTGATTTCCTGATGATTGCTGTCCTTTCTGCCTTCCCATGAACTCTTAGTGTTGTTTTGTTTTGCCCTTTGTGTTTCTTCTGAGAAATGTCTATTCCTTTCACTTGATCATTTCTTGTCAAGTCTTTTATTTGGGATGGTATGAGTTTTTGGAGTTTCTTGCCTGTACCTGACTTGGCGTGTTTTCTGTGTAATCTTCCAGTTGGTTAAAGCTGTTTTGTTTTGAATAACCTATGTGTCAATCAACAGATGAATGGATAAAAGAAATGTAGTATCAATAGACAGTAGAGTACTACTTGGTTATAAAGAAGGCCCTTTCTGACATTTGTGAGCAAGTCAGTTCAGCTGGAAAACATCACATTAAGCGAAATAGATCACACACACTGACTTCAAAAACATATGGTTTCTCTCTTTGAGTAAAGAAAAGAACTGATAAAGAGCAAAAAGAATCTGATAAAGTAAATCAGCGAAATGGATACTTTCATAAATAGAAGGCATTCCAAAAGGCCCAGGGTGAGGGGAAAAAGGAGGGGAAGGGGATATTGAAAGGCTTAAGATGCTTCAGGTACATGTACCAAGTATCCAAAATGACAACCACCGTTATAGGTTGTAAACATGAACTACAAAAACAACAATAGTAATGAAAATAGGAAAAGGGAATCAGAGATGGGGAAGTGGGTGGAAAGTGGCACAGGTGTACAAAGAAGTGTACAAGGGCCTGCTTCCTGAGATGAATATAAACTCCCTATACTGCAAACACGTACTGTAAAACAGTTTTTAAAGGTGGTGTGTTAGAGACCCCTGGAAATTGGAGAGGCCAGGAATGTGGACTGCGTCGTGGGGGAAAATAGAGGCAGTGGGAGGAGCCAGCTTAAAAGAGAGGCTGGGGGCTAGGAGGACAAGGCTGAAGGTACAGCCACTAAGCCCTTTGACCTTCACTTTTCACCACCACCCTGCCTGAGGGCTAGATATTGAGCTACAGGTTTGATGTTTCTTGAGTTTTGGTCTTGCTTTAGTTAAATTTCTTTCTATCCTTTTGTCTCTTCCTTTTGGTTTTGGAATGTTTGCCCTGGGCCAATGTATGTTGGAGGCCTTTATCTTTTCCTATGATTTTTACAGGTACGCATAGCTCAGAGTTTGCATTAAGTCTCAGAGGAGACTTTGGACTTATTCCATTATCTATCAAGACAAACAATTCCCAACAGATTTATAAGCAGACAATAAGCATGTCAACAAACATTTAACATCACGAGGCACCAGGGATAAAGAAATTAAATCACAGTGAGAAGGTATCTTGTGTCCACTAGAATATCTTAGTCTATTTTGTGCTGCTATAATAAAATACCAAGATAGGCTTTTTTAGTTTACTCGGGCTCACAGCTGAGAGTTTGCCTTGAGCCTCAGAGAAGACTTTTTTTTCTCGGCAGTGCTGCAACTGTTAAGATTTTGAAATTCTTGGAGACTGAATGCTTTTTACCTGATGAGATGGACATGGGCCTTTGGGATCAGGGGCAGAAGTTATGGCTGAGTATTTTGTCCTGCTGATGGGAAACAGACTAAGAAAGTGAACAAACTGATTTTTTCTTTAATCCAGGCTATATTTTTGTCATATGTAAGTAGAGGTAAATCTGCATAAGAGTATTATAAATTGGTTTATGTTCACCCTTTCTCACATGAAGACATTTTTAAATTTCATTCAGTCATCTCATGCATTCAAGGCATTTACGATCTCTGTGCACCAGGCAGTGGGCCGCTCGTCAGACAGACAGCTTGGCAAAAGGCTGCACACTTACGTTGCTTGTATCTCTGTGTGTTCTGGGATACTAGGACTCCTTTTATTTGCTTGATATTTGAAATTTCTTGATTTTTGCATTAACTGCTTATTTAATGAATTTTTACTATTTGGTAGGCTTCATATTTTAAGTTAGTTTTATAATAAATGTCAAACTATGGATAATTGCATCTTTATTGAAATAGAATTCATGCATAGTAGAATATGTAGTCCTGTCATACTATATATATTTACATATATATATATATATATATATATATATATATATGACAGTAATATATCAGTAAAACTCAAATCAAAATATGGAACATATCCACCATTTCAACATTTCTTATTCTACTTTGTAGTCAATCTGTATTGGCAAGGGGGCTACTCTCTATCAAAATATTTTGTTCGGCCTATTCTTTTACTACATAAACACAATGTCTTAGTGTTCATTTTTTTCAGTGTCGCCTTTCTTTTTCTTTCTTCTCTTTCTTTCTTTCTTTCTTTCTTTCTTTCTTTCTTTCTTTCTTTTTTTCTTTTTTTCTTTCTTTCCTTTCTTCCTTCCTTCTTTCCTTCCTTCCTTCCTTCCTTCCTTCCTTCCTTCCTTCCTTCCTTCCTTCCTTCCTTCCTTTTTGTGGTACCAGGGGTTGAACTCAGGACCTTGCACTTGCCAGACAGGCGCTTACACCACTGAGCTATATCCCAGCCCCTGGTGTGGCTTCTTTCAATAAACATATTTGTGAAATTCATCCATGAGTTTACACATTAGTTGTTCACTCTTTTTTATTGCCAAGTGGAATTCCATTCTATGAATATATCATGCTTAGTTTATCCATTCTAATGGATATGTGGCTCACTTCCCATTGGTCAATTATGAATATACTCATAAAAAAAGTGTTACACAAGTATTTTATGAACATATGCTTTCATATTTTGTATGAATAATTTGGATGGAATTGCTAGATTGTATTTTAAGTGTACGTTTAACTTTGTAAAAGAAACCCAACCTGTTTTCCAATGTGTTTCTTTTTTCCCCCGCTGTATTTAGCACAGGGTCTACAGGGTCTACATGGCCTCACTGTTTAGATTGGACTCATAGTGACCCGCCTGTATTCAGCCTCCGGAGTGCTGAGATTGTAGGCACACACCACCACTTCTAGTCTCAGTTGCCCGCTCAGCGTGCCCGGGGGCAGATCGCACCCCTGCCACTGTGCTCTGCCTACCTGAGCAGGCCCTTTAGTCCACTGAGCTATCAGGCTGGCTCCTCCCATGTGTTTCTACTACTTTATATTTCCAAATGCAGTGTTAGGACCCTCTCCCTGGGCACTGTGAGTAGCACTCTTCTAATTTTAGACATTGACATGGCTTGAATGCTTGTCTACTCCAAAACTCTTCTTGAAATTTAATCACTATTTTAATGGTATTAAAAGGTAGAACCTTTTCATGGTAATTAGCGTCTGAGGGCTTCGCATTGGGTTTTCATGCCCTCCTGCCTTACTAGAAAGACTTTTGATAGTGGGCACTCTGTCTCTGCCTGTCTCTGCCTCCGCCTCCTCCTCCGCCTCCACCTCCGCCTCCTTCTCTGTCTCTGTCTCTGCCTCTGTTTCTCCCTTCTGCCTCTGCCTCTGTCTGTCTCTCTGCTCCCCTCTCTCTCCATTCTTTTCTTCTACTTTTGCTATGGGAAGATTCATCAAGAAGGCTCTTGGTGATAGACTTCTAGCGTCTAGATCTGTAAGCCAACAAATTAATTTTTGGCTATAAATTGTCTAACCTATTATAGCAGCATCAAACAAACTGAACTACTTTAGTGGATAGAAGATACTTCTCCCTGTGTTTTTATTTTTTAGTCCCCAGTACTTCATTATGTTGAGCTTTTGTTTACCTGCTTGCTGGCCATTCACCTGTCTTTCGTGAGTTTTCTTTATAGATAATAGGGAGATCCTCGATATTTTTATGTTAAAATTTATAGTGTTATAAATTATACACTGTCTACTACAGTGTCATATTCTTTTACTCCAACATTAGTTTGTAAAAGAAATTGCTTAAAAATCATCTTAAATCTATCCACATCATTTATCAATTCTAGCACTTTCAGTTTCTTCTTGTTTGTAGTTCAAGGTTTCTAACTTGTAATTTTTTTTGTATGCCTAAGGACTTTTCTTTAGCATATCTTGTGGTGCTTGTTGGTAGTAAATTTTTCAAGCTTTTATTTATCTATATATAGGTGAACTAAAGCATCATATTTAGAGTATACGGTATATTTACAGAACATAGAATTCTGTGTGAGATCTTTGTTTTGTTTTAAAGTTTCAATACAGTAAGCATCTAATTTTGTCCTGGATTTTGCTGATTGTGAGCAAAAATAGGTGTAATTTATGGCTCCATTTTCTATGGTTTCTTTCAAGGCTTTCTCTTTAATTGTGGTTTTCAGCACTTTGACTATTATTTGTCTATGTATGGTTTTCTTTTGCTTATTACACTGTAGTTTATTAAGTTTCTTAGAACTTTTAAGTTCACACATATATATTCACTTCCTGAAAACTTAGTCATTATTTTATGAAGTATTTTTCTGTCTGTTTTCACTTTCTTCTTTTGAAATTTTTGCTGTGTGCCTATCCCGAATATTTAGCACTGTCACCCACTTCCCTGAGACTGCTGATTACTCTTCAATTTCTCTCTCTCTCCTTGCCTTAATTTGGAAAATTTGTAGAGATCAGATTTGGGTTCATCAATCATATTGCTCTCTGCAAACTCTGTTCAAATTCTGAAATACTGAATTTCATTTCACATTTTGATATCTTTTCACTTCTAGAATTTTCTCTTTCTTTTTCTTTTTAATGCCTATATAATGACCATCCTCAGTTGTTGAATGACTATAGCTGTATTTTTCATGAAGTAATTCTAACCAGTTGCTTTAATTTTATTTTCTACTAATTTCATAATTGGGGCTACATTGGGATACATTTTGTAGACTTTTTTTTTTTCATCAAAATATTCTCGGGGCTGAGGAGATAGCTCAGTAGAATTAGCACTTGCCTGGCAAGCACAAGGACCTGAGTTCAATCCCCAGTTCTGAAAAAAAAAAAAAAAAAAAAAAAAAAAAAGATCTTCTTGTCTGTGTGGAAATTATTGTCTGGAATAATTATTAATTCTAATAATTTTATAATTATAAAGAATTATTCTGTATGCCTGGAAATTAGTGTTATACATGGTCATTTTTGGATTAGTTGTTGGAGGTACTCTGAACTCTATTGCCAAATTCTGGAGAACATTAGATTTTCTTCTAGTATGTTAATTAAACTAAATTCTGATTACCTTAATCAGAATGGTATTGATTACTAGTACTAACTGTCAGTGTTTTGAATTGTTTCTTAGTGCACAATGCATCTCTCATTCCTAGGATATCTACTTCATTTATAAAATGTGACTTTACTGACTTGGCATAACCTCGGTTCCATCTTCCACACGCAGGTCTCTGCTCTCTTGGTTTTCTAGCTGGTGCTCCTTGGGGATCTCTGGCTGTTCTGCTGCACATGTGCGAGTCACACATCATTTGAAGATTTGAGGAGAGATTATATGAAGCCTTGAGGGCCCCCTCACAGTTTAATCCCCTGTGTAAGCATCCTGCTGTGTTCCCAGGCTGGCCTTGGACTTGTGATCCTCTTGCCTCAGGCCACGTAGTAGCTGGGCTTAGGAACCACTGCACCCTGTCTGGACCACAGCTCCTTCAATGTGACCCTTCCAATTTGGGAGTCTTAATAAAGATGTGGCTCGTTTCATGCATTCTGTGATGGAGTTTATGACGCTTCTTGGCCTTGGAGTGTCCTCAGTCCCAAATGGCTTCACAATTCATCAGCGTACTGTTTTTTTTTCCTCAACTTATATTCTCACTTTGTGTCTGTTGTAGTCATTGTTAAAAGTGTTTGACAGACTATGCCTCATACTTTGTCCAGAATGCAGAATGATTATCTGTGGGTATGTCATTCTCATTTAACTACTTAGCTATTACTGAACTGTAGTCACTATCTTTGACTCACTCATTATGACTGTCTCAGCCTGATTTTGCTTGCTTTGTCCTAATTTTCTTATGTAATTCATGTTTATTTTTTATGGTAAAAAGTACTGCCTATAAAAATGGGAAAATTTTTATTAAATTAAGCTACTTCTTTGAATTAGACCCTCATGTCCCCACCAAAACCTAATCAGCTTCTGGCGTTTTCTTCTGCAAGTATCCACTGAATTGAAGATTAGGGATTTCACATAGAACTTTCAGATATCCACAGATACATGGTCCATAACAGAAAACTTTATTTACTGATCATCATCAAGCACCTAGTTTGGTGAAAGATTTTTTAGAGTCCTGTGTATGCAGCTGTGAACAAAACAGAAAATACTCCTATGCATATACAACTTGTGTTTTCTTGGGAAGATAGAAAACACAAATTGGGATGATGAGGATTTCTGTGTTAAAAATACAAAGGCGTAAGGGTGATGCAAGCAACACAGTGCAGGTAGAAAGTGTTCAATTACGACAGTCCTGGGAGGCTTCCCTGAGAGGAGAGCAATAGAGTAATTTTTGACACAAGTGTGGAAACCAAGGGGCAACCAAATAGCTCAGCGGATTAGAGTGCCTGCAAGCAGGCACAGGGGTGGAGGGTCTGATCCCCTGGCCTGCTGTACTGGCCCTCCGCTCATGGCATGCTGAGAAGACAGTTGAGCCTGGGCGTGGTGGCATGTGCCTCTAATCCCAGCACTTGGGAGGCTGTAAACAGGAGAATCACTGTGAGCCCATCTAGTAGTGAAACCCTGAACACCCTGCAGACCCTTCCCTAAAATACAGAAAAAAAAAAAAAAGTAAGGAAACCAGGGAGAGAGAAAGAAGGCCAGAAAGAAGTACCTAGTGGCCTTAACGACAGATTTTTTTTTTTTTTATTAAAAACTATTTCTTTTAATCTAGTTTCTTTTTGATCCTGTATCATAATTCTGAATTTGTTAAACTTTGTGTGCTTCTAAATATAACCTTTTCTACTGCTGGGCTCCCTGCACTTTTTCTTGGGAGTTAGGTTCTGTCTTCCAGCCCAAGTGAGGCGCACGCTGTTATGAACACACAGTTCCCAAGCAGGAATCAAAACCCCATCCTGTCGGCCGCCCAACTGGCACTGTGCATGGCAGTTTCTGTTCCCGCCAAATTGCTGACTTCTAACATTTCTTCCCAGCTGGGAAGAAACATCATGTGTGCGTCCCTCACTGCAGGACTCCCTGCCTTGCGAAAATCGTGTGTGTGTGTGTGTGTGTGTGTGTGTGTGTGTGTGTGTACATCCTTAAGTATATGTGCTCTTTCTTCCCAGTTACGGCTCTCAAAAGAAGTCAAGTTGATGGATTTAGTTTAATTTTAGGGTTTTCTGTGCAGTAATTCGGGAATGTAATTTAATTTGGAAGGAAAGAATGCTTGTAGCCTCTAGCATTCCCCTAATGTTTCTCTGGCATATGTGAAAAAATTTGCTATCTTGGCTCATCTTGATTTCTTTCTGAAATTTATGCACCACACACAAGTAGGGGCATTTTGAAAAAATGCTTAATGTAAATATAGCACAAAGAGCAAAAATATTATTTTAACAATGTATTCATGTGTATTATTTTTGTATTGATTTTATTTATGCTCACTTGGTTTCTAAATAGCTTAATTCATTTCTAAAAATGTGTTCTCTGTTGTGTGCAGTTGTTGGTCCTAGCAGAGCCTTTTAGAGAAGGTGCACAGCGTGGATCCTGTCTAGAGGAGTCCTCTAGGATTGTGCTGTTTGCATTCCTGTTCTCTCCTTTCTGCTTATGCCTGCCCTTCACCCCAGAAACATCAAGGGGTGAGCAGCTACTTTTTAAAACAACTTATGGGCCTTAAATCAGTCTTCATGCAATAGCTACCAATTTTTGTGGCTACTAAAGGGAATTTTTATAAGGCTTGTTTAAGTATTTTTGGAGGTTGGCACGCCACATCCTGAAACAGAGAGAGGGCCCATTTCTCACCATGAAGGATGGCACCGCAAAAGTGATTTGAGCTTTTACAGCTCTTTGAAGTCAGGACAAGAAAGTAACCCAACATGACTTATGAAATGTGAAGAATTACTGTTCTAAGGTGGAGAAAGGACTTCTATAGCCCTGTTTGCTGACAGTGTTAACATTTTTGCTTTTTTATTTTTATTTATTTTTGTATTTTTGTAGTACAAGGTCTACAGGGGCTCACTACACAGATCAGACTCCTAATGATCCTCCTGTTTTCAGCTTCCCAAGTGCTGGGATTACAGGCATGCACCACCATGCCCAGTCTAAATTGCTGACTCAGCGCACCCTGGGCCTGGGGCCAGCAGGACATGCCCAGGATCAAACCCCGTCCCCTGCATCTACCTAAGCAGGCACTTTAATCTGCTGAGCTATTTGGCTGGCCTGACAGTGTTAATTTTAAAGGTGAAACGGTTAAGTTTAGCTCTGCTGATATTCTAAAATGGGTGTGTGTGTGTGTGTGTGTGTGTGTGTGTGTGTGTGTTTGTTTGTTTGAACAATAAAGAGAATATTTGAAGCCAGAATTGTTTTAAGATTATTATCATAAGGTATTTCTTTCTACCACAGAAAGGTATCATGGCTTTGTTGTAACATCTCCCCTGGCTCATACTGCTCCCGCTAAGCTCTGACCAGATACTGCAAACCTTCAGACCTGTACAAAACCCGATTTTGTAAGTCAGTGGCTCACCAGCAATAAATTGTGAACTTTAACATTCCTTTCAGTCTAATCTCAGGAATGGAACGTTGTGAGTAAATACAGAGCTCTCTGGAAAAGCCATTTTTCGGTGATTTGTTGGAACCTTTTAATTGGCTAAAACTGTGATCTGAAAAGGATTAGCCTGCAACAAGAAAGAATTTCTCTGGATTCTCCCTCATTCTACTAGATGTGAGGAAACATTTTAAGAAATCCACTGTCCACCATCTAACTTGTATTTATCTGCATTGCCTTCTCCCCATGAGTCACGGAGTGTGCAGATGAGAGGAATAAAGTGAAACAAACAAGCAGTCATCTGCAAAGAAGCTTTCTCCTCTGGTGTGTGTGTGTGTGTGTGTGTGTGTGTGTGTGTGTGTGTGTGTGTGTACCTGTGAGGAGGCTAACTGTCATATGTGGTGCTGCAATGCCAAACAGAAACTACAGTTCAAAAGCAGCACTTGGGACTTTGGCTTAAAGCTGTAGAGCCTTTGGAACCTCCCAGGCAGTAAATTCTATTCAGATCCCAAGCTGCAAGCCGAGGCTCATAGATTTAGTGTTACTCCAGTTGTGGCATGGAAGGAGCGAGGCTCCAGCACCTGTGTCCACGAGGCCTGCGTGGCCTGGTTCAACTCTGCCCAGCTTCCCCTTGCTGCTTTCTTCTTCTTAAATCCTCTTTTTCTTTTCCAGTACTGGGGATCAAACTTGGGACCTTGCGCTTGCCAGGCGAGTGCTTCTGCAGCTGAGCTATCTCCCCGGCCTCCTGCTTTCCGCCTCTGTTGTCCACATTGAGCATACCAGTCATGCTTGTTTGGCTGGACATGTGTGTTTGCATCACAGAAATATGCAGCATGTGTCGTGTGTGGTTTCCTACATGCCACATACTGACATTGGGATTCACATACTGCCTGCATCTACAAGGGGTAATGGCTTCAAAACAGTGTCCTTCTTCTTTTTCCATCTGTAACATACCTTGCAGGTGTCACAGCGCAGTTCTTAATGAATGGCACCAAATGAATATGTCAGCAATGCATGGAATTGAGTTAAAAAGCTGTAAAATGCAAGTATCATTCTTTTAATCTGCTTATTCTCTTATTATTTGTCTCTTTTTCTCCGGAGATATATACATGCCAAAGCACTATGCTTCTAATGAGAAAGGTTTAAATTTTTTGTGGTAGAAAAATCCTAACTCATTTAATATAGTACTTCCTGTAACTTTTTGATATTGGCATTTTAGAAACACAACTAAAAGAAGTAGTTTTGGATATCCAAGTTTGAAAGCTATTTTACAGAAGTCTGAGTCTATTCCTGCTTAAGTGAATTACTTTGTAACTACACCAGCATGGTTCATCCAGCTTCACCTCTTAGTAGATGTCAACAGTGAACATGTGCGTATGTGTGTGTCATTAGACTGATCTGCAGGATGCATGTCAGTGGTGTCCATGTCCGAGCATGTTCTGCGAGGATCAGATTACTTAACACATGCAGTGCTTGTGTAATCCTGCCTGGTACGTATATTGTCCAGTGCCCGCTGCTGTTGTTGCTATTACCATTACTCTATCAGCACATCGATCTCATTCTTTTGGTTTGCATCCTTGAGAAATCCTTACCTTTGAAAAGAGAATTTGGAGAAATTTTTCTATGAGAGAACATTTCTAAGAATGCTGTTTTTCATAACATTAATCTTTATGAGTATTACTTCAGAGGGCTTCTCATAGATTAGATTAGGTTACTAATTAGGTGATAAAAATGAAAAACTCAAAGATACAGACTTCAAGAAATGTACCGGAGTGTTACAGTGGAAGCACGCCCACGTGCGCGCATGCGTGCGCGCGCACACACACACACACATACACACACACAGAATCTAGTCCTTTTTCTCTTGGTGTTTTCTCAGTCCATGAACTCATTTCCTACCTGGATGTTTTCATTATATTTTAATTGGTAAAACACAAAACGAAACACCCACAAGTTAAAGGAAGAAAGTTTATCGTAGCTCACCATTTGTACAAGTGCAGTCCCTGGTTAGCCGGCTCTAGGCAAGGTGGGGTGGCAGAGGAAGCTGGCCCACAGCATGGCATAACCTGCAGTGCCACCAGCACAGTGACCTCACCCTTCCCATCAGGCTTCACCACCTCAAATCACACCCAGCTACACCCATCATTGGACTAAACCTATGTCACACAGCCATAATGACTCACCTCCTCAAAGCCCCACTTCCTAAAGGTTTTTGTTTTTTTTTTTTTGTATTTGGTAGAGTCTGCAGAGTCTACAGGGTCTCACTGCATCTCATTACATCTCATGGCGATTCTCCTGGTTTTTGCCTCCCAAGTACTGGGATTACAGGTGTGTGCTACCACTCCCAGTCTCAATTGCTGACTCAGCGCACCCCGGGGGCAGGGCCAGCATGGCTTGCTGCTGATGAACCCTACCCCCTGCGCTCTGCCTAAGCAGGCATTTTAGTCTGCTGAGCTATCTGGCCAGCCCTCCCAAAAGTTTTGGGGAAGACATTTAGCTATAAGCTAGAATAGCTGCATTATTTAATAATTGATTTTAAGGTACCCATGCCCCTTAAGGTACCCATGTTCCTTTCAGCAGTATCAGTGCACTCATTAAAAAAAAAAAAAAATAAGTATTTAGTGGCCATCATATACCAGCTGTGCAGATAAAAAAAGTCCTTCTAGTACTAAGCCCTTGCCTTCTTTTTTTCATTTTCCCCACCCTTTCCTCTTGGAAGCCAGAACTACCCAGCACGCACTGGCCTTTAAGCCGGGCTTGTTCAGGTACTGTGACTTAGTCCAATCTTCCTGTCTTCGCTGTGCTATGAAACACTGGGTTAAAAATTTCATTCTCTGGGTTTCAGGCATCTACTTGATAAATCAAAAGGTTTATGGTTCTAAACAGAAATCTAAACACTCTCAGGGGTTTGATCCCTGGGACTGCTGTGCCGGGCCTGCCCCTGGGGTGCACTGAGATGGCACTTGAGACTGGGTGTGGTGACACATGCCTGCAATCCCAGCTCTTGGGAGGCTGTAAACAGGTGGATCACTACGAGTCTGATCTAGTAGTGAGACCCTGAACATCCTGTAGACCCTTCCCTAAAATATAATAAATAAATAAATAAATAAGCACTCTGCATCTAAAAAAATATCATTAGATGGCAGGGAAAGAAAAAAATTAAATGGTGGGTAGAACTGGGTAAAACAACAAATCCTATGACAGTGAAAGTGTGCTACATACTGAGTCATTAAAAGTGTAGTTGAACAGAACAGAACTGTAGTCCTTTAACCATATCATGCCTAAAAACAAATAGGTTTAGTCAGAGTGTTGATTGTTGCAGTAAAAATGTTCTTAGGAGGCATGGAAACATACTCGTTCTGGAGACACTCTAAATTCCATCATGCAGGCCAGTGAGATTGCTCAGCCAATTACAGCGCCTACTTAGGCAAGCACAAGGACCACGGTTTGGTTCCTGGCGCCACATGCCGCACCAGCCCACCCCCAGGGTGCACTGAGCCTGCTATAGGGGCAGGCCCCTATGCCTGTAATCCCAGCACTGGGGAGGCTGAAAGTGGGAGGATCACCACAAGTTTGAGCTGTGTAGTAAGACTTTGTAACAGCCAAATATATTAAAAAAATATAAAAAACCCTACATTCCATCATTCCACCTGTATAATTCTTTTTGACTTTGCTAAAACAAAAATTAAAACTTGCAGTTTTAGCCAAGAAGAAACTTTTTTTTTTTTTTTTTTTTTTTTTTTTTTTTTTTTACAGTTGTACCATAGACAAGAACAGGCAAGAGAGAAGCCTGGGAAGCATAATGCTGATATTTTCTAGAGTAAAGAGCCCAAGAAATATTTTCCCCAAGTTGTTGGCAAAAATGAGTACATGAAGTTAAAACATAAATAGTAGATGCAGATAAAGGGGTACACAGATGGCAGGAGCGGACTTGTGGGGGGCTACATTGGCAACTGGCTGGTAGAAAGTAGGAAACCTGAAGGAGAAAAATGAGTACATCCCTTGAGGTGACAGAAAGATGCAGAGGAGAAGGAGCATTTGGCAGATCTTTGAGCAAGATGGCTGCGTGCGCAAATGTCAACTCCAAACAGCTTGCTGTATTTTGAAGTAAGAAAGGGTGTGAGCTGGAAGACAACAGAAACAGAAGGGAAGGCGGTACACAATGGGGTTGGGAACGTGCAGGGTGTTCACGCAGCCTTTGTAGAGCAGATGAACAAACGATCCCACTTCTATGATTTCGGTCAAAAAATATTTATTACATTTTAGCCTTGCAGTCATCCTTTCTCACATATCAATTTCTTTCACTTCTATTATTCAAGAAATTGCTGAGTATTTACTCCTCCTTCATCAGGGGACTCATTTGGCTACTTTGTTGGACATAGGTCTGGTGTTGTCGCCTTTTCTGTAATATTTACTAGTACACGAAATTTTCCTAACTATATAATGGTTTAGGTTTGGAAGTCTAAATTCAAGGGTAAGGAAAGAATATCTGACATTTATCTGTCATCTGCTGTTGTTTTTGTAAAAAGGTAGGAAAACAAGGCTGAATGCATTTAAACATCAAATGTAAGATGCAAAGTTTAATTCCACATCCATGTGTTACTTATTACTGTTCATTTCTCAACAATTGAGAGTTAAAATTCATAACCACTTTGTGTTTATTTTATTGTTATTTGTTTGAGTAAGACCATGGCCATAAAAGCACAGTATACAATGAATAACTCTAAAGGACATTGCATGAGCACCCTTATTCCACGTCCATAAGGGAGCTTAAAAGAACTTCCATTGAGTCAAGTAGGCTTCTTTCTGTCTTGTCTTTTCCTTTCCATGTTTTCTGGATCAGCCCCTGGCCATGATGCAATCATTAATAAAATTGAGTTCCAGAGGAGGAAGGATTCTTAGTAGGAAGTAAGGAAATAATATGGAAAATAGTGGCTTCAATTGGGAAATGAGCTCATCATGGTTACATTCAGCGAAGCAAAGCACTCATATAATATGCCGTGTGTCTAAAATGATCAGACTTTCTCAATTAGACCAAGTAGTTGTTGCTGTTTGCATTTTTTAGTTGCATTTCTGTTATTTCTTTTAAATCTTTCAAATCTTTCTGTGGCAGATATAAATACCTCCATCCGCGGAGACTTAAGCCATCCCACTGTAAACAGAAGAACAAAGAGCTGTGTGTTGGTAGTAAAAAGAGGAGTCTGAGGTGAATACCCTAAAGGGAATCCAGAGTGAAAGGGGCTTCCTGACACGGATTCCCACCAACTTGCAGAGGCTGAAAGGAGCTGGTGAGCTCTCCAGCGGGCTCTCATCCTGCATACGGTTCAGAATCTTCTCATCAATATTTCTTCCTACTATTAGAGAAACAAATAAAACACATCTCTGCTGGGATTAATTTGCTGCAGCCCGAAGCAATGAGCCTCCACTGGCAACTCCTCCTGAGCTGAATAAGCAGCATCCCAGCATCTGTTGACAATACAGAGTGGTTGCAGCAGCCAATATTCATAAGAAACAGCCTCCAGAATCCAAAGAGAATACACCAGTCCATAGCTAGCAGGGTTTGACCACTGAAAGAACAGCATATAATTCTACATTTTACAAGTTATATTTAAATAAGGACTTTTTTCCCCTCTTCGGATCAGAATTTAGAGAATGTATGTAGACCTAATTTTACTTGAAGAGCCCTAGTTACATAGCTGGTTTGGGCCGAAAATGCCTGAAGTTATTTCCAGCTGGACATGGATTGTTTTATGAAACCATGACATAAATAGCTGCTCTTTAGCAGGCTGGTCCCTCTTATTATGGGACACTGATTGGAGTAGGAATAGAAACCCAGAGGAAGATTGCGGTCTCAGGGTACCATGATGGCTGAGAGAGGAATGTATTGTACTGACATTTAATGGACATTCTTCGTAATATTATATTTAATTTACACACAAAACAGGCTTTTTTTTCTTGTATGTTTGTAACTGTTGATACAGCATAACAAATTGTCTCCCTTCCTCAATTGCTGTATCTATAACTATTATCTTTTTACCAATTTTAAAAATTTAATTGTAGGTTAGCTTTTAAACTAAACTTACTTTAATAACTAAAGCTTTAACACGTAAGGAAATAAAGGTGCCCTTCACAGTAAGAGATGATGGGTTTCTGTTTAGCCATCATCCTTGTTGTGTAAGGCAAATACCTTTTCTATCTACAAAGTGTACACTTCTTTCTGGTTATAAAATATATTAAGCGTTACTGCTCTTCTTTTGTAGACACATGTAACTGGTGATATCTTGAGAAGCTGTGTAGTTTTCACATTTTTTATTCTGGCTGGTAGGACTGGTACAACTCCACTTTATTAAATTGTATAACCTTTGTAGACTAAAGTGATATAAAGTGTGTGATAATTTTAAGAGAATGTAAGTTAAGAAAAGCAGTCCTATTGCCTTTCTCAGTGAACTGAATCTTATCAGTGAAGCTTGTAAGCTAATAAATATAAAATTAACAAGAATCTTGAATAGCTATTATGGGTTCTATTTTACATATTGTACAGGGTCATGTGTGCAGTATACATCCCGGTTAAACAATGATAAGAGCTCATTTTTTTCTCTCAGTACAATTTAATACTATCATTTAATTTTTCTATTGTGCTTACCAAATCCAGCAACATTGGTCCCTATTGCAGAGTGTAAATATCAGTGTTCTGTAAAATGTTGCTTGAATTTATTAAAACCTGACTCATGTAGTGCCAAGTGTATCCTAAGGCTTGTGCTGGGGCAGGCAGGCACATCAAGGAAAAGGCAGAGCCAATCCCCAGAGGAGTGTAGACAGCCACATTCTGTGCGGTTAGTTAACTCCGGTTGTCAGTGCAGAATCTACAGAGCAGCTTTTGACTACCTTTTTATTGTTCATTCTTTTTCCTGAAGTGGTCAAAGGGGCCTGTGCTTGAACATGTGAGCCAGGAGGGCGTCTGGGCGTCTAATCCCCTAATTAGACTATCATGCCCAGATGGTAGTTAGTTCTTCTTTTAAAAATGATTGAAAGCATGTAGTAATGATGTTCATGAATTTTTATAAGATTAAAACATGCTACTTGAGTTTTGTTTATATTTGCCTGACCTCCTGTATATAAGTCAAACCATGGGTGGAGAGATATTTGAAAGGTAATATAAATAGAAGATGCTGTTTCCCAAGCAGACTATAGGCATGACGTATAAGTAGACACCCATGTATTCCCTGTCACACACATACCAATGCAGATTAAGTATCTGTCATTTAAAAATGTTGGGTATTTTAGTGAGAAAATGAAAGAAAATTGTAAGTTTTCTCCTCTGCTTGTATTGTCATAAGGCATTGTAATTATTTTGTGCGTAATTCTTTGGCTATATTGTTTTCCATTTTTATTATATCTAACTTAAGAGAAAAATTCATGTTAGTTATACATGCAATTTAGTTTAGTTTCAAATGTATTAAGCAGAAACATAATGGAACACAGTGTTTCAGGAAAAGAACGAATGGTTATAGGAAGAGGACAGTGACCAGCTTGAGGTAGCTAATGGTGCAAGTCCAACGATCCAGTCTTCTTCCTAGTGAAATAGTAATGTTCATCACAAATGTCCTACTATCATCTTTAAATTTTTGATCTATTCATCATTGCAATATTGTAAAACCATTTTTTATTTTTAAAGACTACAAAATAGTGGTAGAAAAAGTATAGCATTAGAAGTGATACAAGATTTCACTAAACAAAGTAATAGGAATTTAGCAATAGTTGCTGTATTATATGGTGCTATCTTCAAATTAGTTGTTCAGATTACCAGATATGAACATGTAAGATTAGATGGAGAAAAGGACAAAGGAAAGAAGGGAAAAAGATATATTTAGGCATATATGCAGAATAGTTTGCTAATTGTATTGTCAATTGCTGCTTTTAATGCCTAATTATTTTTTCTCATTCAATTTTTTTTCCTCTTTTGAATTTCTTTAAAACCATTTTTGCCATTGGTATTTAGGTGCTAAAACAGGTATTTTGTCTCAAATATAAAGGCTAATATTCCCGTTAGTGCATAGCAACCCAATATGAATTCGTTGTTGGATTATTTACTTTTGAATGAATAAATATGTGAGTAAATAGATAAAATTTGGCTTAGGAAATTTAACTTAGTGTAAGAAGAATGCTATTACCATTTTGTTATTGACAAAACAATTTGTTCATTTTATTTTGGTTGGTTTTCTTCAAAATTGTTAAAAATACAGGCACCCACTATGCAATAATTTAAAATTACATGTTTCATAGCCTTTTACTGTTGTCAGAGGCCTATGACATTTAGAGAGCAGAACTCTGCTGAGGCTTGAGTTAGAACTGGAAGATGTATCAGGGTGAAAATTGTTTGGAGTGTAACTAAGCCTGGATCGTTCAGCTTTAAAGTATTGCTAGCTTCTTAGTGTTTTAAGTAAGATTGTTTCTAAGTAATAGCATTTAAAATTGACAAGCAATAATGGGATTCAACTGAAAGTGATCTCTACTGGAAGTCGAAAAAGCATTGAGGATATGCATGGGAAGCAGCACTGTGCGGCTCGAGAGTCTGACAGAGTTCGCAATCCTGGGTACACAGAGATCTCTGCTCAACTGAAAGGTTCTTATTGAAAGGTGTTTTTATTTGAAAGTATGTACATTTCTCAATGTAGTCCAAAATCCAAAAGATATTCAGATAATTTTATTTAAACATTGACCATTTTCATGAATCAGATTTCATTTTCCTTTCAAGACTCAATGATGATTTTCTTTTAATGGTTGCACAACAGTTCACTGTATGATGAAAAGAAAGTGGTTTTACTGTATTCAAACATAGATCTTAGCTGCTTTAAGAGGTAGATGGGGCCGGGGATATAGCTCAGGGGCACGGTGCCTGCCCAGCAAGACGGAGTCTTGAGTTCCATTCCTGGTACAAGAAGCAAAAAAAGAGACAGAGAGAGATAGGTAGAAAAAGTCTGAGAGGTCTGTGCATCAAGAGTCTATTAAGGCCCTGGACAGACAGCTCAGTAGAATAAGCGCTTGCCTGGCAAACGCAGGGTCCTGAGTTCAATACCTGCTATGGGAAAAAAAAAAAAAAAAAAAAAGTGTGCCACGTGCTCAAGACTGTTTAAATTGCTGTGTCAAAATCATTTTTAACAGTATACTGCAAATGTTTTTAAGATCTTGAGACATTGAAAGATCCATTTTTTTAAAAAATAATGTTGGTCACTGTGTTGTTTAGCTTTTTTTTTTTTTTTTTGCTCAGTTCCATTTATTTTTAATGAGTGGGCTATTTTAATGATTTAATGAGAAACAGTTTGGTGACATTTTTATTGTCATTCCATTGTCTTTTTCATTGTCTTTCGAAGTAAAATTTAATTATTTATCAATATTTCTAATTCTCAACAAATGTACTTTTGGAGGTCTTGAAATTCTTCACAAGAATTTCTTGCAGTTTTTTCTTATATTTATTATTCTGTTTTATAATGTAAATAATGTGTGTTCCACAATAGCAAATGTGTTGGTCTATATGGCATGTATAGTAGTAAAGTGTAGGCACCATCAGTTACTTTTCTGTTTCGTTTCCTCCCTCCCTCCCTCCCTCCCTCATACCACCAAGCAGCCACTAGGCATTGCTGTGAGCCCCTGGGTCCCACTGCGATGTCAGTCCTTTCCCTGGTGGCACTCACCTGCCACTGGATTGCAGTGATATGTGTTGATTCCTTATCATAGAAGTAAATGAAACTAAGTAAACCAAAGCTGTGACAGCAAATGCGTTCCGATGACATCATTATGTGTGGTGTGAAGAAGTTCATAATTGGTAAAATAGAAAACAAAAGGTATGGGATTTTAAAGTGATGGCCTCGGTTCAGAGTCTTTGCATGGCTGTTCATGCCTTCTGCTTGGTTATTTTAATCCTGTTGCAGCAGTTTTCACAGTAGGTGGTACACCTACAGGCTACCTGAAGTTCTTTACTTTTTCACATTAATCGTGAGTGGAATTTATCACACGTTTATATGTGTGATTCCCTCATGCTAGAGTTCTTCGATTTTCATGTATTTGTATATTGTTTTACTTAATCTTATACTGAATGAAATGAATATATTACTCTAACAAACATTGATTGTATGTGTAACACAAGTATTGGAACCTCAAATGCTGTTTTATTTAATGTGTACCTGAGTATGTTGGGATGCTTTTCTAATAATCGAAGCAAATACTCTGTACTATAATATAATTACATGTAATGGGACCCTTTCAAATGCAAACAAAGCAACAAAAGATGACAGCGGTTGTGATAAATTTCCTTTTTATTTTATTTCTACAAGTGTAGTTGTCCTTAACTATTTAAAGTATTTTATTTTTGGTTACAGTCTTTCGACTTTTTTTTTGTATTTAGGGCAGGGAGTACATTGTGTCCAGGGTCTCACTGTGCAGATTGGACTCACAGTGCTCTGCCAGTGTACAGCCTCCCAAGTGCTGGGATTACAGGCGCGTGTTACCATGGCCACTCTCCGGGGGTGGGGCCGGCACATCAGGCCTGGGGATTAAACTCGCAGCCCCTCCATTTGCCTAAGCAGGTACTTTAATCCGCTGAGCTATTTGGCCGGTCCACTTTTGACTTTTTAAATCATGAAAGATCTATATTTTTATTGAAAAGTTTATGTATGTTACCATCTAACTTGATAATTTTCAAAATATATAAATAGTTTTGCGCTCCTAAGATATAACATTTCTCATGCCTAAAAATTACATTATATGCCCTGGTTAATTTGAATAACCTTTCCTTTCCTGACACTTGTGCTGTCTGCTCATTTTACAGTGTGTGAGTGAGTCGTGAATGTCACTACTGAACCCTTCATTAGTAAATCTTCATTAACTATGCTCTGGTCTACATTAGTAGGTTGATATATTATTCTTTTGGCAAATGGTGATTGATTTCACTAACAAAATCTGTCAGTGAAGAAGAGTTTAAATTGCAAAGATTATGTATGCGAAGCAGTTATTAATAGCTTCTCTTTTCCCTAGAATTGTTCCTAACGTTTGACAGTTAAAGTCTTGATGTTTTTCCCCTTTGATTCCTCTTTGTATCTCCAGGTGGGATAGATTTTCATGATTCTCTCTGTGAGGTTTTGTCTTCATGAAACCAAATTGTCTGAAAGTTCTGATATTTGGAGACTACCAGAATACTTGGCCTGCATTCTGATATTTTTTCAATTGGTAACATACCCTTTTCTTTAGGCTCTTTTGTACTGTTGGATATTTTGCAAATACTTGCAAAAGCTTCTCTGGCTGTATGCTCCCTCCGGCCCCAGGCTAGCTTTCTAAGTTAGCCATCAGTGAAGCCAAGTTACCTAACCATTAGTTTTAAATTTTTTTAAATTTAGTTTTCTTGTATGTCATTTATAGGACATCACAATACCAGCTTATTATTATTTTTATACTATATCTCTATTTCATTTGCTTTTCCCCCCCAGATGTACTAATTTTCTCTTTTAATCTTTCGTTCTTTTGATTTCTGCTTTCCTCATTCACCAAGCCAACAAAACTGGAAGGTGGTGTGTGTTACGTTTAGTGAACCTATACTGACTCCTCATGATTGACTTGTCCTTTTCTAATCATTCATATTCTATTTATTAAAAAAAAACACGTCAAATGAACTCTGAAATTGATACCAAAGTTGACTGTGTCCAGACTGATGACAGAATTTACTTGTGTTTTTAAAGCTTTAAAATGAAAAAACAATATTTCCAAATTTTGGCAATTCTTCCTTTTGCCATGCCACTAAGGAAAACTCAGATATTTTGGTTTAGAGTTCATCCAGCTCAGGCAATGTTAGATTTCTTTCTTAAAAAGTGTATGCTGAAGATTGAATCTTGTACTAGGTTACTTACTTTGTTAATTTGAAAAATAAAACTGATCAGTGTTGAATTAAGCTTTGGAATTGTTTCTTTAGATCTAATGAATGTTTTGATAAAATAGAGGAATTTATTTCGAGGTAACTTTTGTTCAGGATCAAACAAGAGATCTCATGCATGCTAAGAGGATCTCTACCTCTGAGCAAATTTCAGCTTGTAACAAAATTAAATTGACAACTGTTTTTTATTGTATTTTATTTTTATTTTTTAAATGTATTTATTATAGGGTCTACAGGGTCTTACTACATACATTGGACTCTTAGTGATCCTCCTGTTTTCAGCCTCCTAATCTCTGGGATTACAGGTGCTCACCACCACCTCAGCCTCAATCACTATTTCAGCATGCCCCATGGGCTGGGCAGGCACTGCAGGATGGGATCGAATCACCTCTATGCTCTGCCTAAGCAGACACTTTAGTCTGCTGAGCTCTTTGACTGGCCATGACAACTGTTTCTATTATATGAATTTTAGCTGAAAACCTGACCTATTATACGATAAATCTACAATGTTGACAAAAATATTAACTCATTATATTTGTACTTAAATTTTTTCCAGAATATTTTCATTAATCAAATAATTATCAAAAGCAAAATGAACCAGAAGATACTAAATACTTGAAATTATAGAAAATATAGTTTTCAGAAATCTTTACACTTTTCACATTTATACCTAGTTGTTAATATTTCATGACTATAATATATTGCATCATATATCTTGCTATTATATATTTTACAATACAATGCATGGAATAAAATTTGTGACATTTAACTTAGTTTTAACTTGGATTCAAAATGTATTAAAGGCTTATGAATTGTGAAAGAAATACTTATAGCTTATCTAATAGCCTTTCCATCATAGTTTTATGGATAAAACATTACGTATTATGTTAATGAGGAAAGAGATTTATTTTAATAAGCAATGACCCAGTGAACATGTGCTTAGTGCCTACTGTGTGCTATGTACTGGCCAAGAGTATTTATAGTAGCTATAAGGTTTTTTTTCCTTAAGAAATGCTGTAATTTCATACAATGAATGTATTTTAATAGCTAACCTAACATAATGTTTTAACTCATATATCTTTTAGGCCATTCCTTTGAAAAAGAAAAATGGAAAAACACTGCTTATAACTATTGCTAATACTGTGAAGAATTAAAGACATATATCATGAAGGCCTTTCTGCTGTAAATTTCCAAGGGGTAGGTGGTAAATGGAATCTGGGCTACAAAGGCAGATATACTGAGCTTTAATCCAGGCTTGGTACATCAGACAATTTATTTGATTTCCAAAGCTTAGTTTCATTACAAGACTGCAATAAAATATGTGTATTAGTCATTGTGTTGAAAAGCTATCTATCTATCTATCTATCTATCTATCTATCTATCTATCTATCTATCTATCTATGTATCTATAGTTAAAGTATATGTACTCAGCATAAGATATGTCTTAAGAAAATCACAAAACAAACAAAGGAAGATACAAAAAAGGTTATCTATTAACATTTCAGCTTTTCTCTCCTTCCTTTGGAAGCTTTTATGAACAAACACCCAACCTCTCACAAGAATATAAATGGTAGGTTCAGACTTTTGAAGAAATAATTTACTCAATTTTATACTGAACCATTTTACAGGGGTTATTTTTTTTATTTTGAAGAGAACAAAAAAACAATAAAAACAACACAGAATTTCAAAACAGGATAAGAAATTAACAAGAGTGTTACATTGCATATTGTATCCTCAAAGTAGTTGTTCAGGTTAATTGATCAATTTTTCAAGATTTAAATTTAGAAATATCTATTTGGAAGGAATAATTTCCAAGTGTGTTTCCTTTTTTAAATTTACCTATATATAAGAAGTTTCTTTGGCCCTGAGCATATGACAAGTAATAAAACACTTCCATTGATCATCAATCTGGGTTAAATATTGGAGTTTATGTCTCTGATGTTGGTTTAGCTAGAATTTCAATTCTGCGACAAAAATCTGTGGAGAATCCAGAAGTAAGATCTAACAGTTTAGCTAGCTCATCTGTTTTCTTTTTGAAGGAAGAGATAGTGTAAAATTGGATATCTCCACAGGGAGATCTAAGTACAGTGGCATAATAAATCCCCTTTCCACTCACAGAACTACCTGAGTTCCCCTGGAGAACTAGGGAGGGGGAGGAGAAGTAGGCCAGAGAAGCTGATTTAGGGCCTTAAACATAGCAACTTAATCTGTGGAAGTGAGGTTAGTTTCCAGTATTTCTCCTTTAGATGATTTTGGACAAGGGAGAGACTGTGAAGTAAATATTCTGTTACATTAGCACTCTCCATACCTACTCCACCAAGGAGGATGGGAGGAAGTCATGTGAGTCTTATTCGGTGCGGGCTTTGCCTAACCTTTCAATGAAAAAGGCTGTAGTGTTTTTCTTGAACAATATAAACAGATTTTCAGTGTTGATTTTTCTAATTGTCTAAGAAGTATATTCCTTCAAAACACTCCTATTTCAAATTTTGAATATTCTTTCACTTAGGAATCGTCTATGAAAAACAGTGCTTTGAGATTGCCCAAATCAGGGGAATTTCTGAAACTCTTATGTTTAGGTTACTGAATTAATTAAGATGTTGCAAGGGTGAATGCTTTGATCTGTCTGGGGAGTTGACTGATGGTATGAGTGTTGCAGCCTGGAAATTCCACCTTCTTCTGCCTGGGACTCCCTACTTCTATCTCCCAATACTGTATTTAATTTTGGGTTTTTTTTTTTTTTTTTTTTTTTTAGCTAAGAAGAATTTGTTGTTCTGTGTGTTTGCTCAATATAATGTTGAGGTTTCAAAAGCATTTGCTAGCTGTTTGGAAAAGAAAATAATCTTTCCTGAATATCAAACATCAAACAGGGGTCATACGCCTTATAACAATAAAAGAAATTACTTTTGTCCTTTGTAGTCTCTAGGATTCTACAGTAGATTCAGATTGTATGACAAAAAGGAGAAATGGGAGCAGAGTTGGAAAGAGCAGACCTGAGATACCAAGGCAGACAGCGTACCTTCCCCCAGCTCAGCGTGCTGGGCAGTTCCTTCCTTATCAAAGCACCAGCTCCAGGAAGGCTGTCTGTGTTCTCCCAGGAGCAGGTCTTCTTAGCGTAATGCCAAGTTGGTTGGACTGAGGAGAAGCGTAAGGGCTTTTCAGAACAAGGAACCAGAGCAAAAGAGTATCTTTTAAAAGTCAGAAAATCCCCCAAGCTATGGTGTATGTAATCACAGGTCTCAGAAACCATTGAGGTCTTAGACAACATGTGCTCGTGTCTTATAAAATAGTTGCAATAAAATATGGTCCAGGGAGACCTAAAGTCTCAGATCATTGATAGCATAGCAAATGACAAAGGAAAGCCCTGTGTCCAGAATTGATGAGATATGAATTTCAAGCAAAAGGAGATTGCTTGCTTTCATTCTTGTTCTGTTTTTAATACAGCTGAGCATGAAGAGCACAAGGTTACAGTGACAGATGGGTTAATCCTATGTTCAGGTAGATGGATATAGAAATTCTTAAGAGGACCCATGTTACACTCAGATTTTAAACTAGGAAATTACTTAAAATATAAAAACAAAACCTTAGCTTTACAAATTTCTCCTTGCCATAAAAGTTTTAACACAAAGGATACACTTTTTCTGATGTTCAATTTTATGAAAAGTTAGTAGATTTCCAAATACAATACTCTCTTCTTTCACATGTTATGAAAAAAAAAGAATGAAAAAATAAGATTAACCAATACACAGGAAGAAGATGATACAAAAATGCTAATTACTTTTTAGAATTAGATCTATATATGTAACTTTGTAGGAATTAAGTAGACTTGTAAATGAAAAAAAATGCTTTAATTAAATAAAAGTGATGCTATATAGAGTTAGAACTAGCCCAAATGCTATTTTTGCATAATATTTTAAATGAATTTAATAAACTGTAACTATAAACTATTTAATAAGCTGTAAATATTGAAACCTCACCCATCAGAAATGTGAAATCCAAAGCTCAGTGTATTTTAAATTGTGTAGTAATGATTCACACACAAAATGCACTCATTTTTTTTTTCTTTTTTTGTATTTTAGTAAGGGGTCTACAGGTTCCACAGGGTTTCACTATGTAGATTGGACTTGTAGTGGTCTGCTTATGTTTAGCCTCCAAAGAGCTGGGATTACAGGTGACCATGTCCAATCTCAATGAGCATCTCAACGCCCCCCAGAGGCAGGACCATCACGGCACGGGGGAATCAAACCCCATCTGCCTAATCAGGCATTTTTAATCCACTAAGCTATTTGACCAGCCCCAAAAGGCAAACTTTCTTAACATTGTTTCTCAGAGCTTTGGGTTCATATCTAATATTATAAAAGTAAACCAGGGCTGGAGAGATAGCTCAGTGGCCTAAGTGCCTGCCTGGAAAGCCAAGACTTGGATTCAATCCCTAAATCAGCATAACACCTTGCCAACCACAAAGACCGGGCTTGGTGGCCATGCCTGTAATCCCAGCTGTCGGGGGGCTGAGAGAAGAAGCTCACTATGGTCTGAGCTGCATAGCAAGACCCTGTACCAAACGAATGAATAAATAAAAGCTTAGAAAAGAGTAAACCAGGCTTTATGGCTCATCATACATTGACCTTCACCACTCTTTCAGACATTCACAATCACGTAGGCCTCAGTATGTTCACTTGAGTTGTTTTTTCCTTTCAGAAGTTTACTATCAACAAAAAATAAGGTTTAGTTGACATAGACTATGCAATGCCTCATGATTCTGATTGTGCTGTGATCACATACCACTTACTGGGTGATATTTATATTTTATGGATATGCTCAATGCTTTACACAAACTATGTGACATCATTTTAAAAGTAACTTCATGAGCCGTGTGCTCATATTTTTCTTCATGTTTTGCGGCTCTGGGAACAGGTCTAATAAACAAAGGAAACTTCCTTGAGTAGCATAGTTAAGTGGAGAGTAAAGGCCCCAAATTAAGGGATATTCTTGCATGGGACACTTCTTAGATTTCTCCGTCCTATGCTTTTTCTTGTGACCAGTATCTTTATCATACGCAAGGTGCCTTCTGCTTAGCCCAAGATGGTGAATCTCGATGGACCACAATTCTGAAATCTATCGACCTCTTGTCATGGAGCATGGAATTGGCCAGGGCTGCCAGGGCTTCTAAGGGAAGTTTGCACTTCCACTACAGGGAAGCATTTTCTTCTCTATGCCAGGGCAAGGGAAATCTTTTCTACTCTTGCGTGCTTCTGTTCTTCTGATGACATTGCACGTGGGCTTGGACATGCAGGAATCATCTTCTGATAACAAGGCAAAAACACTAACAAGCTAGAAGTAAAAACACAAGAGTCTGGGGCTGTGGAGATGACACTGAATGGCAGCATACACCCTGACAGCTGCAGCTTGTGGCATTGTTGCTAACCTTCTTCATTCTACTACCCTGCCACTTGCAAGCAAATAAAAGAATGAGGCTGGCCAGATCTGTACGCTCCAGAGAGGCGAACCTGCTCATGGAGGTTGATACAAATGGAAAACGCAAGCTAAGCTGGGAACATAAATGAAAAACATGCATATCTGTTAAAAAAGAAAAGTGTTCTTTCCTTTAAATTCATTACCAACATCTTAATCTTTAAAAAGGTGACTAAGTATGGGTAAAATATATATTGATATTACTCCTCCTTATATTTTTATCTGTACCATACATGATCCATGAATTTTCTTGTTTAAAATCTCTTACTATGGAGAGAAAGCAAATATAAACTGTGGATGCCTTTATTAGAGAAAAATATTGGTTAAAATGGAGATTCAACTCATTAAGTATAATTTATGGGACTAATTATTAGGGAATAGAGCGATTAGAGTAAGATGGATTCAGATTTTTTCACATCTGAAAATGTTGAGATTATATATGATTAAAAAGAATTTGTCATTTGAATATGACAAAACTAATTTTATTGCATCGTTTGTTTTAATAGAAAGGTTGCTTTTTACAATCAAAACTATGATGCATATTTTTAGTTAATTTCCAACTTTAAAAAGTATTCACATCTCCTATTATTTTCAGTGTAGAACAACATACATATCTAATTTACTGTTTGGTAACCAGCATTCGTTTTTGGTTAATATGTTTAGAGTCATTTTGTGCAAACTTGCAAAGTAAACAAAGCTTTTAACACAGACAACAAGTTGTTCATTCCTACCCACATGTTTCAGAAAATAAAAGGTATACAGCCTTTAGACATCTACATACCCGTTGTTCTTCCTAAACTTTTGTTTTCTAGCTCAGACTGAGAATGGATAATTACATGTAATGGAAGACAGCTGCGATGTAGGCAGTGTGTGTTTTCCCTTTTCATCTTGTGCTTGAGTGCATAATTCCCTTCCTGTTTCAGTGTTACATAAGGTTCAATTTTCTTATGTTTATCTTATCCTGAAAATGTAGTGTATTTTAACAATTAAACTGTATGATAGTTTTGTTGTTACCTTTAGATATACCTTAGATTATGGATTAAAGAGATTTCTAATACTAGACTGTTATGTTAAGGAAGATTGTAATTGTTCTGTGTATTTAAGAAATGATGCTAGTTTTTTTTTTTTTTAAGAAAACAAAATCTTTTAGGTCACATACAATGTTCACTACAATTTGCATTGGATAATACCATCAAAATTTGAGATGCTTGATTTTTTTTTTCTTTTCCAACTCTGACTGTTTTGTTTTTATTTTTGACGTTAAAGTTTCTCAGATTTGCACTCACATCATCTCTAGGGCTTGGTAACAATTTAAAACTGAATATGTTGCAATATTTACTACATTCTTTTTCTTCTGTGATTTGGGCCTTCTGGTACATTATTGCAATTGGAATATAGAATTATCAGGTCCTAATGTCCTTATTTCCCTCCACATACCTTACATCAATAGTAATTGGGTAATTAGCCAGAAGTACTGTCACCTGAGTAAGAATAAGAAATGTCCCATTGAACAAAATAATCATTCTTTGTACTCATGATTCATCTTTGATATGCTCCGACTCTACCAGCAGGGAACCTTTCCTCCCCATGGAGACTCTAACAAGCCTTTAAGACAAGAATAGACAGTGAGGTTCTGCTGTTAGTCTTAAACCTAAGGCAAATTGGGTTATTCTACTGTAGTTGCATTTTCTGCCTGCACAGTGTGAGATCTTAGGAGATGGCAGAAAAATCTTCTGTGGAGGATTTGATGAATAACAAGATAAGGGTTCTATTGTGGACCACTTGAAGAAAATTTGTAGTTGAATTGGTTGTTAAAACAAGCTGGAGGGCCTTTCTGGAGGTCTGAAGAGTCCACTGGGTTACTTGGTTTCGATTGCATTTTGATGCAGTGCGTAGATATCCGGAGCCAAATGGCCTTCAGTAAAGAAAATTTTTGTTTCTGGCTATCAGTTGCATCATGATTCCCAAGCAAATAGCTGAGTAAAAGAAAACATCGCTTAAAAACTACTGCATTCTTGTAATAAATCACAAAAACACTGGTATCAGCTTTCTCAGTCATTCTGCAAGACTATATAGCTAAGAATATTTCCAGATGTGTCGTCCTGAAGGGAAGGAAATTTTCTTTCATACACAAGAGATCCTTTCTTAACATGAAGGGGGGAACAATCAAACACTTCTTTAGTCCTGTGCAGGTGACAAAATTTCAATTTCCTGTATCAGGCTGCTCGCATTTTGTTCTTATCCCATGGGAACGGAGATCTAATCATAAGGCTCCAATACTTGGAAGGTAATATAAACGAAGAAGGCAATTTGCCAGTTTCCTGGCAAGGCAGCTTCATGGAACGATAATCTGAAGAAAAGAGTGCACAGGAATGGAACTGATTGCTTGGGTTTGTGGTGAGGGAACCATCCCCTGAAATGCTCAACTTAAGAGCCACGAGGGCTTCCTAATGAGGTACTGAGCTGTTGTCTGGGATGAAAAGAAACTTCAGTGGAAATTGTTGCCCAGTTTGTCAAAATTAATGGATAGACCAAGGCTTTCAAAGTGGACACTTTTGTTGTTTTTATTCTAATCACACTTCTGGTTGACTGGTGACTGAGCAGAGTAAGATCTATTAGTCTAAAAATCTCTTGTGTGAATTGATGCTACCTGCAGTTATCACAGTGGGAGACCGGCAGAGATCTTTGAGGGCTGGGGCTATAAGACTGTATGTATTTCTTTTTCTCTCCCATTACCCCACTCCTGTCAATCCATTCCCAAGAGATGAGTTCAAGAAAGGCAAAACCCTCTATAGACTATTACTATACATCTTAATTTATACTGGATCACTTGAGGTGTATCTATATTCACCTCTGCTGAAAAGGGATTACATGAATAAATACTTATGAAATATTATTTAGAGTTCTCAGATTTCAAATGTATTGTTTCAGATAGCTGGCAATGGTATGAGTTCATCCTATAATGATACATTAATGAAAAATGTTAGTTCTGGTTCTAGTTCTCTATATAATATGTGCTTATTTATGAGCATCTTTGTATGTCCAGGGAAATCATCTGTGGAAAGGGGCATGGAAGGCAGGTCTCTGATCCATACTTTGGTAATCAGGCAAAACCTTTCCTTATGTTAAGATGCAGCAGTCCACGTCTTCTCTGCCTTTCTTTAGATGCTGTTTTGGTGGCAGGAAGGGTGCTCTGGTGGTTCAGGGAACATGTATTGAGAATCTGGCCTGCTCTGATTTTTTCTTTTCTGTTGTTTATGACAGGCAGATTTATTATTAATATTAAAGATGAATGGATTCTAGATGCTTCTCTTTCTTTAGTTTGGCATGTTTGCATTCCTCTTTAATAATTTTGTCAGATTTTTATTCCTTGTTTCTAAGCTTAATTAAAAGCAGAGTAGCAATAACAATGAACATACAAATCATATTCATCTACAAATAATTCAAGTCAGATGAATGTGGTGTTCTTACAAAAGCTGCAGGCTTTTGTGCTGGTGAACATAAGACATATTTTCCAAGTAGCAGTGCTGTTATAGGTGAATTTGGCTGAAGCATGCAGATACGGATATGTAGATGTTGGATTATATTTACATCCTTTGTGAATTCCAGCCAAGGTTTTAATATAAAGCTAAGCACATCGCCTAGTGGGCCACGCACAGGGGGTCTGTGCTGCTCCATTAGCAAAGGGCAGCTGTTGAGATAGCAAACTCGTAGCCACATAGTGTAGAAGAAATGTGTCCTATGTCACACGCATAGCAAGAGCTCGTGGCCCATCAAGCAATTGCATTGTTATGTCACATTCGTACGTTAAAAATGGAACTTCTGGCTTCCTAAAATTTCAAATAGGGACAGCATATGGTGGTGAGAAAATATTTTGCCTTTTTTGTGTTCTAGTACACTTGGAAATTGTGTTAAATATCAAAGCAATGTAGGATTAACACCGCAGGAGTTTTGCTATGATATTTAAAGTGATTCTGACAGTAATTCGATGTTATTTATGTGGCATTGTTTGTACAGTGTATTCCTATTATTTGGTTTTCCTCTAATTACCGCACAAAGGAATCTGTGTTGGATTTATCCATTTCAAATTAATGAGTAAAATATGCAGACGCACATGATTTAAGCAGTCTTCCAAGCCTGGCAAAATAGTAGTGCAGTATTACCCATATAACTCATACATAAGCCATGTTCTAAAACTAGGGGTACCCTTTAGGAAAGATATTGTCATCTATGGTTAAGAAAATATTCAAAGATAAAAACTTGTCAGATAGAACAAAACAAAAGCCAGTCTTTTAACCATCTATTATAATTATTATTATTATTTTATTATCATTATTTGTGGTATTGGGGATTGGACTCAGGACCCTGTGCTTGCCAGGCAGGCACTTGCTCTATTGAGCTATAAAGGTCTTATACGTAAATAACAGTGTGTGGTAGTCTCTTTTTCTTCCTATCTCTTGTCTTTTGCTCTTCTTCCGTGTAGGGCAAAATGGATGGTGAAATAATCTCATCTGAGTTTTTTTTGTTTGTTTGTTTTTTGGTGGTACCAGGGTTAAAACTCAGTACCTTGTGCTTGCCAGGCAAGCACTTATTCCACTATGCTATCTCCCAAGCTCTTCTCATCTAAGTTTATCTGTTTGTTCTTTTACTTATTCAGAGGGTTATAAAGGTGATTTAAAATAAGCAAAAGATTTACTAAAGAACAAAAAGTTCCTAAATGCAGTGCATTGTATGTTAAATGTTGAGATATTTAAGATCTTTTTACTAAAACATTAGGTAACAAAAAAGTGTTGCATTTAATTCCAATTACATCTACTTACTTAATCCAATTTTGGATAAATAAAGCTTCAAAGTTAATTTTCCTTCAAATTAGTAGTTAGAGAATTAATAAACTTTTAAACATTGTGTCATTTAGTAAAATTTAATGTCTTCTTATTTTCTTTTGTTTACATATTTGTTTGTACCTAAACAAATGTATTTTGGATGTATGCAATCTCCAGAAAATAATTTTACTGAAGTCACTGAGGTATAGCTTGTTCAGGTCTGGGCCTCTGAGGATACACGCTGTACGAGTTCATCCCTGAAATCCCTCCAACTTGCATTGCTCACGCTTGGCACATGATGAATTTTTACTATAATAAACTTAAAGATGCCAAGATTGTTTCTTTTCAGGAAGAGGGTAGCATCATCCAGTAATTGATTATCTTAGGTAAAGAAGCGTTCAGGAAAAGGTCACACGCATAGCAAACCTTGAACCAAATGTTTAATTTTTTTCTTACTTATTTTTAGGAGTGGGATAAATAAGCTTGATTAGCACAATTTAAAAGGTAGTAAGTTAAGGTATTCTTTGTGGGTGCGTGCATGCGTGTGTGTGTGTGTGCATGTGCGTGCACATTTTGTGCAAGGTATCATTATGCAGTTTGGACTCCTAGTGATCCTCCTGTTTTCAGCCTCCCTAGCACTGGGTTACAGACATGCGACACCACGCCCAGACTCTGTCACTGGCTCAGTGGGCACGGAGGCTGGGCCTGCACAGCATGTGGTGCCAGGGATCGAACCCTGGTCCCTGTGCTCGTCTAAGCAGGCACTTAGTCTGCTGAACTGTGTTGCCCCCTTAAGATATTCTTTTTGATGAAGGAATAAATCTAATTATGTTTCTAATAAGTTTGGGAAAAAGCTAGTCAATGGTTAGTTGAAGTACACAGTAACACAGAGCGTAACAAGAAAACCGTCTGAAGGACCTCACGCATATATTGCAATGAGGGTAATCATTTCTTAGCACTGTACATGCAACTGGTTGCTGTAATAATAAATTTTAATTGTGGGACATAAAGAGTTACGTTATTCTCCGCAGAATCCATGTGCCCCAAATTATTCTATGCCATCCCAGATGAGACATTTGTCTGTCTTGCATTTGCCAAAAATGATCTTGACAGTGAAGAGACCCTCCCTTTCCCAATCTTTCAACTCCTGCTAGTTGGACTAGAAATAGCATGCAGTGCAACGGTGACTGCATTTGTTGGGTATATTTTGGCATGTTTCCCTAACCTACTAACTGGAAACAGCTGAAATTTAACTGAAAGAACATGGTGGAATGAAACCAAGCATATGAAATTTCAGATTCAAAGAATCCCCTGAAATGAAGAAACTATAAAACAAGCAAAAGTTTTGGCCTTATTCCTGCAGTTACTGGGAGGAAGCATTGGCTCAGAGGTAAGGAGCTCCCCTCCCGTACCTCCACGCACACTGTCCACTGTGACTATTGCTGTAAGGGAGGGCACCCAGGCTGCAGCTGGCAGCCCTTTGCAGCGACCCCCCGTCAGTTCCTCATTGGCGTGGCTTCTGCATTCACTGCTTCCTCATAGATAACTTACATGTTTTTTCATTGGCTACTACTATTACTACCTCTACTACTACTTATATTTACTCCTAACAATCGAAAGTTGCTGTAAATATAGTGCAAATATAGCCCATATGGAAGGTGAGTGGGATTTAATAGAAGTTAGATATCCTTCTAGTTCCAAACTCTTAATACCAGGTATCAGAGTTGATTGTGGCCTGTGCTACTCTGTAGAAGTCTGACAGAGTGTGAGTTCAGTAATTTATGTTCCCTCTGGAAGTAGGAGAGCCTATTCTCCAGACCCACTGAAAGAAGGAAATGCAGTAAGCCATAGAGAACACTGCCTCACTACAAGGATACATTCAACGAATACTTTCCACAATCACTATGGTTTCTGTTGGTGTTAGCCTGGTGCAGATGTGTTCTGTTACTTCCTCTGAAAACTGAATCTTCTAGGGGCAGCATTAGCAAAAGAGAAAGCCTTATTATGCAGTGTCTTTCAGTGCAGGGTGACCCCTTATATTTATAAGCCAGTAGGTGGGAGGAAAGGGGGTGTTTGAAAATAAAGAGTATGTAGTACCTGAAAATTCTGATGGAAACACCCTCAACTCAAAAAAAATCTATCATCTGAGACTGGTTAAGTAATTTATGACATATCTCTATTTAGAGAGTTTAAAAAAGTATTTAAAGTAAGAGAAAATAAAGGTCTGGGGAGATAGCTCAGCCGGCTAAGTGCCCGCCTGGGATACAAAGACCCAGGTTCGACACCTGGTACCGCCAAGCCAGCCATCAAAACTGGGTGTGGTGGCTCACGTCTGTAATCCCAGTGCTGGTGAGGCTGAAACAGGAGGATTCCTATGAGTCAAGCTGCATAGAAAGACCCTGTACCAAATACATAAATTTAGAAAAAAAAAGATGGAGATTATATATATATATATTACATATATATATATATATATATATATATATATATATATATATATATATATATATACATATATATAATCTCCTTCATGAGACTTTATAGGGATGAATATTAAATATTGTCAAATACTGTCAGATCCTCAACAGGAGGTGCTACTTTAAATTTTGTTGTATCACTTTTCTTTTGCTGCCATAATAGGTTATCACCATGGTTTGTAAAGCAATCTCCCAATTTACGTAGATCAGAAATCTGAGTGGACTCAGTTGGATCCATTGTGCAGGTTCTCAGGAGACTGGAAAGACTGCTGATAGGGCCTTATTTCTTACTGAGAGCCACAGGGAAGAATGCATTTCTACGCTTATTCAAGCGGTCAGCAGTTCAGTTTCTAATAGTTGTAGGAATGAGATCCTTGTCCTTTTCCTGCCTGCCAATCTGGGGCTCGTTGTTCTTAGACACTTCCTTTGCTTGGTGCCCTCTATTCTGGGTGGTCCCATCCAGCAAAGGTGTTCTAGTTCCTGACACATTTCAAGCCTCCCTGACTTCTCTTCTGACATCCGCTGCCAAAACAGAGGTCGTGCTCAGCTCTGGAAGTCCTGAGATTAGACAGATTCACGTGGATGACGTGGCTCATTCTCCTTATCCTGAGTTTACTATCTTTGAGTCTGTCTAGAAAGTTTTAGGTTCTTGGAGGTTGAATGTGGAAAGGTAGTCACTCTACCATACTAAGGTTGTTGTCAGTGTAAATATTTTAAATATAATCTGTATTTGTCTATAAACTAATGGCAGGTCTTCTCTTTCACTTGGTAAAGGAGGGGCACTGAGTATCCTATGGTGTCTAAGAAATTTACAACCTTGTGGTGAAATAAAATCTGTACGTCTCTACTAGTTATAATAGTTTCATGAGAGCTACAAACAAGTTGTTTCAGGACATCATTTGAAGTAACTTCTAATTAAAAGAAAAGATAAAAAAAAATATGTTAAAGAGGTAGCTTTTGCAATATGTCCTGAAGAATATGCAGTAGGGAGATACTTCTTTTTGTCTTATGGACAATATAACATGACAGAAAAGACATATGTTAAATTTTAGATGTAACATTAGCCCAGGATTCATGGCAATACATAATGACAATGGGACTTTTCTATCTTTGTATCCATACTGTTACAGTTTCATAATAGGCACCATCAAAACTTCCAGACCTGATTAACAACCTAAGTTTGCAGACCAAAATTAGAGGAAAAGGATGGCTGCAAGGAAAGCCAACATTTTGACCCTATCCTTCTAAGTCAATTAAGACTCAGGACATATGAGAACTTGTACTGTAACGTCATGTAACTTGGTAGTGTCCCAGATTTTCTGATCAAGGAGATTATGAGGCCAAAGAGGAAAGTGAGTGGTGGTGTAGAGTGTGCCTAAGGAGAGTCACATGGAGAGAAAACACTCTCTCAGGCTTTCACAGAGAGCACATTGGCCAAGCAATGGCCGTGACTCATCCACATGGCTGACACTGACAAAGGGTCTACAATCTGAGGTACAGGATCTCAGGATAAATCCTGAGGGGATTTCACTGACCTTATCAGACCCAAAAGCTACTTGTTGCATAGGTCCTGCTCTACCTTGGTGTTAACCATCCAGCAGAAAAGTATAAAAACGAAATATAAGAAGTAAAGCCATGCTGTTATGTTGAGCTGTAGGGGACTCAGGTCAACAATTTCTGACATTGCCAGTCAAGCGGAAGACCCAATACTATTATGGCCTACTGGGCTCTTTTAGATTATTTTGCTGAGTTTACACACCTATAATATTCAAATAACGGAACGTAACAAAAAAAGGGTATACAGATGAATGTTTATTTTGTATCTATGTATTCAAAGTGGTTAGGATAGATATACAGTTACATTTTCTTAATGAATAGAGTGATTTGTTCTAATGGTGTTTGTAAATAGGATATCATGTCCGCATCTTGTATAGCAATTAACCACTAGGAAGAATGTATGCAATGTGTTAATTATAGAAACTGTCTTACCAATTTGATTTGAAACTGTCTCATTGCTATTTGTTTCTCAATAAAATTATGGGAAAAATATATGAATAGAAATGAAGATTTCCCACTATTACAAATAAGCTTAAAACTATTAAATTGTACATTTATAAATGGAAAAAATAGAACAAATTAAAATGTTAGTGCACATACCAAAAAAATTAAAAAACAAAACAAAAAAAATTCCAGACCATAGAATGTAATGAATTGAACATCATGGCTTAGAACATATAAATTTGTCATAGTGTGGAGGATGTATTATAGGTAAGACTAAGTGAAAAACTGTTGTTTGGAATCAGAACTTGCCAATGTGGTGACAGAAACGGAGGGGAGCAATGATGTCTTCCATGGTGATTCAGTGACGATTTGGAAGTAAAGGCAGAACAGGAAGGACACCTTCTGCCCTGGAAACTGAGGACTGTAATGACAGTTTTTTCCATGTAAGACAGATATAAAGAAGTATAGAGTTTATGTTTGTACATTTAATAAAAATGTTTATGCTCTGTTCAAAAGTAGGCATTGGCAAAGGAAATCATCATATGTTCAGGCTAGGGATGATCTTTAGGAAATTTACCAGTATACATTGAATGGAGATGAATTAGTAAGATCATTCAGCATTTAAAAAAGAAGGAAATAAAGGAAACCATAGAGCAGGAATTAAAGCAACCTGCACATTACTAGGAGATGCGGGAATTTAGTTAAGGCGACTGAGATGTGATCATCTAGGATGGCCAAAAGAAACTCTAAGGGAGGAAGCTCCCTAAGTACAGGGGGTGTTGGGGCAGGAGGGAGATTACCTTCCCTAGGTCGAGTTAGTATTTGTTGCAATGAGAGAAGCTACCAATCATAGAGAACTTCTGAAAGTTCTGGAGGTCCTGGCCTGGGCAAGGAATGTACAATATGATGAACTGAAACTCCACGACTTAGCTTGCATGCCACATGGGACCTACACCAGAATAGAGTCAGGGCTGGCTACTGAGGAATGCTGGCTGCAGCCCTGTGTCTATCTGAAGTTACATTAGCTCCAGGAGGGTGGAATCCCTCCTCTCCCTGTTCCCCCCCCCAGAACCAGGGGTTGAACTCAGGCCCTTGTGCTTGGCAGGGAAGTGCTTATTCTACTGAGCCATCCCCCCAGTCCTCCCTCCTCTTCTTGTCATCTCTGTCTCTGTCTCTTTTTCTCTATGTCTCTCTTTCTATCTCTCTTTTTCTCTCTGTCTCTCTTGCTCTCATTCTTTCTGTCTCTGCCCCTGCCCCTGCCCCTGTCTCTGTCTCTGTCTCTGTCTCTGTCTGTCTCTTTCTGTGTTTCTTTCTCTCTGTGTCTGTCTCTTTGTCTCATCTTTCTCTGTCTGTCTGTCTCTGTCTCTGTCTCTGTCTCTGTTTCTCCCTTCCTGCTTTTTCTCCTGCACTACTGAGAAGTGAATCCAGGGCCTTGCACTGAGCTACACCTCTCCCACTTAAACGTTTTTGATACAAGGTCTCCCTAAATCCAAACCTAAACTGACCAGCATAGGCTTGAATTTGTGGTTCTCTTGCCTCAAGTCTCCCAGAGTGCTGAGACTACAGTGTTTGCAGTCATGCACAGTGAAACTTTCTTCTTCAAGCTCATGTATTTCTGTCCTTTTTTTTTTTTCTATTATTTTACTGTTTTGTTGTTTTTTCTTTCATTTCCTGGTAAGCTTGTTGGATGGAAAAACTCTTACGTTTTCTCCAAACCAAGAAAAAAGTCTTTAACTATTTAGTCAAGAATAACTGAGGACATCATTACAGTCTTCAAGCAGCAGTTCTCCATATTTTTTCCTCTCAGAACACCTGACTAGGTAAGCAAAATGTTATTTTTTTCACTATTTTTTGAAAACGCATTTTTTCAAAATTCATCAATGTAACTCAAATAGCCTTCTTTATTGCTATCAAATTTTGAAATCCACAAGGTTTTCTCCTTCCTGTCACCATGACTCCAGTACTTCGATGGTTTTCCTTTCTAACGCACTGTCTCCCACCTTGAAGACTGAAATGTTGTGTCCTCAGCTCCTTGGCTGTTACTTCCTGGCTCTCCCTATCTTCTGTTACCTTCATTTCCACATTCTTTTGATCCTATCCTGGAGTTTATTCACCCATAACTGTGCTTTCTCCACCCTGAACTTCAAATTCTCCTTGCTTACATTTAATACAACAGCAGGTTCTGTTTATAGAGACACTAACTCCCTCTGCAATAAAGCCCTCTACTACACCATCCTAGTCTGATTTACCATGTTTTTTAAAAATTTCTTTCTCTTTTATGGTTTTTGGAAGAGGTTCTCCTTTTGTATCCAAGAGGGCCTTGAACTCATGATCCTTCTGCCTCAACCTCTGGAGATCTGAGGTTACTGAAGTTTTCATAACTCCCGGCTCAATGTATTTTGCTTTTCACCTTCCCTGCCTCTTTTCTTTTCTTCCATCCCTGTGTTAGGAGTCTGATTCACGTCTTGCTGCCTTGCTACACCCCACCTAGAGCTGTGCGTTAGAAGTGCAACAGGAGCGGTACTCTAGATGAGTGATTCATACATATTGAGATAAAACAAAAATTGGGATTTTTTAAACAAGTCTTACCATGGTCAGTCTTTCACATTGTCTTCATTTGCTGAAAACTTGAATTCTAGACTTGACTGTGAATATTCTGTTGAAGATACTATTTTGGACATTCCTGTTCTCTTATTTCAGGTTTCTGCTTTCTAAGGATCTACAGCTGCTGAGACTCTGGTTTCCAGTGATTAGTCATATTTTTAGGGCCTGATCTGTGACAACAGCCAGGTATTATCAAAGGTCTGATCCTGGTCCTGATGGAGCAGGAGTCTGCAGTGACTAAAGATGCTTGCTTGTCAGCATTTTTGGAGATTGGGGCCCAATGTGTTTGTTCTTCACTTCCTCTATGTGTTTTGGAAGGAAACGAATAGGAAATGAATGCCCTAGTTCTGCTTGCTTTCTGACTTTAAATACCACTCTACCGGAACACTAGCCTTCAAGTCCTGCCCCATCTTTCTATAAAGAAGTAGGCCTGTCTATTGACGGAGAGAACCAGAATGGAGAGTTAGCTTGGCCAGATCAGTGGCTGAGAGCTGGAGGCAAGCAACCCTTCAATCTTAACACCTTGACATTTCCTGTGTTCTACATGACAGCTGAACATTTGTCAGAATGATGACCTTGAGGCGCAGTAAGATTTGGTAACATCAAAGTTTCTATTATGTTCAATGCATGCTCTCCAGCAGAAGATGTAGAGTTTAGAAATCAAGATTTGAAATAAAAAGTGTTGCCTTGAACTGATTAGATCTTGGAATGTGCTGGTTTCCAGCTCAGTCTTCAAAAAGGAGGTAGTCTAACTTGGGTTTTCCTCTAGCTTCATTAATTAGTAGATGAGTACCCTCAGGCATAGCTCCTAGGCCCTCAGGTCTCACCCACTATCTTTGCATCAATAAAGCACAAACAGTTCTCACATGCCTGGAGAGCCTGTGTGGAGTCCCAGTTTGAATTGCTAAAATGCTACTTTAAGATGCTGCTGCTGCAGCTAGCCTCAATATAGCACTTTGGGAACTATTGGCTTAAGTTATTTATTTACTTATTGTTATGTATTTAGGATAGGGTCTACAAGGCCTACAGCGTCTCATCACATAGATAGGACTCCTAGTGATTTTCCTGTTTTCAGCTTCCCAAGTGCTGGGATTAAGGCCTAGTCTCAATCACCCTCTCAGTGCACCGCGGGGGCGGGCCCTGCGTGGCACATCGGGATTGAGCACTGGACCTTGTGCTTTGCCTAAGCAGGCACTTTAGTCTGCTGAGCTATCTGGCCAGCCTGCAAGCTCTTCAAATCTGTTTTCTCCTATCTGAAATAGTAGTGCATGGAGCTGACTTCTTTAAGGTCGTTGAGAATAGGGCACACTTTAAGATGCTAAGTACTAATCCTTCATGGTTATCTAATGTAGGGGAAAAATGTAAATTTTCCAAATTTTGTTTTAAACTCTGCTGATTAGTGTGTTACAACTGTAAAACTCATTGCCCTATAGAATATGTGTCCATGTGTAATAACATAAAATTTAAACTTGCCTATGCAGCTAACAGTAATTTTTAATGTACACAGTTTTACAACTTGCCAATGCATTTAACTCAGAAATTTGTTACCTAGTGATTATGCCAACTATTTGAGGCTTTGGAGGGAGCTTAAAGAGGAGAAATATTATGGAAATGTATGTCATAAATAATATGAAGGCCCTCCTTGGTGATATATTTTTAAAATGATATAGATGTGAATAATGTTTTAAAAGCTTGTGAAATATGGCTAGCCTTTCAGTAGTTCTGTACACGTTGCTTGGTGAGTCGAAAGTATAATTTGGAATGGCTACTGGGGAAGATTAAAGGACTTAGAAGTGGCTTCTCAGGATGAGACATAATAGTGGAGATAAGTTTCAAAAGTCTGTCCTTTATTGATTACATTAACTATCCAGAATGTGAAATATATTTTGGTGAAATGCAGGTTATTCATTGATAGCATGAATTGTCAGAAAAAAGATTTTTTTTTCTTTTAAATCTATGAAAGGAAAGTAAATAATTTAGGGTTTTTTTTTTTTTTATTAAATTGGTTTCTACCTAAAGGTCAGGGCAAGTGAGTGGATATAGACTTTATCTGACATAGTTTAGCTCCTGAAATTATTGGTTATACACTAACTGTTGGGAGAATTAATTGTATGTCCTTACAGTGTTTGGGTTACCTTGAAAAATTCAGTGACCTTTCAGTTTATGACACTATATTTTATCTCCCAAGATGACATCTTGTAATAAGCATAGGAAAGTTATTCGGCCTCAGATTGCTTCTATATTCTTCTGGTGACATGTTTATTCACTTTGTTTATGTGCTTGTTCTTGGCCTTTCCCCCTGGATTTCTTTAGCACTTTTATTTTTTTGATGCTCTAGGGCATAGTATTTACTGTAGGTTAAATATGCTCCTCAAGTTTAGTTCAAGTTTTTGTATTGCATATGAAAATTTATAATGAGTCCTAGGCACAGAAACCCACATTTCCTGTTGAAAACCAATTTCTTATGTTCAAAACCGTAGAGAAATCACAACCATTATGTAGATTACTTAGGAAATAGATCTTACTTTTAGAAAGTAATTTGTTACCCCTGAAGCTTAAAAAAAAAGAAAAAAAGAAAGTAAGTAAGTAAGTTGGGGAGACAATCCACTCGGCCCCTCTCCTGTCCCTCTCTTGGCCAGGAGCTTTCTTTCCCTCAATAAATATATTCTGCTCATAAAAAAAAAAGAAAAGAAAGTTCTAGCCGTGTATCATTTCTGAATATTCCCTGGGAATTATCTGTAGACTTTAACTTTCAAATCTTTTTTTTTTCCAGTGTACTAAAAACAACATGCAAAAGTAATAATGTGATCCTGTTGAACTTTCCTAGTTTAATTTTCCTTAGTATTTAAAGAGGGAAAGATTCTTCCAAATTTCATCATATTATGTTGAGTGAATGAGTTTATTTGTGGTAGTTTGAATTCCTTTTACAGTTGCTTGTTCATGGTAGATGTTTGTTGAAAGCAGTTACTTAATGATATTTAAGGTAGGCTTTTCTTCCTTATTTTATTCTTTTGCTGATTTGTTCAGAGGCAGGGTGTTGTTTTGTAGTTCAGGCTGGCCTTGAACTAATTATGCAGCCCAGGCCGGCCTTGGCCTACTGGGATTATAAACATGCACCACAACACTGGCCTCTTACTGTATTCTCCTCTGTATCCTTATTATGTTCCTTCCTCTATGTATATTCTTTCTTGTCTTTATCCTTCTTATAAAAATAATGCTAATTGTATCCTTTGTGTGTGTGTGTGTGTGGCCGGTTCAGCCCACCTGAGAGTGGGGCTGGCTAGGCATGTGGTGCCAGGTACTGAACCACAGTCCCCTGAGCCTGTCTAAGCTTGCCTAAGCAGGTGCTTCAGACTGCTGAGCTATCTCACCAGCCCCTGTGTCCCTTTTATCAGCAATTGCACAAAATTTGATCATAATATTTATAACAGTAAGCAACATGTTTTCTTGAGGTTGTTGAAGCTACTTGAACTTTCAGTCTATTGTTAATAATTCTGATGCACAATATTAATGGGAACTTCTACTGCATGGCAGTGCTTTGGTGCTCCACCTGTTCCAGGCCTGTTCTCTACCCAGGTGTCTCTCCAAGGGTGGCATTGGTGAAGATACCATGTCAACTCACTAGCGCCGAGATTGTGCCTGGATTTGCCAGTTTGGAATCCTGATTAGCTAAATCTCCAAGAGCAGACCTGGTTCTCACGTAGACTCATATAAATAAATCTCAGAGTCACTCCTTAATGTATAAACCAGAGTGTTAACTTGAACGCATAGGTGCTGTGAACACTGAGTCGCCTTTCTGTGGCCCTGCTCCAATGCACACTCCCTTCCAGATGCTGCTAGGCAAGCCTGAACTCAGAGGCAGCAGGCAAAGTATGGTTCAAATGTCTAGCAGCACCAAGCTTAATCTATTATTTTTCAAATGGGTGTGCTGTGTGCTCCAGTTTGGGTAAAACTTATTGTTGTACATTGCATTTTTGTCAGTGAACACTAGTTGGAAAGTTAGTCCCAAGTGAACTGCAGCTTTGTAGATTTTTTTCTGACTAATTCACATTCTTTCTAATTAAAACTATTTTTTATAGGCTATATGGTTTTTCTATCAACATGTAAGCAAATTTTGTTTTCCTGAGAAACATCCTGTCCATTTGGCTCATGTCCTTTTGAATGTTTAAATTTTGGCAAACTATAGAAATTTGTTAAACTATATGCAAGAGCCTGCGATCGTCTTTGGTCTGTGTTAGAAGAGCTGCTGTGTGAAAACTGTATGTAACTGTCCAAACATGCACTACTTTGGAAAGCATTTTAATAATTGCCATAAAAAGGTTTCATTGGAAGGTACAATGCAAATTTCCAATTCTTACTTTTAGTTAAAATAGTCTCTTTGTTATTATGAAAGTAAAAATAATATCTATTCCTCCAAGAAAAAAAAATATACAATAAAGAATACAAAAGGAAGTGAACTGTATTACAAAAATATATTACTCATCTATTATGTGATATTAGGATTCTCCAGCGGAACAAAATCAAGAGACCAGTAGGTTGGCTCTGATCTTATGTCTTTGTCTCCCTTCTATATCTTCCTGTCTACATAAAGGAGCAAGAAAAAAAAGTTATATATATATATATATATATATATATATATATATATATATATGTTTTTTAGGATATTAGCATTACTATTGTGTGGTTGTGATTTTGACTGTGAGTACAGATATATTCAAGATCTACAGAGCCTGGCCACAGCTTAGAGGCCCAAGAAAGAGTTGATGTTGCTGTACTGAGTCCAAGGGCTTCTGCAGCCTGCATACCTTCTTCATTGGGGACCTCAGCCTTTTTTGTGAGGGGCTATCGCTGACTGAAATAAGCCCAGCCACATGTGGAGGGCAACTACTTTACCTAAAGCCTATTTTGTTAAATGTTATTACCTTTATAACAACGTCTATACCCCATTGCCTTGTTAATCATCCTGTTCTCAATTCAGTAGTCACCATGAAAAGATTTGCAAAATGGCTCCTGGTTCATCACCACATCTTATCAGTCCTGACCAGTCTCTATGTCATCGAGACTGCCATCCTGCCTCAGGAAAATCTATTTGATATGTGAATTCACTGTTGTCATTTCCTTAAAATCTCTCAGGGAGTTTTACTGCCTTCCTGGTCAAATCCAAACTGCTTAGAATATTATCCAGAATCCTTTTGTGATTTGATCGTTGTCTAATTCCCTTGTCACATTTATGGCAAACTTTCTTTTATTGCTGAAATAACATCATAAAATAGCAATGACGAAGAATTGAACAGTAGACAATATTAAACTTCCAGTGAAAATTTACAGTTAGAATGAAATGAAAACATAATGCCCACCACATTTAAAAATTTTTGGTTGATGTCTTCTTAATATTTTCAAATTGCTAGTTTTTGTTGAACAATTTTGACACTTGAAATGTACTTAAAAGGAGTTGTTATGCTACAGGAAGTAGGACTGACATTACCATGCAGAGACATAAATCTACTCCAATGGTAAAGATTCTCCCTTAATTGGAGTCAGATATGTTTTAGAGGCTTAGAGTACTCCTTCCTACAAATCATCTTTGCACTTCTGCTTAACATGTATTAAATTGCTTTACTTAATTATGAATATCTCATAATCTTAAATGAGGTCTTGAAGTGGATTTAGGGATTGATCGAAACCATTAAAGTGAATCCACACTAGAAGATATGTTTCACTTCCTAAGAACTGATTCTAAATGAAAACCTTGTTTAAATTTCGGGGAAGAGCCACACACATTATTTAATATATTGCTCAAATTTATAATATGTAGAAGGATTATTATTCATAGCCTTATTAATAATGAACATAAATGCTTATAAGAATAGGCGTATAGTATTTGTAACATATTATCCTCAGAAATCCCTATTTTTTTAAAACCAGAAAAGCAATGCATTGTTTGACAGCTTATACATTATTTCAGGTTAAATGAAGACAGTTAATTTAAAGAAACAAAACCTCAAGAGCAAAGATTGTCACACCTTTTAAAATATTTATCTTTGATTTTGATTGTTTTGTTCTTAAATAGTTTTATTAACTTTCTCCTTATATCTTTTGTTTCTTCTATTGATGAGAACCCATCAGGAATGGATTATGATGAGGAAATACATTGTCAAATCTTGGTTTGTGGGTCAGTGAGATAGCTCAGCAAACGAAGTGCCTGCTTAGGCAAGCACAAGGACCAGGGTTTGATCCCTGGCACCACATGCCACACCAGCACCACCCCTGTATACACTGAGCCAACCACCAAGTCCAGGCGTGGTGGTGCACACCTTTGATCCCAGCACTGGGGAGGCTGAAAACAGGAGGATCACTACAAGTCCAAGCTATGCAGTGAGACCTGCATCAAATACATTAAATAAATAAATAAATAAATAAATAAATAAATAAATAAATACAATTTTTAAAATAATTTCTTTTTCATTTGTGTGTTTCGTATAGGGTCTCACTACACAGCTGGGACTCCTAGTGATCTTCCTGTCTTCTATCTCCCCAGCTCTGGGATTACAGGCATGTGCCACCACGTCTGGTCTTGGTTGCCATCTCAGTAAGCCCTGGGGTTGGGGCCTGCTTGGCATTCAGGACAGGAATCGAACCCTGATCTCTGAGCTTGCCAAAGCCGGCACTTAGTCTGCTGAGCTATCTTGCTGGCCCTTAAAAAAAGAACTTAAGAAAATGTTGGTTTGTATCTTTTCAAATGCTTTCAGGTGTCTTTTCTAGGCAAATTATAGCTTATCTCTGAGAGTTACTAGCTATATTTTATACATAACCACATATTAAAAAACTAGGTAATGTTACGGAACGCTCTCTGCGTCAGGAGCTCTGCTCTGTGCTCTCCACGGAGTGCAGTGTTTCATCTCTGCACCTGCCGTGCGGTGGGCACAGCAGGAGCCCTGAGCACGCTTGAGCTTGCCCCGCAGTGCCCTCACGATGCCATAGTAGTGTCCTTATTCTGTTTGCAGTGGAGCAGACAGGAATTAAAAGTTTTGATGATTTTCCTATATAAACTAAAGGACATGTATTTTTAAAATACAATATACTATACTTAAAATTACTGAAATGGGGTACACCAAGGAGGAAAAGGTAACAAGAATTGCTGTCCTTCAGTGAGGTGTTCCCGGACCAGACATGGATTTTCAAAAGACAAGAATGTGCTAGATCTGTTTGTCTTCTACCCACTTTTGCAAATTGTTACCTTCCTAGAAGTCCACATAGACCTGTAGGCAGGACAGAGAGAGAGAGAGAGAGAGAGAGAGGAGAGAGAGAGAAACAAGTCCAGATGTGACTCAGAGTAGTGACTCCTACCCTGTTCTACGAGGCAGCTCCCTTCCCGGATCACTTGTGCTCCACAGCCTTCGCTGCTTGTGCCTTTCTGCCTTGCGGTTTGCTAGCTGCTGGGGCCATCTTAATTTCCGTGGTCCTTCTCCATAGATAACTTTCTGGTAAGCATTTTGTTCCTGAAGTCCACTTGAGCTTTGTGTTCCATACCACAGATTTTCGCCAGTAGTCTTTTATTACTGTGTGACGGCAAAGAAATGCCCCAGGGTAAGCGGTTAGCTTGATTCTGTTTTGTTTTAGTTTGCCTTACTTTTTGTCTTAGTCACTTTTATCAGTGCTGAGAAAAAATACCAGACACAACTTAAAAGAAGAAAGGCTAATTCAGCTGAGTTTGTAGAGTTCACAGACGGTGCTTGGCTGGCTCCAGGGCAGAGTGACCTCCTGGAAGAGAAGCCGGTCATGGCAGGCAGTGAAGTATGGAAGGAGCAGCGGCACAATGACATAACAGACGTGGACTTTGTGTAGTATCCAGGCTGTAGACCTGTTGATTGGTGACCACAGAGGCACCCTTAACCCCAGCATCACACCCCCTAAATGATCTGTTTACCCAAAAAAGCCCCTCGGAGGAACATCTAGATTCAAGAATTCTACGTTTTACCACTATTTTCTGTGCATTTTCTGATGTCCTGTCTTATAAAATTGCTAATTTGATTTTCAGATTATTACTAAAAATTACTAATCTGTTTTAAGACTGAGCACAACTATATATAGCTCTACATACACGCACACACACACACACACACACACACGTACACAAGAAAGAGAATGCCTTAAAACAAGAATATGAAGAGCATATCCCAAGCCTACCTGTCTGAAAATATCAAAAACCAAGAATTGGACAACAACAGGTAGGTCTTACTCATAGAAAAGAGCTTTGAATTTTTCGCTTAAATCCTTATAGTTTCTCTATCTTATGTATCTATTGCAGGAAGGTACATTGATATCTATATCAATGTCTGTCTGTCTGTCTGTCTGTCTGTCTGTCTGTCTATCATCTATCTGTCTATCTGTCTACCTACCTACCTACCTACCCTACCCATCTGATGTCACACAAAGACTGCATTCTGGGGTATTATTTTCTGATGATATTCCCATAACAATTCTAAGCCACCCACAATAGCCTAACTTTTGTTCTGTGCTCTATTGATAAATAAAATTACACTTACTTAGCCGAAAATGGGAAAGTATGGTCCTTTAAAAATTGGAAAGTTTTGAGATGTAGTTATAATATGTCATAACGAATGAAGAGTTAAATTGAGAGTAGAAGACCAACCCTGGATTCAGCCAGAGCTTTGAGATGAACGTGTATTTAGGAGAACATTTTCTGTGTTCCTCTATGAGTAAGTAAAGGGTATGGGTTAGGATCCCTGAAGCCTGTAGAATTTCAGAGTGCTGGTTCACTGCACGGACTACCCGAAATGTGTGTTGGAAATACTAAAAGAAACATCTAATGAGTGCTCTCTTGAAGGCTTTACCAGCCCAGCAAGAAGAAGTTCCACCACAGTCGCTCAGCTTAACTGGCAGGAAATCATGCTTGGCTCTTCTGTTTCCTTTCATGTCTCTCCTCTAGCCCATCAGCAAATCCTGTCTTCTCTCTTCTCCACCTTCAGCAGGTATCCAGGCTCCTTTTGTCCATCCCAATTACTAAGGCATTGTGAGCTGCCTTCATCTTTCCCGGAGTTCCTGCAGTAGCCACCAAAGCTTGCTGGCCAGCTTCCAGCCCTGCCTACCCCACAGGCCCTTCTCTTCCCAAGCCAGCCAGAGCAGCTACCTGCACTGCAGGCCAGGTCATGTTTTGCTCTAAACTCTTAGAGACTTTCCAGCCTCACTTTGTGTCAAAGTCAGGCTTTCACAGGACCACAAACTTGACATGTTCGCTGTCCTTCTGCCCCTGGCTGCCCCGTGCAACCACATTTTACTCACTGAAGATCACTTTTCTCCACTGCCTGGAAAACTCTATCCCCAGAGGCCCTCTATGTCCCTTGCTTGGACCTGTACTGTACAAAGGTCACAAACAGGAACCCCTGACGCCCTGTACATCTGGGCCGTTGATGCCTTATACACTCAAACCCCTTTACCTTGCCTGAAATTTTCCACTTAGCACTATCAGCACGAGGGCAGAGCCGCCTTTGTTTATTGCTTTATTCTTAAGATCAAGAATACATTTAGTTAAACGAGTTGAATTTAAGTGGAATTGTGATATATAATGCCTTAAAATTTTCTTCTTTTATAAGAGGGATGAGCAGGTACAGTCTTAAATCTCTCCTTTGCCCTTTAAAATACTTAGCATAGAGTAGTTTGGGGCTGGCTGTTGAGACACCCTAAAAACGAATATGCCTTCTGTCTTCCATGGCATTGTAGTTCATTTTCAGGAAAGTAACCTTGTTCTCACCATTCAAAATTCATACCTTGGTTTTATGTTACCTTTCCACTGGATCAAGGGGAGGGGGAACACGTCAGAATGATATTTAGTTACCAGATGAAATTCATAGTCGATTCCAGTTTCTCTTTCTCTGAATATACTATTGCCGCATAAAGAAAAACAGTTGCATATGAAACATCACACCTTTAATTACTTTAACTTGTTTTCCTTATCTGAAAGCAGAAATCAGTACAAATGAACAATGTAGAATCTCTAGACCACCTAGAGCTGGCCGGCTTACTTCCCCCATTATCTTGCCATGTGGCCTTGCAGTCTGATGCCCCTAGCAAATCAGAGCTCTTATCTTTTAAATAAGTGTAATAATAGGCGTGAACCCTCTTACCTGCTCAACTCAGTTATTAAGGTTAATAAGATAATGGCTGTTTAGACCTTTAAGGACTTTGGAAGAAAAATAATATTATTTAAGGGGTCTTAAGCTTTTCTAATACTTATAATTATTTTGGGGAAGTGCCTGGTGAAACATTTTATCACTACTCCCTGATCAATTCTTTGAGGCATGTTGGCCTTCGTTGGGCGACTGGTAGGAGGCTAACTTCTGGTACTATCCATGTTGACACGGTTAATCTCTGAGATCTACCAGCCTTGCACACATGTTCTGCACTAGAACTATTAGAAAGAAACAAACTGTATCCTGAGATATCTCTGGCACTTATTGCGCAAGACACACATTTGCCAAACTCCCATTTTCTCTTCCAGTAAACTGTTTAGAAGTACCTGTCCAAGGTAAACTTGATTGCTTAAGAAGTTATATTCTCTTCTGTACGATTGGTTTTAGTTAAGATAACGTCTCAAGCACGGGTATCTTTGAGAATCTAAGGATTTCCCCTTCCCTTTTTAAAAATAATTTCATTTTGCTGGCTGGAGCCTAGACTCACTTAATTGATTTCCTTGTTCTATTTAAAGATTGTTTTTATTAATGTACTTTTCAAGCCGAGACATAGCATTATCACCTTCAGGATCACGGCGCTAAGTGTTGAGATCTGAGCAGGCCAGCTGCAGCAGCTGTGTTTCCCCTTGGATCTCAAAGCTGAAAACTTTCATCTCCTTTGCTGTCTCAGCTGCTGGTCTGAGGCTATGGCCTTCTCATAACTCAAACCAGTTTCAAAGCAACATAAGTAACCTCTTTGGAATGCTTTTGGAAAACCACAGAAAGGTTCTTTAAAAGTACACCACTTATATACTTTAAATGAATGTTTCCATTTTAAGGTAATAACAGCATAATGTCAGGAGCCAGCCTATGATATTTAACTACATTATGAACATAGGGGAGGAATGTGTCTATAGACCAATTTTTAAAAGAAAAGAAACAACAGAGTCATGAGTTAGTATTTTGAAAATGATTTCATGGTTGTGGAATCCATGAATAAATTATATATTCAAAATTTCTGTTTATGAAGTAGCATTTTCTTTAGGCATAAAAACTTATTCCTTTGTCAAGGGCGTATGAAAGGATATCAACACTGAAAAAGAAAATGAGTTTGATTGTCTTAACTGACTCAGAGGGAAAGGCATGAGAACGGATGTTTGTTTACTTAGAGCCTGAGGAAGATCAGTTACCTGCATTTGAATAACACTTGGTTATATGAAACAGCCAATAGAATAAAACATGATTGTTGATTTATAAAATTAAAGATCATGTTAGTGAAATTTGACATTTCCCTCCAAGGGTGGACAGAAGGAGAGCTTTTGCTTTTTATATTTGGCCTTCAGGGAGGAAATTTCCCCTGGGACCTCCCTTGTTCCCTGTGGTGACTTAGCTAAAGGAGGACTGCATGATGCAGTTTTGTTTGTAATTACAAAAGAGATTGCAAATTAGATTTCACATTTATATCTCCCTTACCATCTCCCTAGCATTTTGTGGTAGGGAGAAGCCTCTTTGAAGGCACTGGCTAAGAAAAAAGAAGTCTCGGGGGCTTCTTTAACTGTCTGTTGGTGTTATGTAAAAATAAACCAGATTCCAATATCACGGTCTTCCAAGGGTTATCTTTACAAACCAGCAAACTAGGGCATCCCGCACATATGGTAGAAGTTAATCCAATTCCTTCAAGAATTCTGAACACATTGTTTTTTGTAATGATTTACTGCATGGATTTTCAAGCTTTTCTTCATAGTCACTTGTCTTACCTTATCTGGAAGGGTGGCTCAGTGTAGTCCCTGCCTGTGCTACCAGAGGATTAAAACAGGTCGGCCAGCTATCACTTTCCTTCTGGGTTTCCCCAGACACGCTGGGTATCATGTGGAGCCGCTACTGACCTGCTCTTGAACCTCTGCCATTCCAAGGCAGCACTGTTTTGTGTAGTAACTCGAATGACCTTTTACTTTTTTAATAGTCTGCACTTCTGGAAAGTGTTTTCTGTGATTTTCTCTTTTCCCTATGAAATATATGTGTAATACACGCATGTACACGCCACACACTGAAGTAACAGATAAACACAACGTTAACATACATGCAGTGTTAAATCTAAGCCACATGTGGAGTTTAAGGCTTAGAGTATCTACATTTGTATAAAAAGAAAATCCTAAAATTAATTATTTGATACATTACTATGTAAAATGTTAGCATTTTAAGGCAGAAAGAATATAAAACATAATAATATATCTCTAGGTTTTCTACTTTTTTCAAAATCCATGTGAATTTTACATATAAAGCCCCTCTTAATTCAAAATACCCTCATGTGGTTAGTAAGTAGAATCCTAGGAATTCTAGCCAAATTAAAGTCTGACTGCGTTTTTTCAACCTCTGAACTACACACACTGAATACAGGGACCTTTTATTTTAACAGAATTACCTTAATTCTAGACATATCTTTTCAAGGAGCATTGACCCGCCCAGATAAGACACATGCTTCTAGGGTGATGTATACTTGATTGAATACCCTCCATTTTCCAGAGGCTGCTTGGGAGGAATTTCAAGGTATTACCCATCCCTAAGTGGAAGCTGAGTTCATTAATTATTAAACCATGAGGCCTTCCTAAGTTCCCCATTATTCAAAGGTTGTATGCTTTTTATTTATATTTTAATTTTTTTGTTTTGTAACACTTATACTGAGAAGCAAGTGAATCTGAAAGTCTCTCCCAAGCATGAGGTTTCCCTGAACCCTCTAAATGATTTGCCCTTTGCTCGTAAATCTTTTGCCATGGTCAACACAAAGCCGAGTATTGATTTACTAGTGAACCATCTTGTCATCTCTGGGCTCGGGTCCTTTGACCTTTTATTTGTTCCTGTAAAACTGTAGTGTATCTCAAACTTCTTTTCTAATAGGTCCTTTAAGCTTCAAAAGGCCATGAGACTCTGTAGGAATATATTAAACAGCTGGATAATCCAGAAAAAGAAAGTATAAAATATAATTGCAGACAGCAAAAGGTCAGAAAGACCCTGATGGAGTCCAAAACAAAAACAAATTGTCAGAGCAAAAAAGGCCTCTGAAGGAGAGGACCCTGCTTAATGCTAACTAAATTCCGTTTGATTATTTTAGTAAAGCACTTCAAACATGTACTTCTTCCATGGTAGCTTATTGGCCAACTAAGTGATTTTAAAATAGGATGCTTCTAAGCAACATAAAAGCAACTCAGTGTAATTCAAGGAAGTGTAATGTATCTAAATGGAATTATCACAAACTACTTCCCAAAATACCAGGATTTCAAATAGGGGATTTTGCTGGATTTCCTATAGTCTTCTTCATGCCTTTTCATATATAGATAAGCTGGAAAATTGCTGATTTATAGGTAAGGTTCAGATGCGTGCAGTAGCTTGAGTCCTAATGAAGTCTATGTAGAATCAGTGATCCAACTTCTGTTCGGTGCATTGCACATCCTTTCCTAAAACTTATTGAGGTTAATTGGCTATGTAGGCCTGCACCTGATAATCCTTTACTACTTACTATGTTTTAGTTCCTGCGGAGTGATGCTTGAACTGTGCTTTCTTCAATTGCCTTTTTCTGTAAATCCCTCTATTAAAAGTAGTGACTTTTGTATTTTGTATTCTCATTTGTTTGCACATCTTGACACCCCTTTTGGTAAAACTTTGGAAAAATATATATATGGTTATTGAAGGACAATTTCCCTGAGATACAGACACCAAGTATCTGTTGGCCTCAGAAGAGGTTGCCATGCTGGTTATGGGTGCAAGTACGAATAAAGAGCGGATCAGCAAAAAGCTCTGGAGGAGTTGAAATACATAAAATAAGAACATGGGTCAAGTATATTTTTCAGAAAAACCTCCATTTTTTTTTACCAGTCTGTTGCTATGATCTGCAACAATTCTGGAAATTGAATTATATATTGAAATGCAAGCTCCCTTGAGGTTTCAGTCCCCCGTCAGTGAATGAAAGAGGTACTTATTTGGAGCTCTGAAAACCAGATTACTATTTTAGTTCAATTTTAAATAGTTAAAACATTTACATAATTCAACATTTTAAAATTCTTTAAAGCTTATACAGAACAGTATCTATATCTAATAGTTTTTCTGCAAGGAAACTATTAAATTCCTAAGATTTTTCGAATTCTTCCAGAGATAATTTTAAGTATATGAAACATAATTCTTGCTCATCATACATACTGTGTGTAGCGACATCAAATTTCCTGTTCTTTATTGTGGATAATGTCAGATTGTGTCAATAGGAAACACTTTACTCAGCCTTTTCTCAGTCAGTACTTAATGGTTTCTGATCCCTTTCATGCAGCAGTTATCTGGTGAATGCTGCAATGTCTATGTCACTTAGTGTGCCAGGTTCCCAACAAGATAAATGGCTAGTTAAATCACAGGTTCCAAAAAATATATACACCTTAGAATTTATTAGATATTGCTAAACTTTTCTGTATAGCAGTGATGGAAATTACTGTCCCACCAATAATAGAAAATAGTTCTCATTTTCCAAAAATGTTCATTGACAGCAAAAAATGATTGTTAAAGTTTTGCTATCTGATATATTGATATAGCTGAAGTTTACACTCTTCTTTTGAGTCATGTACAGTATTCATTTGTTTAGGGATAAATTATGTTTGGGATGTGTGTGTGTATGATAGAGAAAGGGAGGGAGGGAGAGAGAGGAGAGAGAGGAGAGAGAGGGAAGGAGAGAGAGAGAGATTTGGTCGTATATTCTTCCATGTTTCTTTTGTTAGTCATTTTATATTTATTTGTATGAATTGCTTATATTTTAGGGAAATTACCTGTCATCTCCAATATGTTATAGGAATTGGAATTTTTTTTAGTTCGTCATTTGTCTTTTGATTATTTTTAAATCATTTATACAGTCTAGAAAGTTGTGGTTTAAGTAATTAATTTTATGGCTTATATTTTCTTTCATTGCCCAGCTTTGGCGACATTGTTAGAAAGACCTTCATTACTCCAAGTGTGAAAATTAGTTCGCATCATTGTTTCTCCTCGCCTTATGGTCCAATCAGATAATTGGTCAGAGTCAGCTGTCAAAACTGCTCCATTGATTAATCACGGCCCGCACACCCTAGAGCCTTTGTGCTTTGCCTTAGCTGAGGAAGGGAGGAGTTTATGATTCTCAAGGGACTCAGGCCCAGTACTTGACTCCACCTGCTAAGTTCACGAGGGCCAGCAATAAGAAGCTGTCTAATTTCAGGGTCTGTTGGGATGACAGTAAATGCTAGGTTTTCCCTGTACATTATCTGTATTTCATTTATGCTCTGATAATTAAGTGTTCAGCATACAGTGACATAGTTCTACTTGTGACTTGAGTTTACCTGTGATTGTCCTAGGTAATTAGAAGCTGACTGTGTGTTATTAGTGTGTACTAGTATTATTGTTTTGTCTTTTTGAGATAGGGTTTCACCATGCAGTTCAGGCTGGTCTGAAAATCACTTTTTAGCAAGGTTGGAATCCTCCTGCCTCAGCCTCCTGAATGCTCAGACCACCATGACCCTGGTGCGTATTATTTTATTAATAGACAACATTACTTTATTAGCATTATAAATAATGAAGCACAACACATTCATTTTTGATAATTGTATTAAAAAATAAAATGCTTCTTGTGTTTCTGTCAACATTAATAGACACTGACGTTGTAAATTAATAGTTTAAAATGCATTTCAAGTAAGTGTTCTAACTACATTATATTGGAGAGATTCTGAGACTGTAAAATAATTACATTATTATTAAATCACAGAGAATTGTGATTTATTTAACATTAAAAAATTATTGGGGGGGCCGGGGAGATGGCTCAGTGGAATAAGCGCTTCCCTGGCAAGCACAAGGGCCTGAGTTCAAGCCCCAGTTCCACTAAAATAAATAGGGGGGCTGGGGATAGAGCTCAGCAGCATAAGGGCCTGCCTGGCAAATACCTCACATCCCAAATTTGATACTCAGTACTGAAAAAAAAAAGAGAAAGAAAAATTATTAGGTATTAGGCATCTAGCAAGTTTGTCTTCGTGTCCTGGTTTCCTCATCTTTAAAATGTGAATAATGACAGTAGTCACCTCAGAAGATTGCTATGAAGAATGAATGAATGCAAACCTATGAAGAAAGTACAGTAATGCGTGGCATAAGGCCCAAGTAGATATTAGTGATTCAGTTTCTGAAAAAAATGTATCATGACTGGTGTCCCAATTACGCAATCCAGATGCAGATAACTATTGCTAGAGTGTGCATATGGCTGGGGCACTGGCTGTCATCTATGGAATTATACTATGTGAACGTGTAATTTTAGTCAGTTTCATGTATTGCCAGATCACAGCATTTTTTAAACTCTGAGGCCATATCTATTTCCTTCGGATGATCAGGACAGCTGAACCTCTAATCCATTCATTTTGGTCTTCATTGTGATTGAAACAGCTGAATCCATCATGCAGTGATTTGCTTTGATCATTAAGACAGCCAAAATGAAAGCATTGGCCATGCTGCCTAAGGTCCATTTATTCTGGAAACATCTTTTGACAGGTAGAGCGCAGTCCCATATTGCCTCTTGGACGTTGCATTGATATCTTGTGTGGCTTCTGGTAGCATATTCATCATCTCGCTAATACACTTTTGTTATCATTTGTTCTCTGTTATCTTAATACAGCGAACAGATGATTCATGGGGGTGATTCGCTCAGAGCCACTCCACTGCGGATGGCCCGAGAGGCAGCAGAAGAGGCTACTGAGGGTTGTGATCGAAGTGCTAGGCATTGTGCACGGAGGCTAAGGGAAGGGGTGCAGTGACGGAAGCGGTGTTCGTATGCTCACGCAGCCAAAGTCGCGGGAATCTAGGTCTACAAAGGTTTTGTTTGAGTTACACCAAATTTAAATGTGTGAGTTCCTAATCCTTTAGCACCTTTATTAAAGTTCTAAGGGCTTTATTTCAGAGAATTGTGATTTATTGAACATATTATACTATTTTATAATCCCAACAAATATTTAATTGATTTATGATTATGCTTTCTTAAAGTTACTGGCAAGTATTACTAATAATAAATATTGAATCTGAACCAGAACGTATATCTGTACTACAGAAGACATATCTAGGTATAGGTATAGATGTAGGTGATATTTTTAATTCAGTATATGAGGTCAGGTCAAGAATACTTACACTCACACTTTTGTTAAATGTTGAATAACTGTAATACAATGAAATGGCTCTAAACTTTTCTTTTTCTTTTTTTAAATTAATTTTATAGATAAAGAAATAGCAATGAGACAGTTTCAAAACAGGTTAGTAGGACAGTCACAATAATTAATACATTGCATATTGTTGTTTTTGTAGTAGTTATTCATAGTATAGATGCAGATATGATATCTTGTCTAAACACTATTAGTACAAATCTTTCTTCTCATTGAACTAGGAAAAAGTATCTGTATATCTATCCTAAGTGCAAAATGGTCCTTCATTTATATTCCCCTTTTTTGTTTAATTTGGGCAAGGATGGGTATTCCATTGCCGTTCAAATATTATAGATGCATGAATTCAGCAGAGTAATCCAATATAGTCCAATAGTGCATACTAGTAGTGGGTTATCCATAGGACTGGCAACATCAGAAGTTGTTGGCTTGAGCCTTCTACAGCTCAGCATATGAATATAGCTTTACTTTTTATACCTTGATTTTATACTTTTCTGCTGGATGGTTAAGACCAAGATAAAGCAAGACGAATATAACAAGAAATGTAACTTTTGTATCTGACAAGGTCAATCAGATCCCCTCAGGATTTACCCTGAAACCATGTACGGCAGTTTGTAGATCTTTTGTCAGTGTCAGCCATGTGAATGCGTCATGGCCATTGCCTGACCAATTTGCTCTCAGAAATCATGACGAAGCAAAAGTGCATGAGTAGCGACTCTCAGCTAAAAGGGAGAGAAAAGAAGCAATTACCAAAGTGATCTCTCGAGTGCCTCAAAGCATGAATATTTTGACTTGTGTAACATACAAGATCACAGAAGTACTATAGCTGAAAAGCATGGACCTCACCCATTGTAACTGGCCCTTAATATTTAGTTTTAGGCAAAGGAATGCTAGAAATCCTCACGTTTCAGAGAATGGGATAGTTAGTAGCACTAAGAACGTCTCTCAGTTTTTGCTGTTATTTGAACCATCTTAGGTGTTAGCAGAAGAATTCAAAAGTGTGGTGGGCCTTGCATATAGTGGAATCAAATAATTCACAAACAAGAGAGTCATGAAGATTGATGCTCACCTATTTGATCTTAAGTTTCAATAGAATATGATCATTGCAGATATGACCTTTAATTATTTTGGATTTCTTATTCATATATATTTGTGATACACAGAGATTAGATCCCATTTCGAGTTTGATAATCACACATATTGGACACTGAACATTTACTCCCTCTGTCGCCTTGCCCTTCTCTGATGGTTCTGATCTAAGTGCTGGCATTGTTCACACGAGGCAAACAGAAGTGGTGCAGCAAAGGAAATGGCGGTCATGTGCTCACACGGCCGAAGTCAAGGGGATCGCGGTCTGTCAAGGTTTTGTTTGACTTTCTCAGACCCCTTCTCCTTCTCAAAAGAGTCTATAACCCAGTTCTTTGCTTACTTAGTATACCTCTTTCATTTGCTCTTTCACTTATTTACTTTTGGGGTGTTTCATATTAGAGAAACTGTGAAATCTTTTGTAACTGGATTATTTCATTTGGCATTGTGCTCTCAAGATGCAGCCATTCTCTGAAAACTCATGTGTCATGTTATTTTATCCATCCATGTGCTGATGGACAGATAGGCCTCTTCCAAGGTTCAGCTCTTGTGAGCTGTGTTGTAGCAAGCACTACGATGGCAGTGAACATACACATGCACACATTGCTGCGGTGCAACACCTTTCAGTCTTTTTAGAAAATACTAAAGCAAGGTGTAGCTGGGCCAAATAGAATTTGTAGTTTTAGTTTCGTGAGAAAAGTCTGTAGTGAATTCCAAAATGGGTTTGCCAGTTTACCATGTAAAAGGTAGCCCCTACCTGCATAACCTTACCAGTATTTGGGTTTTTTTCAGTCCTTGAAATCGCCATTCCACTTGAGTAGGGTAGAATCTCAGTATTGTTTTTCATTTGTGTTTTTCTATTGTTCAAAGATGGTGGACATTTTTATGTATATATATTGGCAAGGTATATTTCTTCTGAGAAGTGACTATTACTTTTAGTTGCCCATTTTATTTTATTTTCACTTTGGCAGTCCAAATTTTTGAGTTCTTTATATATTCTAGGTATTAATCCTCTGTTTAAGGAATGGGTAGTAGAAGTTTTCCTCATTATGTACATTGTCTTTCACTCTTTTGTTTGATTCTATTGTTCTACTGTGTAGAAACTTTTCACTTGATATAATCCCATCTAATTATTGGATTTATTTCTTAAGTAGTTGGGAATCTGTTCAGGAAGTCTTTGCACGGCTTTAAGAGTTTTCCAGTTTTTCTTCCAGAAGATTTGATGTTTCTTTCTTCCTTTTTTAAAAAAAAGTATTTGATGCATTTGATTTGATTTAAGAGTAAACACATACACCAGCTTTGATTCTTCTTCATGTGAATAACCAGTTTTCCCAGCATCATTTGTTAAAGATGCTGTCTTTTCTTCAGTGTATATTGTTTCATGCTTTGTTTCAGATCAGGTGGCTGAGGAGGCGAGGGTTTTCCTACATCTTCACTCCTATTTCACCGACCAGTGTATCTGGTTATGGGTCTGTCTTCCCTACTATGTCCTGGGGTAGAAGTTTAATGCCTGCCTCTTTGCCCTGGCTACTGAGGGTGCTTTGCGCCTTGTGGGTCTCTTCTAGTTTCATCTAGGTATTTTAGAATTATTTTTGTCTCATTCTGTCAAAAAAGATGATGGCATTCTGATGAGGATTACATTAAATCTGTATATTATTTTTGGTTATGTCACCATTCTGATAATATTAGTTCTGCCTATCAAATAGCAGTGGATGTTATTGCGTTTTCTAGTGTCCTCTTCAATCTTTTTTTTTTTTTCTCTCTCTCTTTCAACAAGATAGTTTTTATTATAGAGATCTTTTCCTTCCTTGGTTGGTTAAGTAATTCCTAAGTTGTTGTTGTTAGTGAGTTTTATTTTTATTTTTTTATTTTGCAGCTACTGCATATGACTTTCTAATTTTATTCTTAGTGGGTTTAGCCTTGGCATGTAATAATACTATTAATTTTTATGTTTCTGTTTCATATCCCAACACTTCACACAATTGAGGTTTTTTTTAGTTTGAAACATCTTGTGGTAGAGTTTTTTGGATCCTCACATAAAGGATCATGTTATCTGTGAATATGAATATATATATATTTTTTCCTCTTTGAATCCCTGTTATTTCTTTCTCTTGTTGAATTGCTCTGGCTAATGTTTCAAGTACTATATGGAACATTGGTTTGTTTCTGGTTTTAGTGAACTTGCTTTTAGTTTTCACCTAGTTAGCATAACAGATGAAGAGTCTGAGGTCGCTTGGAATTTTAACTTGGACTTCAAGGGTAAAAAGAAAATACTAAACCTTAAGATGTATTTACAAACTTGGGAATTTAAGTGGATGCTAACTTTAAGTTGATAGATGAAGCGTGTGGTATGGCTTGGCGTGAGTTACCTCATCCGCGTCTTCCACTTGTTGCTCTGGTGCAGACGCTGATTGCAGTAGTGACATGCACGCTCATATTGTTCCATTTTATCATTTTTATTTTTGCAATGTTGATATTTTTATGGCTATAATGGATGAATCTTGGTTTTGATAATCTGATTATATATGAGAGAAAAATATTTCTTTGGTTTTTGACAAATCAGAGTAATATTTTATAAAGAAATCTAGCCACGTTTCCTGCCTTTTCTGCTTCTCAGGTTCTTTTTCTGTGCACCCAGCGTGGTTGCTGCAGCAGTTTCATGGCCAGAGCGCTTTGTTCCACATTGCCGTAGACTTGCAAGTGGTGCTTCTGGTTTCCACATCGCTGACCACAAAATCAAAGCGGATATTTTCACCAGGAACTTCCAACTTCTTCACTTGACACATTCTTTTCCTGTCTAATTACGTTATATAGCATTTCAGAACATTACAAAAATGTGTTTGCTTCTTTTAGAGCTCAATGATGATACTTCATTGTTAAAAATCATGTTGCCGATTGATGTATTTGGTAGAAAATACCCAGCAACTATTAACCAGCAATTATTTTTACTTCTGTTAATCATGCTGCATTACAAAAGAACATAAATTTGACAAAATTCTTGTGGGCTGGTAATAGTGTGAAACAAAATGTTTTGGTAAATTCCCAAGTTTTAAGAATGTTTATCCATACATTTGGCTGTAAATTCAACAAAGCTACCCACATCTTTTCTGTATTAAGCATTTTGGCATAAGTTAGAACTTGCTATAGGAAATATTATAAGTGATATTTAGTAAATCATTTAGCAAATTAAATGTTTTGTTTTTTGGAAGAACTTTAACCCATGTTTATCCTTTTAATTTTTCTACATCATTTATTGTTATTCATGTCCATCCATTTTATGATTGCTTTGCCATGTCATTTATGTATTTATTTCAATTTTTTGCCATGTATTTATAATACACTTAGCTTTATGCCCTTAGATGAGGAGGATAGATTTATTATTACTTTTTTTTTTTTGGTGGGTGTATAGAACTTGGGACCTTGTACTTCCCAGGCAGGTGCTTATGCCAGTGAGCTATCTCCCTGGTCTGACATTTATTATTTCTAAACAATGTCAATGTCAGAGAGTCTTCCTTTTGTGTTGCTTTTATGTGTATCACAGCTGATGCTTATATTTTTGAATGGGAAGTTATCTTAGAAGTTACTAGATTTAAGTTCTAATATATAATTACTATTAGTAAATCTTTAGGTTTCACTTTTTACACCAAAAGGAAATTTTATTTATCAATTTTATGAATGAAGAGAAGCAAATCTCAGGGGAGTATGATAATTTGCTTTTTTAAATCTTGTAGACCACTTTATCCCCTAATGCAAGTAAATTTCCAACTGTAACCTACACATGGATATTTCTCTGCATTTTTACATATTTATAGAAAAACTTATGAAATTATTTCCCATTATAGTCAGTAGGTTAACTAGATTGTAGTTTTCAATTGAAACTTCTCAGTGTGAGTGTTTTCCATATTTTCTAAAAGAATCCCTAAAAGCGAAGCTTTACGTTTTTTTCTGATGGAGAATCAAATGTCTCACATAATTGAAATAAAAAAAATTAAAGCGATTCTGAGTAATGGTGGACAAACATGTACCATAAAACATGTTCTATTTTAGGGAGTAACAAGAGATCAGTTGGGTTCGGCAGCATTGCTCAGTTATGCATTTTATGCCCTGCTCTTACTAGAATTCTGTGTCACTGATTTCTGTGCATTAAACTTGGTCTCACTCCTTTGGAATAATTCAATTTCATACAATAAAGGTAAGGTAATTTAAAGTTTTCTTTAAATGATTAAAGAACATATTAAGACACACTCTGGAAAAATGTCAGCCCTGGGATTACAATTAATTAGACCTTTGTTTTTCTTAAATAGGAATAATTTAAGCTTAAAACTTGGATATATGACTATGGATTGAACAATGTTTAACTTGGCTCTCTTATTACATTGAGACCTAGAGGATTATATAGCAGTTAGAAATACAAAGAAGCATGTATTTCTCAACCAATTAATTGTGCGAATTTATAATTTGTAATTTCATTTAATTTCTCAGACATAATGTCTACGTAAAACTATAGGTGTATCATTTCCCAGTAGACTTTTTACCTAGAAGTTACTGTTTTGTAATACGATCTAAAGCACTCCCTGTAGGAATTCAGCAGACAGTATTGTAATGTGAAAAATGTAGGCCACTGTGCCGTAGCAGTGTCTTAGTTCTTTTTATTTGGAGACATTAGTAATGTTGCTTATAAACCTATGGCACTGAATCACTGTCTTTTAAAAATGTCATGTTCAGGTGTCTTATCTGTCAAGATTTAAATCTTATCTCTGAGTGCTTTTCTGTATCTTTACTAGTAAATGCTTATCTTGGTGTTTTGGGGGGTAATTCACTTTTCTGTTGATTGCCTTTCATTCCATCTGGAAAATGGTGTACAGCAACATTTGCAGAATATTATTAAATACATAATTTGTGATGACATAACTCAGGGAGGAAAAAAATCTTTCAGTTCCTTGAAATGTGGGACGTCAGGGGGTGATTCTAGTGGAGCCTTCTGTTCTGTGAGTAATGAAAATGCTAGATGAGAAAAACATCTGTTTAATATAGAATAGGCCTCGATCCAGTGTGTGGCTTCAGGCTTTCACAGTAGTCCATCTTCACCATGAAAAATTCTACCAGCAAGAGCAAGTGTAAGCTATGTCTTTTTAAAGGTTTAATTTGGGACAAAAGTTTTCCTCCTGAGTTTTTGATACCATGTCATTATGCACCTAAAAGTTTACAATTTAGGATAGATACTTATTTTCTTAATGGATGTGGAAGAAGGAACACTAATTCTGCCCTAACCGTTCACTACAAAACTGACTATCATAAAATATGATTCTCTAATTAAACATTTTTAGGGCCTGGTTTCAAAATCAAGTCCATTGCTAGTTCTAAGAATTTCATTATTTCAGTTGAAATTGGGTCAGTCCCTAAGGTCAGTGCAATCAGGTGGTTAAGACACACTCATAGATGGCTAAATAAGGAAAGTTGTGAACAGCTTTAGTAGCAGCTACTTTTGAAGACTAGGTTTGTAGAGTTCAAAGAAATTACTTGCTTCTGTGTTAGCAAGAGTTTTGACCATCATAAATGTTAAGCATTTAGATGATGAATACAAAATTCAGGTTATGATAAAACAGAGTTTTATGACTGTAGAATGATTGGAGATCTAGATTTAATAATTGAGTAGTCTGTAATAGTAGTGGGTTATCCATAAGACTGGCAATATCAGAAGTTGTTGACTTGAGCCAATTACAGCATATTAATATGGCTTTTCATACCTTGTTATTATACTTTTCTGCTGGATGGTTAAGACCAGGATAAAGTAAAACCTATATAATAACAAGAAATGTAACTTTTGTATCTGCCAAGGTCAGTCAGATCCCCTCAAGATTTATCCTGAAACCCTGTACTGCAGTTTGTAGATCCTTTTTCAGTGTCAACCATGTGGATGAGTCACAGACCTTGCTTGACCAATTTGCTCTCTGTAAAAGCCTGAGAAAATGTTTTCTCTCCATATGACTCTCCTTAGGCACACTCTACATCGTCGATCACTTTCCTCCATGTCCCATAGTCTCCTTGATCAGAAAATTTGGGACATCACTGAGTTACAGGATATTACAGTATATGTTCTCTTATGTCCTGAGTCCTCACTAACCTTGAAAGGCTAGGGCCAAAATATTGTGTGCTGAATTCACGCACCTACAATATTTAAATGGCAATGGAATACCCATGTTTGACAAAACTAAACAAAAAAGGGGTTACAAATGAAAGACCATTTCGTATCTGTATATACAAAATAGGATAGATATATAGCTACTTTCTCTTAATTCAGTGAGAAGAAAGAATTGTACTAATAGTGCTTGGACAGGATATCATGTTTGCATCTTGTACTTTGAATAACCACTATGAAGACAACAATATGCAATGTATTAATTATTGAAACTGTCCTATTAATAGGTTTTAAAACTCTCATTGCTATTTTTTTCTCAATAAAATTAATAAAAAAATTTAAGAATTGATTATGAAAAAAACTCACCTTACTGTTGTATCCTTTCCTGTATCCTGTTGTCTACCCTAAAGCTTTCGTCTTTGGCTTAGTTCAATTTCTATTAAGTTATTTTTTCTTCTGTCTGCTCATGCTGTCTTATCTTTTTAATTTTTTCCTGTAAATATAACCAAACAACCACTTCCAAAATAACTCTCTCAGCAACAAACTATATGCTTAGATTCTATGACTGCCTTGTTCCTTATACGTATTGTCACCTTCTTTATTAGGACTGCTTGAAATTTTGCTGTATATAATCTAAGTATTTCTAGCTGCTGCTCTTCCATTCTTTACAAAATCTCTAAGCCTTTTTCATTACAATTCCCTCCTTTACAACTCTTCTTAATTAGTGTACTAATGCTTGTCTATTTGTAATAGCTAAGCAATAATTCTTTCATTCATATTTTACTGCATCACTATATTTTGAACATTCATAATGCTATTTCCTGAGATGCCATGAATTTTACCTCATTGTATGAAATTATTTCTTACTCTGTTAACTTATCCCAGATATTCAGAACATTATTCACAAGTTCTGAATGTGCTCTATAGTTTGTAGTTATTGTTGTATAATTTTTTGTTTACATTTCTACTCTGCATACTCTCTTATTCAGCTTTTTCAGAGTTATAATCTTGAATGTGATGCTGATTTTGCAGTTTCTTTTTTTTCAAGCATTTATATATAGTCTCAGAATTTTCCACCTTAATTGCTATCATTTATCTCGATTTTATTTACCAGAAGTACCTAAGTCATACATTAGGACCATAGGCAGATTGACTGTGTGTTATCCATCCTACTAATTACTTTATCTGTTATTACATTTATTTCACAAAAGAATGCTTTATCTGTTATTACATTTATTTCACAAAAGAATTCTTAATCTGTACAAGAAACCTCTTTTTCCTTTAGCATTCACTGTATCAATTGTCAGTGCAATTTTCAATATGGTGATCCTTGCCCTTTCCTTACTGTACTCTTACCCTTGTCTGAACAGCTAATTAAATATTAATAACTGCTTAAATTTTGAAGTAATTTCAGAAATAGTTTTTATCCTTTTCTTCATCCTTATTTTAGTGTTATACATTAAGCCCTTGTAATCTTTCATCTGCAGTATTGTAACAGCATCTTACCTTACAACCCTTTGAAATCAACCCTGCTTGCAGCGGCAGCCAGTGATCTATCTAGAAAGGAAATCTGAGCACACCATTGACGCTTTTAAACATTTGGTTTCTCATTCCTCAGAGGATAAGGCCCAAGATCTGTAACCCATGATGGAACATGAGTGAGAACCTCTGTTGTCTTGTCCCACTCGAAGAAAGGATTCCTCTCTAGTGGTCATCTCTTACCTCATCTTGTTCTGAAACTGAAAGAGGTGTGAGTCCTGAATCGGCCCATGTTCCTTCTTACTTCCATGGGGCTTCTTGTTAGTACTGGGAGTGTCTTCTGCCACCTTTTCCCCAATACTGCCCTGAAGCACTACTGCCTGTGAAGTGTTTCCCTCCGAGCTGTCTAGCCCATCTGAAGTACTTTACAAATCATCTTCCCTAGTACTGAGGCATCCTCTTACTGACTTGCTACTCAGCTTTGTTTGCTGATGACAAGGATTTTGTTCTACTTTTCTTTGTTTACCTGACTTCTAGCATGCTATTAACATTTAATTCAAACTCAGGGAACATGTATCGAGTGAGGAATCTGTTCTCGCACACCTTTAGTCAGCAGTGAGACGCAGGCGTCAGGGAGTCACCCCTCTTCTAAGTAAAGGAGAAGTGGTAAGAGGAACCCCGCTCTCCAGGGCTCAGTCATTTCTGCTGGGATCTGCTTTGAAGGTGGGACAAATGCACCTATGTAAATGCCTGGGTTGACACCAAAGAACAAAGGAGAAACTCAAGACAGTGTGTGGAAAATGGAAAAGCACTGCAGATAAAGGAAAACTACCTGGATGAGAAGTATAAAATATATTCAGGAGTGAATTACTATCTATGAGTTATTGTATAGAGAAAGTGAATCTATTTCAAATCAGTGAAAAGATGAATTAGGGCCACTGAGTGATTTCGATTTTCCCTTGAAAATTTAAAAGTGCCTCACAGGTAGGAAAAACAGTCAAATTAATTTCCACGTGTCTCTTATGAAGTCTTAGTATTTCCCAGCATTTCACATGTACAGTATTACATGATAGTGTTTTTTGATGGGTGGGATCATTTATCTCCTCTGTTCTGGGTACAATGGAGAAAGTCAGGGTCAAAGATTTTAATGATTTAACAGGGACCAAGGTGTCGATGGTGGCGAGGCGTGGTAGTGCGTGCTGGTAGTCTCAGAACTGAAGAGGCTAAGATGCAAAGTTTATGAATTCAAACACAAAAGCATATAGGCATATGCTACATGGAAAGACACTGTCTCACAAAAGGAGGTGAAATATGACCTATATGTCAGGAAATACAGGGCTAAATTCAAGACTGATTCTGTCTCTAGATATAATCAGTGGATTTTCTTTCCCTCCCTCTGCCCAGGATTTCTAATGGAAACTAGATGAAGATTAAACATGTCCACACTTGGATTTGGGTCACCTATATCTTATAAAGCCACACTGCTATGTTAAGTTGGTCATAAATCTCTGCAAGTTTTACTTGCAGAGTAAGTAAATATCCATCTCAATCTACTTTTCTGTAAGTTTTTAAAACCTTGAGAAAAGGAAGCTATCAAATACTCTAATAATAACTACTAATTCTGTATTCCCGCCATCAAATAGGCGTGTGCAAACTAGCCACTTTTTACAATTAGAAATTAGAAGAAACCAACTCCTGAAGAGGATCTCTTCTCTTATTAAGGAATTACAGCTCTTGCTATCTACAGTCCTTATCTCAAGAGGGACATTTACGGTCTTCTTTGGAGAGTGAAAACAGGCACACATTTTGTAAGGACCACACTAGGGAAAACACCAGAGGCAAAATCATTAGCTTTTTATGGCATGAGCCTATTCAGGTTGCCACAGACCTCCATGGTGTGGGGAGACCAAGGGGCCTGTGCACACTGTTCAATACCTATTGCCTACCTCACAGTTGTTTTGAGGAGAACATTGGACTTGAAGTCAAAAAGATACGTGATGAAGGCCACAGAGTTCATGGTGAACTCCCCTTAGGTTGTGGGTGTGTCACTGGTGGTGAATGAAAAAAAATCAGTGAAATGTAATGCGTATATCTAATTTATTTGATTTTCTACATACATTACAATTACAGTACCTTAATCAACAATGAAAAGGTGTTATTCTCACTGTGATTCTCCTTAAGTGGAAAAAAATCAGTCCATCAAGTATTTATCATGGACTAAGTGTTTCTGACATTGTTTTAGTTTTTTTTTTATACTGTATTGATTTTACTTTAGACAATTAAACAATGTAATTATAAGTTTTATGTCCATCACTGTGCGTGGAAAAATGTAATGCATGAAACCTAAATATCATGTTTTTAATTATATTAGTGAATACAGTAGAACATTCGCGTTTTTCTCAGTGAACAATCTCCTATATTTCGCTGGTACACACCGCTGTGCCCTGAGGTTAATGAACTTTGGTTAATGTTCTCACACGATCAGCTACACAGGTCCTTGAGAGACATTCAACATTATTTCCATCATAAAAAGTTTATTGTGAGAATAAAGTTCTTTTTCTACAGTGATCTAACTGCAAAACTGCCATATTGCTTGATTCATACCACATAATATTTCTAACTTGTTTTCATGTAATCTTGGATCAAAATCTTTCCCCCGGGAAACCACCTATATTGCAGAAAGAACAAGATTTCTGACATGATTCTGCACCTAACAAGCTGTTTGACCTTTGTCAAGGGCAATAGTTTGCTCATCTAAAAAACTGAAGATTGTAGAGAAGAAATAGTCTGAGATCCCTTTCCAGTTGCAGCGCTCCACAGTTCTTATATTCCCAAGTGATCAAAACCACAAGGTAGCCCACTGTGAAATTCAGAAGAAAATTTGTATTTCATCATTATTAAATTCATACACTGTCACATTTTTCCTCCTTTGCATGATTGAATCATGATTTTTGTGGTGTTTTGTAGGGCTAGCATGGTAGCATCAAACGTGCCTGTCAGTAAGCAATTGTTCTTAGGCTTGGATCCACGCAGCGTTTTCCTAGGTCATTAAGCACACATTTTGAAATGAAGGCTACAGTAATAAATTAATATATTTTAACATTGCAATCTGTTCCACTGACCAACTTTTGCCCCTTTGGAAATTCTCTGGGGCTTGTTTAAAAATTGCCCTTTTAGAGAAGATGAAACTACATTCTGGATGAGTAAATATGCATAACACAGAACTAAAAAGTGCAGCATCAGTTAAAATCAACTTACAAAAAATGGATTTTGTGCTCAGATGAAAAATAAGTGAAATTAATATTGTAGTCAGATTTTTAAAAATCTACTGAGTAAGCTAACCTCACTTCCTGCTTTCCTAATTGAACCCTTTTCTGATTCTACAAAGCAAAAGAATCTGCCTATAGAGTTTGGCCTTGCTTTAAACACTTGAATATCTGTGACTCAAAATGTTAAAAACTACCTGGTTTTGTTTTCTCCTGCACCTTTTTTCCTTACCATTTGACAGTTGGTATTATGCGTCCCCTTGCCATTTTCCCCAGATATTGTTTCAAACTCCACTGTGGATGGTGCTATGAAGATAATTTTCAGATCAAATGAACACTTTAATCAGTTGATTTAGAATCAAGCAGAATATTCTTCGTGAAGTGATTGTACTTCACATGATCAGGAAGGAGACAACACAGTGAGATTCCTCCGTAATTTTAGATCCATGGGTTCCGTATTGAATTTTAAACCAACTGCAGATGGACAGTATATGAAGGAACATGTTTTGATGTTCCTTTTTAATCAGCTTAGTGTTAGCTAAGCAGTAGAGTAATAAAGATTTGCATAGGTTTTGTATGTATTTATTAGCTGTTACAAGTATTCTAGAGATAATTTAACATATACTGGATAATGTGGTAGGTATTTGTAAGTGCTGAGCCATTTTATAGCAGGTATGTAAGCAGATTTTGGTGTTTGCTGGGCATCCTAGAGTTCATCTCCTGCTAATATAAACAGATGGCTGTTTAGGAAAGACCGCTGACCTTCAGTTGCTGTAGGAATGAATGTAAGTTGCTCCCTTTTGGTGTGTCAGACTTTTTTATTCATTAATTCAGAAGACAGGATGCTAGCTATCAGGTATAATGTTTAAAACTCTAAGAACCAGTGTGTTATGGCTTAGCACAGTAGAAAACTTACATTACAAGAGAAAAAAAAATCTAATAGATCTTGCCACTTACAACATTTTAACTCAAAGAAGCAAACTATTATGCTTTAATCCAGTGGAAAGCCTATTGTATGCTCAAAGAAAAATTCAACAGAGCAAGACAAGACTTCCATTCTAATAGACAAAGGTAGACTAAAGCAGTAATATAATTCCTAATTTTATCTTGCTGTCTAAACACAGTATTTAGAATTATTTTTTCATGCTTTAATATATTGTATAGTTTTTTTTTCTACCTAACTGAAATACATCCATTGATGTTATCAGTTGAGATTAAATTAACTCTTTCCTACCTTAGTTTGCATTTTTAATTATATTTGAGGACTGTATATCAGTAGAATCAGAACTTAATTTTTCATTTCCTCTTTACTTTCATAAAATTAGAATAAAATATAAGTAGATTTACATATTTAAATGCACATTCATGTATTAAAATTATTAGAGATACATTGCTTCCTAAAACGCATGACAATTGTCCAGCTTGAAATGTCAGCTGCCAGGCTGTGCTAACATATAATTACTGCAGCTGAGATCCCAAAGCAGAGATTCACAATGCAAAGAACCATTTGGGAGCATCAGTACATGATGTATGAATGGGTAGGTTGGGTCAGAGATGAATATATTAGAATTTATGATCATGATGAACTGCTATGGCTACAGCCAGGATTAGGAACCTAGAGACTAATCCCTTTACCTTCTTCCTGCTTAGCAACACTTGAAGCAATCCAGTGGAACATTTCGGTGTCCAGAGAGCATAGTTTTAAATAACATCCATGGTGCCATTTCAGCTCTTATGTTGACTTGCCTTTATGCAGCAAGTAGTGATTTTAATTCAAAACCATGACATGTTGCGATTTTAAAATGAGTCAAATTTGAGAATTAGTACTACTTTTGAGAAAGGTTATTTTATAATGATTCAATAAATAAAAAGTTCATGTAAGCAAAAATGTGCTAGGACTTGCTAATTGTTTTATATGCTATAATGGGCATTGTACATTCATTGCAGGCTTATATGAGATTAAATGAGTTATACTTGAAAACAGCCTAGTCTTTTTTGAGTCTATTGCTAGTGCAGAGTGCAGAGGTCTTTTGTGTGTCATGTTGAGCTTCTAAAAAATTTAATTTGGCTTAAACAACTTCCCTAATGAATTACAGATGACTTTGTACTTATCAGGGAAGACAGCAAATCTTATGGCTTTGTGGCTATACTATGAACCTTCATATGGGTATGCTTATTCACTCTTCTGGAGTATCCAGGATGGTAGGTATTGCTATTTAATTATTTTCTTCCAGCAAGAACCACTGCAAAGTGATCTCTGTGTACAGCGCCTGTCTTCCCAAATCTTAGCAGAAGTCATCATTCCTTTTATTTAATAAAAATTCTTGGGATATGACAGGCTTAATTAAGCCACTGAGATTGAACAGTATCAGCACATTTTATAGGAGACGATTGTCCCCAAGAGAGGATCACTTCTGTAGTTGATATCCAAATCAGATTCACATGAAGCTTCAGCTGCTTGAATTTGAAACAGGGCTGTCATGTACCTAATGCATTTTGTCAGACTGTTAAACGTCTTAGGTAAAGAATTCACCAGCCAGGATGCATCTAGTCGCTCTCTCCCTTCCTGATCCTCTGATTTATTTTAAATTAAAAAAAGAAAATCCAACAGTCAATGATGCATTTCACTTGTATTTACAGTTTGCAGGGAAGTGATGGTCCCAGGCTTCCTAAACACATTTTGTCTGTTGCAGAAGATGCTTCTGTGGGGACATTTCTGATTCCTCTCTTCAGATTCTGGCCAAGTGGTTACCAGCTAGCCTGTTTTCCATGTTTTGCTCCAGGGACCTTTTTTTGTTGTTTGTTTTTTGTCCTCTTGAGTTTAGCTATTCTACATCAGGGATGTTTGAGGAGTAGTATTGTCTGGCTGGAGGTCGTTTTGCTGCCAAGCACATATTCTGCTGACCCTGAACTGGTCTGGCTGTCTGTGCATATTCCTCCCGTCCTTAGGAGGCAACCATTTTTAAGTTTAGAAATACCTCTATTAATGTGGATGGAAACTGTATGAATCTGATACTCTAAAAGTATAAAATGCTTACCTGTATTCAAAGACCATTACTTGTTCCTAATTTACTCTATGTATGCATTTGAAAAAAATGTGTAGTTTAGTATAATGATCTCAAATGGGATTTAAATGGGGTTTTATAGGAAAAAAATTGTTATTTAGAGAAAAAAATTAAGGGGGTGGGTTTTCCAGAATTTAGTGACAGGAATAACTTTGTAAAGGCAGAAAATTCATTTATGGCCAGCAGGATAGTTCAGTGGACTACGTGTCTGTTTAGGCATCAAGCGCAGGGATTGGAGTTCAATCCTTGGCAACGCATGCTGCACTAGCCCCAAACCCAGGTGAGCTGAGCTGGCCACTGAGACCAGGTGTGGCGGTGCACACCTGTAATCCTAGTGCTGGGGAGGCTGAGACAGGAGGATCATTAGGCTTCCAAGCTGCATAGTGAGACCCTGTATGAAACACATTTAAAAAACCCCAAAAACTCATTTCTGAAATTGAACAGAAATATCAGGTATTAGGAGCAGAAACAGAGGTAAAATAGAGAAAATAACAGATTAGGAAGTTTTCTTATGTTGCCAAAATAAATGATAATAGTAACTGTTATACTATTGCTACACACAAAATTATATTATTTGCTTAATTTATGCTCTTACCATTCCTCCAAAATATAAGGGGTGTTATTATGTACATTAAATGGATATTTTTAGGAATCTAAATAATTTGCCCAGTCATTTGTCTTTTACTTAGTCAAATCAGGACGTGATTTTATGCTTGATTTCAAAACTTGTTTTTCATAAGTTCTATTATATCATGACTGCTATGTCATCCTGACTTCCAGTGTTACGCACTGCCCTTCCAAGCCACGCCTTAGTCCAGCACTTGCTGTTTAGCCTTCCAAGTCCACGGCACTCCGCGGTTATGTCACTGGCTTGAATGCTGCAGCCGCCGCGAACAGTGCATCCGTTCTCACCTGACATCTTAGCTAGGGCTTCATGTTAGCTGTAAGAAATGAAATCTCAAGAACAAATACAATATTTTCAGAAAAGATGAAGAACATTTATAAAAATGTCGCTTGTCACTGACCAACATAGGCCTTGCTGTTGACGAATGGGAAAATCTGTGTGCTCTCCTATCATGCTTACTGATTTACTTAATTCAACAAGCTATATTTTATGTTACTAAAATATGCCAGACAGTGTTCTAAGACTAAGAAAACAAAGGAAAACAATTTCCAGTTCATGCTTTTGTGACGCTAGTATAAAATCCCCTCAAGGAATTCACCAGTTATGCCTCTCATTAATGTCAACAAATGAAAACTCTACCTCTTAGAAGCACAAGCACACACACAAATTGTGAGGAAGTTTATGAAGAAAATAGAGGATACTGTGAGAGATAAGACTGGTAGGGGTCTATAAATTCTGTATTCAGGGGAAAAAGCTCTAAGGAAATGACACATAGCTGAAGCCAAACGGTAAGTACAGATTTCTGGGGAGAAGTGTTAGGTAGATAGTTGAATCTCAAAGCAGGAAAGAGCTATATGTACTCAACACAGTGAAACAAAGTGTTAGGGCTGGCCAAATAGCTCAGAGAATTGGAGGTTCAATCCCCAGGCCTGCCGTGCTGGCCTCATTCCCCGGGCGCGCTGAGACAGCAATTGAGACTGGACTTGGTGGCGCACACCTCTAATCCCAGCTCTTGTGGGGCTGTAAATAGGTGGGTCCCTACTAGTGCGATCTAGTAGTGAGACCCTGAACACACTGGAGACCCTCCTCTAAAAATATAAAAATAAATGCATACACACAAAATGTTATAAGAAGGGCTAAAACTGAAGGGCTGTAAACGAAGACCATGTTTCACAGTGAGGCTGGAAGAGGCCCTCTAGTCTATGCCTGGTGCACGTTTGGCTTCAACTGACGGTAGTTTAAAGAAGCATGATCTTTCTGCCACTTCATGGGCTATGGATACTCTTCTGTTGTGTTAACAAACTACAGGCATTGGTCTGTTTGATTTCAGTTACTCGAAAAGCATATTGGCTTTAGTAGTTTCTCCATGATTCCTTATTTTCCTCTCCGATCCTAGACTTGTTATACAAAGCAGATTAGTAGGTTATCTTAAATTTCTAGAAACTTGATACAGGTTATAAATATCTGCTTGTTCAGTGAGAACTCTTTAGACTATGGCCTCTTGGGTATGCACGGTGGTGGAGGAACTCCACAGAATAAGGGGCAAGAGCATTGCAGAAGCAAATGGCGAAATGAACTAATGAGCATCCTGAGAGATGAAAACACATCAGCAAAGAAAATCATTTTAAATCATTGAAATTATTTTAAAATTTTCCCTTTAACACAAAAGGCTGAATCCTCACTATTGAAGACATGTCAAAAGTAGCTTGATTAGAAACAGCAGCGTTTCGTTTTTGCCGTTAGAATAAAAAGACTGAATTGTTACTGAAAAGCCATGAAGTACAGAACTCTGGAATTTGTGGTGAAAGGAAATTGAAAAAGAACAGAACATTTGGGTTCATGTTTCACAGAATAATTCGTGCGACAGAATAGGAAGGCAGTCTGAGGGAAAATTGACATAATTTTTTCCTAGGATGGGGAAAGGCCAGATAAATATGTCACTGTTAACAAATGTGCCATTGTGCATGAACAGTGTGTATTCTGCTCAATTTGTAAATATTAATTCTCAATCACTGGAAAATATTTACATGTTTTTCAAGTATAAACAAATTCTCCTCGTTTGGTTGCCATTCCACTTTATTTTTGGATAGACATTACACTGGACCAGAATGAGGCAGACAGATATGTTGATTCTCTGAGGAAAAACAAAAATTGTATGGAATATATGGTGTGTTATCTGCACAAGGTCCTACTAAACTACCTAAAAGTCTAGCTATTTTCAGGCTAGAGAGACCCTGTAGAATTTATCAGCCAGACTGTGGAATCCTAAAGTCTCACTCCTGGGAAGTATGCACGGACTGATCGATTCTTTCTTGAGTGTCTTCCTCCGAACCCCGAATGTAGATTTTGTATAGGAGGTGCTTAGAGAATCTCTGGTTGAGTCAGAGGGATTATTACAAGTAGTAGAACCAACAGTAGCAAACCAGAAGCTGAGTTGCTCCTCCTTCCACAGTTCAGAGTTGCTGCAGCTCATGCCTTTGGTGCCCCTGCCCCTCCTACACGAGCCCAGGGCTTCTGGGAGACAGCCGCCCGTGACACCTAGGCTGTTCATGTAATAGCCTGAGATTGCTGATATTCAGCATTTCCAGAACTTCCCAGCCTTTTCTCTTGGGGAGAAATCCAAATACCGAGTATGCGCAGTTTATAGGAGCCGGGGAGCAAGGGGGTTAGCATGTTACTATTGTCAGTCTCTTGCAATTAATTTATAAGCAAATACAACTGCTTTGTCAGCTGGTGACTGAAACTTCTGGAATATGAAAAGCTATCAATTTAGAGGGTAAAGTGAAGGTTAAGACACATCTAAATAGTTAAAAATGACTTTATAGGTAGAACACCACAGGATAAATTTCATAAATAAATTAATAAATTGGTAAATAAATTATATACAATACAATGTACCAATAAACAGTTTTCTACGCATTTGTATGAATTGCAATTTCCCCTAACTGATTTACATTTTCAGATAACTTATTACATTGTGTTCCATACATGTCTTAGTTGCTTTTCTTGTTGCAGTGACAAAAACTCCCAATACCCAAAATTAAGGGAGGAAAGGTTTATTTAGCTCACAGTTTGTAGGGCTTTCAGTCCACAATAGGCTGGCTTCAATGCAGGGTGGTATCTAAGATAAGGGAGTTTGTGGTAGGCAGAAGGTAGCAAAGTAACAAGGGACAACTGCAGCTCTTTGGATCCCTTATATCACGCCCATGCTACTTAGGGTAGGTGGCGTTCATGCTTTATCCTCATTCCTTTGAGCCTAGCATTGCCTTATGAATCAGTTCCAGCTTCACACAGTCTAGATCCATCCACCTCTGAAAAAACCTCATCTATGACCACATGAGGCTTTGTGGGGACATCTAAAGATAAGCTGTAACAATATAGTTTGTGCAAAAAGGAGAGAAGGAAACTAATTAGCTTAAATTATTTTCTTAGCCTGATACATGTAGTGTTGTTATAAAGTTTTTGTGTATGCATGTGTGTATGTGTATGTGAGAGAGAGAGAGAGAGAGAGAGAGAGAGAGAGAGAGAGAGAGACAGAGAGACAGAGAGACAGAGACAGAGACAGAGCAAGGGAAAGAGGGAGGCAGGAAGAGGGAGTAAGAGATACAGACAGACAGAGGCAAAGAGAGACAGAGAGACAGTTTTGTTAATATTCTGAAAAGGATGCCACAGCACATTTTATGGTTTACAAGTTGGAAAGAAATTGTGGTGGCATGTTTCCATTGAACTTCTGTTTTGAATGATAGAAGAGTTAGTCTGCTCAGCAGTTATTTGTAGCAGTTTTAATATAGTTACAGACAAGTATGTGAGGCTCCTGGACTAGCTGAAGTTGTTGGCAAGAGAAAGAGCGAATAGTTCTCTAGCCAAAACTGAACGGAACAGCTCTAGAGTAGGAAACTCCAAGTCTGGTGTAGACGTGACCTATCAATGATGAATGGCTTAAATAAATAAATCTTAACTAGTATCATACATCGTTAATAATTTATATTGTGTCCACATTTGTCCCTTCCAAATCTGAGTTCTGCTGCCATTTTTATACAATTCCAAAACATTTATTCAACATTATTTGAAGTTACAAGAAGTTGGATTTGAATACAGGTCTTTTCATTTCATTGCTCGGGCAAAATACTTAACCTCTTAAAGCTTCCAAGCATTACACGTAACAGTGCAAAATATAATATCAAACAATTTTGTTGAAGTAATCAAATTGTTCTGTCTTAAAAGCATTTGCCTCTGATCAGAAAATGCATACACTGAAATGACACATAGCTTAGTATAGCGTACTGATCTCATACTGTCTCGGTTACTTTTCGCTTACTGCTGACACAAAATGCAAACACCCAGAATTACGGAAGGAAAGGTTTATGTAGCTCCCAGCTCGTGGAGGCTTCAGTCTATACTCAGCTGGCTCCAAGCAGAGTGGCGCATAGCAGAGGGCAGCAGTTGCTGGCAGTGGAAGACGGCAACACAGCAAGAGCACATGGGAAGAGGAGCGACAACAGTGACTACAGAGCGCAAGTCTGTCTCCCTAATGTTGCATTCAGGCTGTCCTCCTTGGGCTGGGTGGAGCATTCACATGTATAATCCCAGCAGGACTCACAGCCATAATCCAAGCAGCACTGACACCCATAATCCTAGCAATGAATCAGGAATTAATCATAAACTCTAGAAGTCCCCTTCCATAACTGCATGAGTCTTTGCGGGTACAACTGGACACAAACCATAACACATACATATACTATACTTAACAGAAGCTAGAGACATTTCCTAAATCTGGGCCAAATATGAAATGACATAACCCAGTTAGAGTGCTTTGTGTTTTCTTCAGGTTGTAGGCTTTCAGTTCTGCTTTAGCGACCCAAGTGCATTATAAAGAACTATTTCTAGGGATGGAAGTATGGATTTAATAAAAAGATGTTTAAAACCTCATCCAATTAGGTAATTCAAAAGCCACATCACATCTCAAATGGGAGTAATTTTCTTCCCTATTATTTGAGAATAAGGATTTGGTTCTGTTTTCTCTTTCTTTCAATTTCAAGAAAAATCTCAATAGCCTGAGTATCCATAAATATGTGGAGGGGAGGGTGAACAGAATGACATAATATTTGTATAGGAGGATAAGGCACAATATAGTGTGTAAGATTTGCTTTATTAAATATAAAAAATTGGTGTAATTCTATAATAAGAAAGATAGTTGGTTGTGGAGAAAGATAACATTCAGGTTGTTAGACAAAATGTGAGAAACTAGAATCAAACCCACAAACTTAGGAAACTTGATTTAGGGAAGAAATCAGTTCTGCACACACTTGAACACTAAATGGGAAAGTAAAAGCTGTGAAGCATTTGGAGGAGTATAATGAAGCTGGGCATGCTGGCCTGCACCTATCATCTCTGCACTCTGGGGGCTGAGAGAGGAGGACTGAAGAGTTCCTGTTGAGCTTTGGAAATTTATCAATTTCCTATGACCCTGAGTTAGCAAATATGAAGAGAAAGTAAGAAAGTAAGAAGGAAGGAAGGAAGGAAAAGAAAGAAAGAAAGAAAGAAAGAAAGAAAGAAAGAAAGAAAGAAAGAAAGAGAAAGGGAAGGGAAGAGAGGAGGAAAGGAGGAAAAAGATAGGAAAGGAAAAAAAGAGAGCAGTGAGGGGGCAGGGATATAGCTCAGGGCAGCAGTAGCTCTGGGTCCAGTTACCTGTAGTACAAAAATCCAATAATGAGTTCCAGGTAATTAAGGATAACTAAGATATTAAAAAGCATTAATTCTAAGAAAAAGCTCTCTAAAGCTGATATAAAGTTAGTATCCTCAGTGCATCAAAAGCCACCAGAGATAAAGAACCCAAGACTGGAATCAAGAGATAGTCACAACAGTTAGGAGGAAGATTTCACATCTAGCTATACATGAATGCCCTACTGAACCACCGCCAGCACCACCACATTACATGTGGTACAATAGAAATGTTAACAGAGTTGAACAGGCCCTTTAGGAAAGTTGCAACCCTAATGGCTACGAAAGTTCATTCTCCCTTATCTCCAGCTGCTGTATTCCCAAAAGCGCTTGAGGCCAGAGGTAGGAGACTCCAAGACGGCTCCCCACTGCTGGTCTGTCACAGGAGCTTGGGTATTCAAAGCACTGATGTCCCAGGTTTCCACGGAGTGGGAGGCTACTGTCATGGTGCCTTCTTGTCAAAGCAACATGTCCTAACCTAGGAGACCAGGGTTTCCAGCTGGCACAGAACCGCAGTGTCCACCTACCTTCATTGGAAGTTTTGGCCTCTTGGAAGATGGAGGAGGGCCTGTGGGCAGCACCCTTGCTGAGGTACAGCAAGTTCCAGGCCTAGGGCAACTGGTGGTTGCCCCTGGAGTTCTTGGGTAGGCCTGTGGTAGCTTCATGTTTTAAAGATCTCTAGAGTGAAGTAGTGCCAGGTATCTCCAGCTGTTCTTAGTTTAAAAAGGACTACTTCAAGTATTTGTATTAAATATAATATTTACTTTGAAGTTTTAGTATATCACCTCTTCTTCATTGGCTGATGTTTTTATGTGAGTTCTGATGTTGCTAAATTGATTGAATATGTTATATTTCTCCTAATCTAATCCACGGATCTGTTTAATTCGTATAATACATTTTCTCATGTTAAATTTACTTGATTTTCTGGGGTGTAACAATTTAACATGCACTGTAGTGTTTTTGTTAATGCTATCTGCATTATTTGACAGAATTTTGCTTAGAATATTTTTAAATCACTTTTCTTTTTTCCCCTAATTTTATTGATAAACAAATAACAATGAGACAGTTTCAAATCAAATTGGTAGGACAGTTTCAATAATTAACACATTGCATACATTCCTCCCAGTGGTTAATTGCTGTACAAGATGCGAACTTGATATCCTATCTACAAACACCATTAGAACAAATCACTTTTCATTAGTAGGTCAGCCTATGATTTTCTTTTTTCTTATTGACCTTTACTATTTTGTTTTATTTCTAAACTCTCTATTTTGTTACCATAAAATTAGGGAGGAAGTATTTCTTCCTTTTTTAGTGCCTAGACTTATACTTTAAATAAGATGATAGTCACTAGCCACACGTGATTCTTGGACACTTCGAATGTGCTTAATAGGGAGTGACATGTGTAAGATGCGCCAGGTTTTAAAGACTTTATTTAAAACCTGGAAAATATATAAAATTTTTATGTTTATTATATGTTGAGGTATTTTTAATATGCTGTGTTGAATAAAATACATTAAAATGTTACCTTTTATTTTTATGTGATAACCTGAAAATTTTTGCATTATATATTTGGCTCACATTTTATAAATGTTGGAAAATGTTCACTTAGACAGTTACCCAGTTTATCCTCAGACTGAAAGGCAAATGATGTCATGAAAGCTTTATTTTCCAGGAGGTGATAAAGAGTAAAATGATCAGTTGGCAGTTGAATAGCTATTCCTAAAATACTTTACTCCTTTTATTTCACTTTATTTTTGTGTTTTTGAGACAGGGTCTCACTATGCAACTTGGGTTGGCCCTGAGCTCACTCTGTAGCCCCTACGCTGCTTTTGAATTTACAGTGATCTTCTTGCCTCAGCCTCCCGATTGTTGAGATTACAGGCATGAGCTGGCAAGCCTGTCTCTTTGCTCCTTTTAAATACTAGCCTCAGAAACCCACAATTGCAATTTATGAAGAAGAAAGGTGACACGTGCTCACATGGACAGATAGATTAATCAGTCTAGAACTTGAGGGGCCATCCTCTATCTAGCTAGTGATACCGCCACTCTGGATCCAGCCGAACGGAGCAACACCCAAGTGGTTAAAAGGTTACTACTGCTTAGAACTATGATGCAAGTAGGCTTTGCCAGGCATGGACTTTTCAGCCAGTGACAGCTATTATTAAGAAGGGATGAGACTGAGATGAATGTCACCAGCCCAGCTCAGTGCCACTCAGAGGTAACAAGGCATGTCGGGTAGGAATGGACTTCAGAGTTGGATTGTCTCTCGCCAACTTTGTAACCCTGAGCGGCATGCAATGTAACTTAAGAACCTTATTGTCAAAAGTACATTGTCTGGGCCAGCCAAATAGCTCAGCGGATTAAAGCGCCTGCTCAGGCAGACACAGGGGCCAGGAGTTTGATCCCTAGACCTGCAGTGCCACCCCCTGCCCCCGGGGTGCTCTGAGACAGCAACTGAGACTGGGTGTGGCGGCGCACGCCTGTAATCCTAGCACTTGGGAGGCTGTAAACAGGAGGATCGCTTCGAGTCTGATCTACTCAGTGAGACCCTGAACACCCTGTAGACCCTGTCCTAAAATACAAAAGAAAAAAAGTACATTGACCTTTCATACAATAATTCTGAGAATTCTTTTGAAGTTGTTGTTATTAACAGGAATTAAGGATATTAGTATTTCAGTAGAAAAATAAACATAATTTTGAGTAGAGGTATATACTGGGTCAAGATGTATTCATATTTATATCTTCATACATATATTTATTCCTTGTAGAACTCAGCGTAGTCCAGAAATTGTTTTCAACTTGACATTTTGCAAACATGAGTTTTTATCTTGGAGAAGATTTTAATTTCAAGCTTTATGGGGAGAGATAGCTTGGCTGTCTAAGTGCTGCCTGGCAAGTGCAAAGACCTGGGTTCAGTACCCCCCGCTTACCTTTCTCTCCGTGCTGACCACTGCAACTAGACATGATGCCACACACCCATAATCACAGCGCTGGGGAGGCTGAGACAGGAGGAGCACTATGAATTCTAGCTACATAGGAGACTACTAGACAGACAGACAGACAGACAGACAGACAGACAGAGAGACAGACAGACAGGTATCAAGCTTTATACATGTGATGACTTTTTGTCCATTTTACTACCCAAAAGTGTCTGTGTTTGTCTGCGCATGTGTGTGCGTGTGTGTGCGTGTGTGTGCATTAAAAGCTTCTGATGGCTCATATGTAGTACGCAGCTATTTTCTTTCTGATTATTTGAACATTAGTCAAATTATATTTTTCTTTTGTCCAAGACTCGATCATGTAACCACGAACAGTGTTTCCCTACGTGAATCTGTACACTAAGATCAATGTGCAGTTTATATTTCTTAGGATCTCAAAACATTTTATTGACACATACGTTTTTTTTTTTTTTTTTTTTTTTTTTTTTTTTTTTGGCGGAACCGGGGATTGAACTCAGATCCTTGCGTTTGCCAGTCAAGCGCTTATCCTACTGAGCC